>NC_056730.1:881441739-881749239 GCF_019279795.1 Protopterus annectens | reverse complement strand
CAAGCAATAAAAAGCAAAACAGAGGTACGTAATCCACTCAGTCTCCTTTTCGCTCTCTGCAGCTGTAGAACTCTGCAGGACACCCAGGCAGGCTCTTGCTGAGGTAGTACAAGTGGAAAGAGTCACTCAAACACGGGTTTTTAATCAGAAAGATGAAAGGGATAGAAATAACCCAAAACAGCCAATAAAACTACAGTTTCTGGGTTGAAACCACTCCTCCAACAACAGATAGGCTGTTCCAAAGCTCACCACTCTCACTGATGAAAAGAGAAGCTTCCTTCTATCTTAGAAAGATTTGGGCAACACAGGAACTTACAAACTGCTGAGAATTCAGCAAACTCTGAAAACCAGACATTACTAGATCTAGAAAGGCGGGAAATGAGTATAGGTATATTTTTTTTAAATTTTTTAAAGGTTAAGTCAGAAACAGCAAATGAACACTTTTAACGTGGAAAATAGACTATTGCACCTTAGTGTGTAGCCTTTTACAGTTAAACAGATGAAGCAACATGTAAAACTGAATGCTTTAAAGTGCAAATAGTATTTGTTAAACAAGGAGAAAATTACAGTCAGCTGCCTGTCGGGTGCCAGGATCTGCCACATAACGCATGCACACAAATCACTCCACAACAAGTACAAATATGACACTGTCATTGTCCATGTTGGTGTGAATGACTTGAGACGTACCTCCCTGGACTACATGAAGAGACATGGAAGAGCTCTCGGATCATCTGGCCCAGGCAGGTATGACCCTAGCCCTGAGTAGCATCCTGCCTTTGCCCAGAATGATACCACAATAAAAGGACAAAATGATTGACTTCAACAATTGGCTAAGTTTCTGGTGTCATTCAAAGGGGATCCAGTATCTGTCTGCCTGGGACGACATGATTGACAGACCACGGTGCTTTGCCAGAGATGGTCTGAACCTGTCGCCCCTGGGATTCAGGTTACTGGCTAAGGCTCTTGCCACCCCATAGTGCCTTTTTTAGGCAAAGTTCAAAGGACAAAACCACCACCGTAACAGGTACAAGCATGCAAAATCTGAAGGTAATGCTACTCAGTGCTAGAGCTCTAAACCTCAAAATGCACTCTCTCGAGGCACTCCTAAAAATGGAGAACATAGATATCTGTGCAGTAACTGAGACCTGGTTCAAGGCTCCAGAGAGCACCCCTGCAATACCAGGCTACAACTTTTACCACACTTTTCGGCCACCAAACCAAGACCGAAACACTAAAGGTGGAGGAGTGTCAATATTCACCAAGGATATTCACACCACCAGGCTAGTTGCCCAACACAATGCGTCTGAAATTCTCCAGGTGCAACTAACACTAGGTAAGACTGCATTCCAAATTGTAGCTTGCTACAGATCCCCCACCATACCCCAAGGTTCTCACTACACCTTTCTAAACATACTGGAAAATATTAAGATAGAACCAAACACCTTAATACTGGGTGATTTTAACTACCCTGCCATTAACTGGGAAAACTACTCATGTACCAACACCTTTGCCCAACGGTTCTTGGAATTCATAAATTCCAATGCCCTGGATCAATTAATCCGTAGTCCCAACAGGGGCTCCAGTATCCTAGACCTGATCATTACCAACATGGGAAATCGATGCTTCACACCTATGGTCACCCCCTCGTTAGTCCAGTCTGACCATAAGCTGATCAGCCTTAACATACACATCCCACCCCCACCCCCCAGTAAGGAAACCTCCATAAAAAACTTCTCCAAAGCCAACTTCGTGCTACTCAAGTCAGAAGTGTAAAAACTTCATGACACCCATACAGACGGGAACTGAAAGTTCAACTGCTGAATCCTACACTAAGGCATTGTACGAGCACATCCACTCATGCATGAATTGTGCCATCCCAAGTAGAACCAAGATGCTCTCATCCAAAAAAAGGAAGCCAATCTGGTGGTCCCCTGCCATAAACAAACTTTACAACAAAAGGAAGAAACTGTTGCAGAAAAGAGGAAAATCCCAGGATGCAAAAAACTCCCTTACCAGCCTCGGTAAGAAACTGAGATCCTCATAAAATCCTCCAAAGCTAGTTACAAAAATAAAATTGCCAAAGATTCCAAAGACAACCACAAGGCATTCCATAACTATGTCAAGAATCTAAATGGCAATACTCAGATCTGCTCTGAGCTAAAACAGAATGGCATTAAATATAGTGATCCCAAGGATATTGCCAGTATCCTGGTAGATCTATGCAGTGCCAACTTCACCCCCTCTCACCCCCTAAATGGCCCATCTCAATACCGGAAGATTGCCAAATTCCGGTAATAACGGCCACACAGGTAGAAAACGCACTCTCCAAAGTAAAGAATACAGCATCTATGGGACCAGATGACATCCCAGGCTGTGTACTACATGAACTACAATATGAACTGGCACCTCACCTAAGTGTTATGTTTAATCATAGCCTCACCTTAGGTTTCGTGCCCACTGAGTGGCGCAGAGCTACAGTTATCCCACTCCACAAGGGGAGATCCACCTTGGATCCTGGAAACTACCATCCCATCAGTCTGACAAGCCTTATCTGCAAGGCCATGGAGCATATTATCATGGAACTTATAAACAAAGACATTGGCAACCTTCAAACACTGGACGCCACCCAGTTTGGGTTCGTGAAGGGCCGATCTTGTCTCCTGAACATAATTGACTTCTTCGAATCAGTCTCCTGAGCCATGGACAAGGGTAAGGTGGTCCACACAGCCTATCTATACCTTGCCAAGGCCTTTGACACCATCCCCCACTCTGGAATCATAGATAAACTTACTAAGCTGGGCATTAATCCCTACGTCACCCAATGGGTTGCTAACTGACTTACTGATAGAACCCACACTGTAAAAGTAGCCGACTCCAAATCCAGCTCCAGACAAGTGACAAGTGGAGTACCTCAAGGTTCAGTCCTGGGACAGCTCTTGTTTAGCGTCTACTTCTCTGAAGTACAGGCCAACAATAAGGGACTCTGGCTAACATAGTTCGCAGATGACTGCAAACTGGGAGCCATTATTGAATCCCCAAATGATGTGGATACTCTACAAAAGGGCCTTACAGAAACAGATGCTTGGTGCCAGAGCCATGGGCTCAAGCTCAATGCCAAGAAATGTATAATTATTCCTTTTGGGAAAAAACATGTATCTGTGAATTACCATATAGGTGGCAGTACACTAAACACCGAAAGTGTGATGAGAGACTTAGGGACACAGGTGGACAGTGGTCTCACCTTCGATAACCACATCACCACAACAGTCAGGAAATCCTTCTATGTGGCACACCTCATCACTAAGGGCATTTCATCCAGAAAAAAGGAGGTCATTGTCCCACTGTACTCATCCCTCATTAGACCCATTATAGAATACAACGCCCCGTTTGGTATGTACCTCTCAAGACATCTCCAACAACTGGAAAGGCCGCAGAAATACCTCACTAAAAGAATCACAGGCCTAAAGCAGATGCCCTATGCTGACCGCCTTAAAAAACTCCAGCTATACTCTGTCGCATATCATCTACTCAGAGGCGATCTCTGCTTAACATACAAGGCCATGTCATACCCAGAGCTGTTGGACATGCTACACTTAAAGAAATCCCAATCCCTCAGAGCCACACCCTCCAGGGATCTAAACCTTGTCATCACAATAAACAAAACATGCTGGAGGGATAGGTTTCTGACCCAGAGACTCCCCGGACTCTGGAATAGATTGCCCATACATGTCAAGCAGAGTGCCTCTTTGGCCCTCTTCAAAAGGAACCTTGACGATTGGATGGGAGAAAGGAAATTCACCCCAGGGATCACGTCAGTCGCCCTGCTAGTCAGGGGTCCAGGGAAGTAAATAGTGTGGGAAGAAATAGCCAGGGAATTGTTATGGCTAGGCTTGTATAGGCCCTAGGGCTGATAGCCTAGTACCAACCTATGAACCTATAAAACAGTACAGATAAGTAGCAAAGTTAATAAAAAAGACATTGGAACAATGCAGCAAGCATATCAAGCACGAAAAAGCAAAACAGTGTTACGTATTCCACTCAAAGTCTCCTTTTCTATCTCTACTGCTGTAGAACTCTGCAGGACACCCTGGCAGGCTGTTGCTGAGGTAATACAAGTGCAAAAAAAAGTGGAAACACAGGTTTTTAAGCAGAAAGATAAAAGGGATAGAAATACCCCAAAACGGCCAATAAAACTACAGTTTCTGGGTTGAAACCACTCTTCCAGTGACAGAGATAGGCTGTTCCAAAGCTCACCACTCTCACTGGTGAACAGAAACTTCCCTCTATCTTAGAAAGATCTGGGCAACACAGGAAACTTACAAACTGCCCAGAATTCAGCAAACTCTGAAAATCTGACTTTACTAGATTTAGAAAGGTGGGAAATGAGTATAGGGATAGGATTATTTCATTTTTTGTTTTTTTTTAAAAGGTTAAAACAAAATCTGCAAATGAACACTTTTAACACGGAAAATAGGCTATCACACTTGAGTGTGTAGCCTTTTACAGTTAAACAGATGAAAAAACACTTAAAAATGAATACTTTAATGTGCAAACAGTATTTGGTAAAAAAACAACATTTCAGATAAGTAGCAAAGTTAATAAAAAAGTGGTTGGAGCAGTGTCAACTAGCAATATCAAGTAATAAAAAGCAAAAGAGAGGTACTTAATCCATTCAAAGTCTCATTTTCGCTTTCTGCTGCTGTAGAAATCTGCAGGACACCCAGGTAGCCTTTTGCTGAGGTAATACACGTGCAAAAAAGAGCAAACATGGGTTTTTAAGCAGAAAGATGAAAGGGATAGAAATAGCCCAAAACAGCCAATAAAACTACAGTTACTGGGTTGAAACCACTCCTCAAGTAACAGGCTGTTCTGAAACTCTCCACTGTCACTGATGAATGAAGACACTTCCCTCTATCTTAGAAAGTTCTGGGCAACACAGGAATTTACAAACTGCCCAGAATTCAGCAAACTCTGAAAACTGGACTTTACTAGATCTAGAAAGGCGGGAAACGAGTATAAAAATGGGATTTCATTGTTTTTTTTTCAAAAAGTTAAGTCAAAAACAGCAAATAAACCCTGTTAATATGGAAAACAGGCTATTGCACTTGAGTATGTAGCCTTTTACAGTTAAACTGATAAAAAAACACTTAAAATACAAATACTTTAAAGTGCAAACAGTATTTGTTAAAAAAAAAAAACAGTTCAGATAAGAAAAGTTAAAAAAAGTTGCTGGAACAATGCAGCTAGCAATATCAAGCGATAAAATGCAAAACAGTTGTACTTTATTCACCCAGTCTCCTTTTCACTCTCTGCTGCTGTAGAACTCTGCAAGACACCCAGGCAGGCTCATGCTGAGGTAATACAAGTGCAAAGAAAGTGCAAACATGGGTTTTTAAGCAAAAAGATGAAAGGGATAGAAATACCCCAAAATGGCCAATGTGAAACTACAGTTTCTGGGTTGAAACCACTCCTCCAGTGACCGGCTGTTCCAAAGCTCATCACTCTCACTGGTGAACAGAGAAGCTTCCCTCTATCTTAGAAAGATCTGGGCAACACAGGAACTTACAAACTGCCCAGAATTCAGCAAACTCTGAAAATCTGACTTTACTAGCTCTAGAAAGGCGGGAAATGAGTATAGGGATAGTATTTTTTCATTGTTTGGGTTTTTTTTTTAAACGTTAAATCAAAAACTGCAAATGAACACTTTAAAAATGGAAAATAGGCTATCACACTTGAGTGTGTAGCCTTTTACAGTTAAACAGATGAAAAAACACTTAAAAATGAATACTTTAAAGTGCAAACAGTATTTGGTAAAAAAAATTTCAGATAAGTAGCAAAGTTAATAAAAAAGTGGTTGGAACAATGTGATAAGCAATATCAAGTAATAAAAAGCAAAACAGAGGTACTCAAAGTCTCATTTTCACTTTCTGCTGCTGTAGAACTCTGCAGGACACCCAGGCAGGCTCTTGCTGAGGTAATACACGTGCAAAAAAAGAGCAAACATGGGTTTTTAAGCAGAAAGATGAAAGGGATAGAAATAGCCCAAAACGGCCAATGTGAAACTACAGTTTCTGGGTTGAAACCACTCCTCCAGTGACAGATAGGCTGTCCCAAAGCTCACCACTCTCCCTGATGAACAGAGAAGATTCCTCTATCTTAGAAAGGTCTGGGCACCACAGGAGCTTACAAACTGCCCAGAATTCAGCAAATTCTGAAAACTGGACTTTACTAGATCTAAAAAGGCAGGAAACAAGTATAGGGATATGTTTTTATTTTTTTCAAAAATGTTAAGTCAAAAACAGCAAATAAAAACCTTTTAATATGAAAAAAAGGTTATTGCACTTGAGTGTGTAGCCTTTTACAGTTAAACAGATGAAAAAACATGTAAAAATGAATGCTTTAAAGTGCAAACGGTATTTGTTAAAAAAAAACAGTTCAGATAAGTAGCATAGTTAATAAAAAAGCCGTCGGAATGATGCGGCTAGCAATATCAAGCAATAAAAAGCAAAACAGAGGTACATAATCCACTCAGAGTCTCTTTTTCACTCTGCTGTTGTAGAACTCGGCAGGACCCTGAGGCAGGCTGTTACTGAGGTAATACAAGTGCAAAAAAAGGCGCAAACAAGGGTTTTTAACAGAAAGATGAAAGGGATAGAAATAGCCCAAAACGGCCAATAAAACTATGGTTTCTGGGTTGAAACCACCTCTCCAGTGACAGATAGGCTGTTCCAAAGCTCACCACTCTCACTGATGAACAGAGAAGCTTCCCTCTATCTTAGAAAGGTCTGGGCAACACAGGAACTTACAAATTGCCCAGAATTCAGCAAACTCTGAAAACCAGACTTTACTAGATCTAGAAAGGCGGGAAACGAGTATAGGGATAGGATTTTTTTTTCAAAAGGTTAAGTCAAAAACAGCAAATAAACACTTTTAACATGGGAAATAGGCTATCTCACTTGAGTGTGTAGCCTTTTACAGTTAAACAGATGAAAAAACACTTAAAAATGAATACTTTAAAGTGCAAACAGTATTTGGTAAAAAAAAACATTTCAGATAAGTAGCAAAGTTAATAAAAAAAGTGGTTGGAACAATGTGACTAGCAATATCAAGTAATAAAAAGCAAAACAGAGGTACTTAATCCACTCAAAGTCTCCTTTTCACTCTCTGCTGCTGTAGAACTCTGCAGGACACCCAGGCAGGCTCTTGCTGAGGTAATACAAGTGCAAACAAAGTAGAAACACAGGTTTTTAAGCAGAAAGATGAAAGGGATGGAAATAGCCCAAAACGGCCAATAAAACTACAGTTTCTGGGTTGAAACCACTCCTCCAGCAATAGATTGGCTGTTCCAAAGCTCACCACTCTCACTGATGAACAGAGAAGCTTCCCTCTATCTTAGAAAGGTCTGGGCACCACAGGAACTTACAAACTGCCCAGAATTCAGCAAATTCTGAAAACCGGACTTTTCTAGATCTAAAAAGGCAGGAAACTAGTATAGGGATATGCTTTTTTTTTTTCAAAAAAGTTAAGTCAAAAACAGCAAATAAAGACCTTTTAATATGAAAAAAAGGCTATTGCACTTGAGTGTGTAGCCTTTTATAGTTTAACAGATGAAAAAACATGTAAAAATGAATGCTTTGAAGTGCAAACAGTATTTGTTAAAAAAAACAGTTCAGATAAGTAGCAAAGTTAATAAAAAAGATGTCGGAACAATGCGGCTGGCAATATCAAGCAATAAAAAGCAAAACTGAGGTACGTAATCCACTCACAGTCTCCTTTTCACTCTCTGGTGCTGTAGAACTTTGCAGGACACCCAGGTAGGCTCTTGCTGAGGTAATACAAGTGCAAAAAAGTGGAAACACGGGTTTGTAAGCAGAAAGATGAAAGGGATAGAAATAGCCCAAAACAGCCAATAAAACTACAGTTTCTGGGTTGAAACCACTCCTCCAGCAACAGATAGGCTGTTCCAAAGCTCACCACTCTCACTGATGAACAGAGAAGCTTCCCTCTATCTTAGAAAGGTGTGGGCAACACAGGAATTTACAAACTGCCCAGAATTCAGTAAACTCTAAAAAACAGACTTTACTAGATCTAGAAAGGTGGGAAATGAGTATAGGGATAGGACTTTTTTTTGTTGTTTTTATTTTAAAGGTTAAGTGAAAAACAGGAAATTAACACTTTTAACATGGAAAATAAGCTGTCACTTTTGAGTGTGTAGCCTTTTACAAGTAAACAGATGAAAAAACACTTAAAAAATGAATACTTTAAAGTGCAAACAGTATTTGGTAAAAAAAAACAGTTCAGATAAGTAGCAAAGTTAATAAAAAAGTGGTCGGAACAATGTGACTAGCAATATCAAGTAATAAAAAGCAAAACAGAGGTAATTAATCCACTCAAAGGCTTTTTTTCACTCTCTGCTGCTGTAGAACTCTGCAGGATACCCAAGCAGGCTCTTGCTGAGGTAATACAAGTGGAAAAAACACAAAAACATGTTTTTAAGCAGAAAGATGAAAGGGACAGAAATAGCCCAAAACGGCCAATAAAACTACAGCTTCTGGGTTGAAACCACTCCTCCAGCGACAGATAGGCTGTTCCAAAGCTCACCACTCTCACTGATGAACAGAGAAGCTTCCCTCTATCTTAGAAAGATCTGGGCAACACAGGAACTTACAAACTTCCCAGAATTCAGCAAACTCTGAAAAACGGGCTTTACTAGATCTAGAAATGCGGAAAACGAGTATAGGGATAGGATTTTTTTTTTTTTTGGAAAAGTTAAGTCAAAAACAGCAAATAAGCCTTTTTAATATGGAAAACAGGCTATTGCACTTGAGTGTGTAGCCTTTACAGTTAAACAGATGAAAAAACACTTAAAAATTAATACTTTAAAGTGCAAACAGTATTTGGTAAAAAAAAATTCAGATAAGTAGCAAAGTTAATAAAAAAGCCTTCGGAACAATGCGGCTAGCAATATCAAGCAAGAAGACGCAAAACAGAGGTATATAATCCACTCATATTCTCCTTTTCGCTCTCTGCTGTTGTAGAACTCTGCAGGACACTGAGGCAAGCTGTTGCTGAGGTAATACAAGTGCAAAGAAAGGCGCAAACACAGGTTTTTAAGCAGAAAGATGAACGGGATAGTAATAGCCCCAAACGGCCAATAAATCTACGGTTTCTGGGTTGAAACCACCTTTCCAGCGACAGATAGGCTGTTCCAAAGCTCACCACTCTCACTGATGAACAGAGAAGCTTCCGTCTATCTTAGAAAGGTCTGGGCAACACAGGAACTTACAAATTGTCCAGAATTCAGCAAACTCTATAAACAAGACTTTACTAGATCTAGAAAGGCGGGAAACGAGTATAGGGATAGGATGTTTTTTTTTTTTTAAAGTTAAGTCAAAAACAGCAAATATGCCCTTTTAATATGAAAAATAGGATATTGCACTTGAGTGTGTAGCTGTTTGCAGTTAAACAGATGAGAAAACACGTAAAAATTAATGCTTTAAACTTCAAATAGTATTTGTTAAAAAAAACTGTTCAGATAAGTAGCAAAGTTAATAAAAAAGCCGTCGGAACAATGTGGCTAGCAATATCAAGCAAAAAAAGCAAAACAGAGGTACGTATTCCACTCAAAGTCTCCTTTTCGCTCTCTGCTGCCGTAGAACTCTGCAGGACAAATAGGCAGACTGTTGCTGGGGTAATACAAGTGCAAAAAAAGTGGAAAAACAGGTTTTTAAGCAGAAAGATGAAAGGGATAGAAATGGCCAAAAACAGCCAATAAAACTACAGTTTCTCGGTTGAAACCACTCCTCCAGCAACAGATAGGCCGTTCCGAAGCTCACCACTCTCACTGATTAACAAAGAAGCTTCCTTCTATCTTAGAAACTTGTGGGCAGCACAGGAACTTACAAACTGCCCAGAATTCAGCAAACTCTGAAAACCGGACTTTACTAGATCTAGAAAGGTGGGAAACGAGTATAGGGATAGGAATTTTTTTTTTTCAAAAGTTTAAGTCAAAAACAGCAAATGAACACTTTTAACACTGAAAATTGACTATTACACTTGAGTGTGTAGCTTTATACAGTTAAACAGATGAAAAAACACTTAAAAAATGAATACTTTAAAGTGCAAACAATATTTGGTAAAAAAAAACAGTTCAGATAAGTAGCAAAGTTAATAAAAAAGTAGTCGGAACAATGTGACTAGCAATATCAAGTAATAAAAAGCAAAACAGAGGTACTTAGTCCAAGTCTCCTTTTCGCTCTCTGCTGCTGCAGAACTCTGCAGGACACCCAGGCAGGCTCTTGTTGTGGTAATACAAGTGGAAGAACCACGCAAACATGTGTTTTTAAACAGAAAGATGAAAGGGATAGACATAGCCCAAAACGACCAATAAAACTACAGTTTGTAGGTTGAAACCACTCCTCCAGTGGCAGATAGGCTGTTCCAAAGCTCACCACTCTCACTGATGAACAGAGAAGCTCCCCTCTATCTTAGAAAGATCTGGGCAACACAGGAACTTATAAACTGCCCAGAATTCAGCAAACTCTGAAAACCGGACTTTACTAGCTCTAGAAAGGTGGGAAACGAGTATAGGAATAGGATTTTTTTTTTTTTTCAAAAAGTTAAGTCAAAAACAGCAAATAAGCACTTTTAATATGGAAAATAGGCTATTGCACTTGAGTGTTTAGCCTTTTACAGTTAAACAGATGAAAAAACACTTAAAAAATGAATACTTTAAAGTGCAAACAGTATTTGGTAAAAAGAAAAAAACAGTTCAGATAAGTAGCAAAGTTAATAAAAAAGCAGTCGGAACAATGCAGCTAACAATATCAAGTAATAAAAAGCAAAACAGAGGTACTTAATCCACTCAAAGTCTCCTTTTCGCTCTCTACTGCTGTAGAACTCTGCAGGACACCCAGGGAGGCTTTTGCTGAGGTAATAGAACTGCAAAAATGGTGCAAACCCGGGTTTCTTAAGCAGAAGGATGAATGGGCTAGAAATAGCCCAAAATGGCCAAACTACATTTTCTGGGTTGAAACCACTCCTTCAGCGACAGATAGGCTGTTCCTAAGCTCACCACTCTCACTGATGAACAGAGAAGTTTCACTCTGTCTTGGAAAGGTCTGGGCAACACAGGAACTTACAAACTGCCTAGAATTCAGCAAACTCTGATAAACGGACTTTACTAGATCTAGAAAGGCAGGAAAAAAAAGAGTATAGGGATAGGATTTTTTTTTTTTTTTCAAAAAGTTAAGTCAAAAACAGCAAATAAACACTTTTAACATGGAAGATAGGCTATCGCACTTGAGTGTGTAGCCCTTTACAATTAGATGAAAAAACACTTAAATACTTTAAAGTACAAACAGTATTTGGTAAAAAAAAAAAACAGTTCAGAGAAGTAGCAAAGTTAATAAAAAAGCGGTCAGAACAATGCGGCTAGCAATAAAAACCAAAATAGAGGTACTTAATCCACTCAAGGTCTCCTTTCTGCTCTCTGCTGCTGTAGAACTCTGCAGGACATCCAGGCAGGGTCTTGCTGAGGTAATACAAGCCAAAACTGTACCATGTTAGTTGTTTTTAAGCTACTGTATTATTATTGTATCACTTGTACCTACTTATCTTGTTTACCCTTACTGTTTGTGTTATATTTTTGTATTGTAATGATTGACTTTGTTATTTTATTACTTGTTTCATATACTGTTGGAGCTTTTCTCCTTGGGTCTCTACTAAAAAGGGCATCTGCCCAGTCGGACCAACCTAGTTAACAAATGTCAAATAAATAAAAAAAGATTACCCCTTTGGGAACCAATTCATAGTATTTTATGAATAGAAATATGTATTCTCTTTTTTTAGTTATTTTCTGTCTGAATTGCAGTATATCACTTTAGGAATTGTGACTTTTCAGGAATATGTGTAGACATTCCTCAAGTACATCTCCTTTAGTACAGGAGTTGCTTTCTAGGTTCCAGATGTATGTTTAAGCTATAAGGGCTTATTTTACACTGCTTTTCAGCTAATATGAAATTTTAACTAATCAGAAAGTGTATTTTTGGTCAGCAACTGTATGATGATGAAATTCTTTTATATGTTTCGTGACAACCAACTTCTTTTCTCTTTATTGTCAATCTTACTTGGGTAAAAAAAACATGTATTGAATATTGTGAATTTATATTTAATATGGTACTGTAGGTTTAAGCCACTGATATTTAAGAATAGTTTAGTGTGATGGAGAATGTACTACACAGAGGACACCAGGGGGTGAAACCAGTTTGTGTTTTTTGATGCTGCTTCCACCACTGTTCATTTGAAGTTGGTATTTTAGAAGCTAAAGTCTCATTTTTTTCCATTGTTACATTTGGGTGCTGGATTTACATTTGGGTTTGCTGTCTTAGTATGGTTCATGCACCTAATAGGCTACATGCACTCTTGTTTTTGGAGTTTTATTTATATATATATATATATATATATATATATGGTTCCCTATCAGAAGCCTGAAACACTCCTGAAACAAAATAGACATACTCATTGTGGCTTTGCTATTGTTAGCCCTGTGGTGTTAGTTCAGGTAAGTGGTTAGGTTAGGTTAGGCATGCATGCAATAGTGACAGAAATTAGGGTTAAGTGAGTTAGGGCGCGGGTCAGGTGAGTGTGCGATAGTGACGGACCTTAGGGTTAGGGTCAAGGTCAGTTGGTAGATATTAGTGTCTTTGTATTGGCATATTAGCATTATTTGTGTTTTCAGGATTTTGAGTTTCAGGATTTTGGGTTTTCAGGATTTTGGGTTTTCAGGATTTTGAGTTTTCAGGATTTTGAGTTTTCAGGCTTTTGGTTTCAGGATTTTGATTTTCAAGCTTATAGTGTTTCAGGCTTCTGATAGGGAACTCTCTCTCTCTCTCTCTATATATATATATATATATATATATATATATATATACACACACACACACACACACACACACACACACACACACACACACACGTGTTTTTTACAGGACATGTGCTTGTGTAATTTTATGTTATGGAATTGATGTTTTGGTAAGGATTGTGTGCTGCTTAAGTGAACTAAGTGGCAGTTTAACTTCCGACTGACCTCTTCTAGTGTAGCTTACCAGCAATAAGGTATTTTCCAGGATACAGCATTGATACTTATAATTTTCTTTTCTCTAACATACCTAAATAGAAAAACAGTTAAAGCACAAGCCCTTGTCTTCAGTGCAGGCTCAGTCAAAGCCTCAGCTGATGTTAGGTGACTCTGCAGTGGCCCCTGCTAGTTCATCAGGCAACTTACTGGTTTCCTTGAATCCTTCTGATGGAGCCTGACGGTCACTATGGACCTGGGTCAGACATGTCCTATTCAGCTGTTCCAATATCCAATTTAGGCATGGTAGAACCATTCATTTTAAGTGCTGTAGACACCCTATAAGAGGGACGTCTTTGTCTGCACAGGGAAAGAGACCCCTCGTTCTGGATGATATGCCTTTTCCTGTGTGGTCTTCCTTCAAGGATGTTCCTAGAAAAAAAGAGACAGAAAGTTAATCATTTTGATAACAGAGAGATGGTTTCTGTATGAAAAAATTATGTTCTTACCTTAGCTAGGAGTTTGCTGCAGGCTGTCAATACTGGTTGTCAGATACCGCCTCCTGTTTCTTATTTCTCCACCCCAATGGATGAGAATGTTTTTCCAGACGATTCTGATGTGGACAGAGACAGAGTTATGTTACTTTTAGGGTCCAATAGCCCAAGACTGTGACTTTCTAGGTAGTGAGCTTGAATCTGTACAAATGGAAACTTTCTCTTTTTCTGAAAATCTTTAGACTAAAAGATGCATTTACTTGGGACCTGGAGAATTTTCCCCGTAAGTTGGACAGATATGATTTATTGAAACAAGAAGCTCCACATATTGCTCATACTCCTTCCTTTTTGCCAGCCTTCCAGGAAGCTTGTAATGCTGCCTGCAGCACTCCTGATTCTGTACCATCAGTACCAAAAAGACAGACAAAATGTATAGCCTCTCAAGCTACTAAATATATTTTCTGTAGTCTTAGAGCAGATCCAGTAGCTATCTCATCTACTGCTCCTAATCCATACAGATTCCTTATTACCCCTAACCCAGTTCCTGGGCATAAAGAGGGTAAGCTGCTGGGTAGATTGAGTAAAAGATTATTTTTTTCCTCTAATTTAGCCTTTAGAATTCTTGACTATGAAGACTGTATGCATAAGCTTATGCTGAAATATGCTGATAGTTTGAGAATTTTCTGCTGGTCAGCCTCCTGAAAGTAGTTGTTACTTGAATCATAATGTTACTAATTTGTCTTGAGTTTCCAAACGTGCCTTAAAAAGTATTTGTGACTGTGCTGATATTGTTTTCAAGGCGTCTGCATCAGCTGTAGTCTTAAGAAGATTTGTTTGGTTATGTAATCAACATATCAGATGATCTGAAGTCAGAAATCTTGAATTCTCCTCCAAATAGGGAGAGTTTTTTTTTGGATTTGTGCTATGCAGGTCCCCAAAGAATGGGATGAGAGAAGCAAATTAATGCAGGGATTTTCTATGATTTTTTTCAGGTCCCCAGGTTCTTTCCTTACAAATCATCGTCTACCTTATAAAAGACAAAAAAAGTGGTATCTCCTGCTAATGGTCAGACATCTAAGAAGACATGTCAGGGGGAACACATGAAAATCCTCAAAAGAAAGGAGCTTTTCTAAAAAGGGTCAGGTACCCTCTACAGAATGACTGTGTCAGAAATCAGGTCACCTCCCTTGCTCCTTCTGCCCCAGCATCTCTTCCTTTTACACATAAATTGACTCTAAATGTTCTCTTTTGGCGACAGATTGTTTCAGACAAATGGGATTTGAAAGTGATTCAGGAAGGTTGCAGTTGGTAGTGGATAGAAAGACTCCCCCCTTTCAGGGGGATGCTTACAAACAGAATTGTTTCCTCCAGTGATCCAACACATTACATGCAGAAGTCATAGACCATGTTCCTGTTGATCAAATATGAAATTACTATTATTGTAGAATGTTTCTAATTGCAAAGAAAGAATACTCTTGACGAGCATTTATGGATCTTTCTTCTCTCATTCTTTTTGTGAAGATTCCAATGTTCTTCATG
The DNA here is from genome assembly GCF_019279795.1 of Protopterus annectens. Lineage (NCBI taxonomy): Eukaryota > Metazoa > Chordata > Ceratodontiformes > Protopteridae > Protopterus > Protopterus annectens. Next base: position 881,734,131 of record NC_056730.1, on the reverse strand, counting down.
CTGACTTTTCAAACAGTGTTTGTTCTGATGCAAGATCAGAGTCTTATGGTAATTTTAGACCTGTAAGATGCTTACCATCACATTCCAATTGTAAGCAACCTCAAGAGATTTCTAAGATTTTGTGTGCCTGTGTCACATTATCAATTCTCTGCATTATCCTTTTGGCTGTCCACTGCACCAAGAGTGTTTACAAAGTATCTAGCCCCAGTAGTGGCACACTGCAGATTACAAGGTATCCACATTTTTTCCTTGTTTAGATAACTTTCTTGATTGTGCAAAGTGTTCTCCCAGATGTTAGTACTCCTTAACAAATATATCTTCCTTACTAGAACATCTAGGATTCCAGGTAAATACCTCCCTTGCTCTGTCACATAGGATTTTGTTTCTAGATTGCCAATGTCTCAAAATGCTTTCCTTCCTCAAAAGAAGGTGGAGCTTTATCTGGAAGTCACTCTGAACTTTTCTGACCCGTCTTAAGCTACTGACAGTGAATTTGTCAGGATATTAGACCTTATGGCTTCTTTGATTCTCATGATTCCTTTTGTAAGGTACATATGAGAAATATTCAGTTGTACCTCAAAAATGTGGACCCAGCATCTCATCCCCTGGAGTTTCAAATTCCAGTCTTGGACTTCATCAGGTAAGAACTGCACTGGTGGTAGGATCAGATTGCTAACAGTCTGGGTCTCCCTTTCTGCCCACTCACCCCAACACAATGTTTGCTGACCAATTCCTCAGATTTTGTTTGGGGAGCAGTCCCAATCGGGGTAAAAATGCAAGACTATATGACAGTTCAGACAGATCAAAGCATATCAAAGAAATATTGGCTGTGATTCATGTCATAAGATCTCTACATCATCCCTAGGACTCAGGTCCCCTGTAGATCATGACAGATAACACCATGGTGATGTGGAACATAAACAGGTGGAGCACTAGTTCATACCCTCTGTGGTGTCTGGCAGTGATAGCTTGGGATTTAGCTGTACAGCACTCCTTACTTCTTTAAGCTACTTGCATACCATCAGAGCACAACATTGTGACAGACAAGCAAAGCAGATCCTGAGCAGACCCTTTTGAGTGGAGACTCCAAAAAGACGTCTTTCAGGAGTGATGCAGAAGCGAGGAGCACCTCAAGCAGATATGCCCATCTCCTTTCAAAACAGGCAACTAAACATACTATCTTCCAAGACTCCCTGCAAGTGGGCTTTGAAAACAGATGCTCTGTTATGCCCATGTTTGGGGATATACTTATATGCATTTCTACCCTTTCCAATAATTTCCAATGTAATTTTAAAGATTCAGAAAGAGACTCCAAAAATCATTGTGACGACTTCCTTCTGGCCCAGGCAATGTAGATTCTACCTTCTTTTGGAACTGGCCATGGGAAATTACTACAAGCTTCCTCAAAAACTGGATCTTCTTACATAAAACTAAGGAAGTTTGATAAGCCTCTGCATCAAACAACTTTAACTGACTACCTGGATGATTCAGTTTTGATACCTTTTTGGCACTTTTTTCATGAGGACATGCAGCATGTACTGAAGGAGTCAAGAAAGTCTGCTACTAGAAAATCATATATTGGCAAGTGGGAGAGATTTTCTAGTTGTTGGCTAGCCAATAACCAGGGACGCATTAGGAATTTTGTAACACCAGTCGTCTCATAAGCTACTGTAAAGGTACTTTGTGGGGCCATTTCAGCATGTTTGCCCCATGTAATCCTCTCTTTCTTCTCCGTGTATTGTCAACAGCTTTTAAAAAGAGTTTTACATCTGAAACCTCCTTCTAGACAGATTCCTCCTCCTTGGAATCTCAATTTGGTGCTAGAGAAACCTTTGAACCTGCCAGTTTGAGTGACTTAAGGTTCATTACCTGGAAAACTGCTCTTGTGATTGCTCTGACGTCTGCAAAAAGAGTATCTGAGTTTCAAGCAATCATGGTGAGATAACCTTATCTGGTTTTCCACATTTATGCCCAGAGTTGTTTCAGTGTTCAGATTGAATGAAGGTATCAGTCTTCCTGTTTTCTGTCTAGATCCAAAAAAAAACAGGGTTGAAAAGATTCTACACAACCTGGATATGCATGGGCAACCCAGGTACTATCTTGATAGAAATAAGTCCTTTTTGAAAACTAACAAATTGTTTGCTTTTCTTTTCTGTGACACAAAAAGTTAATCAGTACCTTATCACCCTAATTCCAAGTGGTTGCCCTCTGCTATTGTTTTTTGTTCACCATGGAAAAGTTCATTCCCGGCAGTTTTAAGGCACATTGTACTAGAGTCTTAGCTTCTATGATGGCGTATTGGAAAGAGGTGGACTATAGAAGCATTCTAGAGGCAGCAACTTGGTCCTCCATTCATTCATTTACAAAGCAATACAAACTGGATTCTTCTTCCAGGTGTAGAGTAAGCTTTGCTAGAACCATTCTCCAGGGGGCTCCTGGACCCTTAACCTTCTTGCTTCGAGGCTAGATAAGCTATGGTAGTCTACCCGTAGGCTACTGCTGCAGTGGGAATGATAAATATAGTGCATTTATGTAAATTGCACTTGCCTGTAACAGTACATGTTCAAATTCTTCACTGTTGCAGTAGCAGCACCCAACCACCATCCCCTTTCTTGTATGCAATTCTTGTGGGGTATAATATTGTTTTTTATTTATGTCTTGGTTTGTTCAATATGAATTCCCTATTTTTGGTTGAGGGGCAAAAAAGTACTGAAGATTTTTAGGCACTCTGGCTGATTATATAGCTCCCTCTAAAAAAGGACCAGCATGTAAGCAGCCAAAGTGTCAATTTGGAAACTGTATCCTTGGCAGGATGCAGCCAATGGGCTATTGCATCTTTGAAGACTTCAAACATCTACTGTTGTAAGTAAGTGCTACTTGCACAACTGACTTTCTGCCACAGGAAAACTTAAGCTTCACAGTAGCAGATAACTTAAATTATGGTTTCCAGTACAGAATCCAGGAAAGAAAGAACTTAATCCATATCGATGATGTTAAAAAAATGTCAGCATGTGGAGTGTAATGGTACCAAGGGAGTCACATCAGGCCCAGACAGTGTTAGACTACTTGTCCTGGGTAATATTATTTGTAAAAATTATTTTGAGAGTGATAGTGGAGTTTATCGAGAATGGCAAAGGAAACCTTTTTCTCTTAGATCTGGAACAAGATGAGTTTATTAAGGAGTGATGTTACTTCTGAGTCTTCTTGTATTCTTTAATATGTATTCTTCTAGCTGCTGAAGGGCTTACAGAGAATATGCTTTGATTGACTTTGCTATGGTGTTTAGCACATTGATTATCCAGGTGGAGGCAACCACTGGACTGTGTAGAAGGGCCACTTCATTTCCGGTCTATTCTTCTTGGTCATAAAAGTGAGAAATGGTACGAGGATATCCAGTTGTGCTGATGATGGCTACATATTGGGCAACATAATCACATCAATAAAAGAGAGCAGATTTTGCCAGGATAGTCTCCAAAAATTATGCAGCTGGTCCAGTAATAATACATTTCAGTAGATGTAGCACCAAGACATTTGGCAAAAAAAAAGTACGACTATAAAATAATTGGTCAAATCAGGAAGATCATCATAATTGAAGATTTAGGGACAGTAGTAAACAAAAATGTAGGCCCTCATTTACAAGCCTTTTTAGGGCTGTTTCTCTATGTAGGTAGCTATTTTCAAAAACAGATTTTCATCTGAGGTACTCAGTGACAGAGTAAATGTACCTTGGGCCCCAGGCTGTTTTCAAACTGCAGGTTCCTTGCACATATTTTTAGGACTATGCATAAATGTATGTGTTGTTTTGAATTCACTTTTCTGATTGTTTTAAATTACATTTTTGTTTAATACAGCACACTTGTTAGAATATTATACATTTGTAGTTTTGAACACTTGGTTCCAGTAAGTAATGAAAATGTGTTAACCAGTAATGACAAAAGTACAAATTTCAGAACATTTCAATGGTAAAAGGCCAGTCAAACTGTTACAAACCACCAGTATCATCCACTTTATTGACTGTGTGCACATTACATATCTGTTTGTGCTAAAATTTCCACAGTAAAGTATCTTAGTTTGCTTTGCACAAGTACATACTAGTCCTGCAAATCAGTTCAGCAGAATTTTTATTCACAGATATCCCCCAAATCTAACAGTTATAACATTTTTGATTGCATCCTTCTCAGATGTCTGTGTAAAAAATGAATAACAATAATAATTGTCAAATTTATTTCACACAAACACAGTATTCATAGTAAAGTATTCCAACTTAATTAATTTGCACAAAGCACTAGGCAAACTGTTGTAGCCCAAACACAATGCATTTCACACCTGCGTGCCTTTAAAACATTCAAAACATATGCTGAGTAAAAATGTATTCATGGTTAAAAAAAGTAACTTTAAACTCATAGACTTCACGCTAATTTATTCACAATTAAATAGTAAACTCACTTTCAACAAAACATGGATACCAAGGACCATACCCAAAGAACATGATACATATGATAGTGTTCCTATTTACTACAGTCAGTTTACTTCATTTGCACCATAACTACTCTGGTTTGTAGGTGGTTACTAGGTTTGCTGTTCAGGATACAGCTGAGGAGCCTAGCCCAAATTTCTGTTTGCCCCAAAGCACTGTTTGATTAGGTGACTTACTCAAGGTTATACAGTAGGCAAAAGAAGGCTATGGGAATCAAACCCTGTACTACAGGAACTGCAGCTCACAGTTAGCAACTACAAGATTAAAGTAAAAAGAAAGGGGAATGATTCATACCCTACATCCTTGAAACAGTAAACAATAGCATTAACCCACTATGTAATTCATAAGTTACAGGTGGAATAGTGTGATGCAGGAACTAAGTATTTATACAGGCAAACACAGATGTGATTATCAGTTACAGCTTGCTCAAAGTCACATAGTAGGCAAATGTAGGTGAAAGAGGTTTAAACCCTGTCCTTTTGACTACAGGAAGCAGTACATTAATATCTTACAAAATTTTATTTTAATGTCTGGCATTATTGACGGTTAGGACTGACTGTAAACCACAGTGACTGTTAACCTTTAGTAATTTAGCAGGAAATGAAGTGTGTGAGTATCTGGCATTTAGTATAGAAGATTAAGGCTCTAAGACACAGGGTTTGATTCACTCTACCGCCATTTGCCCTTTAATTCCAGTTTAACTCCAATTACCTACTGTGTGACTCTGAGAAAGTGACATAGCCAGACATTGCTCCTTGATGGCAAAATAATTTTGTCTCTAAAGACTGATATTATTGAGTAGTTAACATTGTCATCTGAAACACACACACAAAATACTTTTGCTCCATTCTGCCATTCTGTATAGCAAGTGATAAGCCAGCAAAAGCAGTCCACTCATTCCCACATAGTGCTGTTTACTTACATGCTACGTCCTGTAATGTATTATATCAGTCTGTATAAAAAAGCGAGAGAGAATTTTTATTCTGCCGGTCATGTCATAGGTGTGAATGGAATGATTTAACATTATATTGTTTTGTTGACTAGCCATAGGCCACCTGAAGCTGTTAACTCTGGTCAGCTATCCATTTCTTACCAATTATAATCCACCACTAGAGGTACATAGATTATATAGTATCTGTAATTAAAGGTAGTAAGGGTTTGGAAGATTTGGACAGAAGTTACAACATAATGCATAGCATCTTTCTGTGACCATCAAGTTAGCAAATAAAAACAGCATTCTTAAATATTCAGTTACAGGTTAGATAAATTACATTAGTCTCTGCATTGATTAGGAAACAAACATTGGTGAATATGTTTCTGCATACAAATAGCCCAGATATCTGACATTTAGTACGATTATCGACATAAAGGAAATTTTTAAGAATAAAGAGACTGTATACAGATCCTCTCTTGACTGAAGAAACTGTTGAGGAAATGAAAGGCAGAGTGATAGTGAAGGGATATGAACCATCTTTGTTGTGTATATATTTTTAAGAAAGGATAATGAATCTTGGGTTCATGGAATTTATACATTATGGGATGTTAGAAACAGAGGTTCTAAGTAACTAAAAGTATGTGTGTACATGTTCATCACCTTTTGTACAAGATTGAAGCAAGATGTATTTTCAAGTGTGATACACTTCAGTCACATGGTTTGAGTTATAGCAAAATACTTATTAATCTTTACTAGTTTATTTTTATATTTATTGTTAACATATTTTGTATACTAAATCATTAATTAATTGTTAGAATATATGTATATATTTAATACATTAATATTAGACATATGGCCAGATTCAATAAAGCCTACACAGTCTGTTTCCACTGCACCTCACTTTTTTGGATTCACTAAGTGGCTATACATGGTTTGTAGAGCCATGCACAGCCTTGCAAACAAGGCAGACACCGTGGAATGAAAATTACAGCATAAACAGCTGAATTTTGTGCTAATTAACTAATCCAAGATGGAGGAGCTATTCAACAAGCTGTAAAACAACTGTTTAAATTCAGTGCTAGTTTTCCCTGCAAATTCCAAAACCTATTGGAAAACAGCCACAGAAAAGAGTCTACACAGAAACAATGTTAAGGGCTGCTGTTGCTTTAATTCCTGTGTATCTGCAACAGGCTAAAGTCTGTGCTGCTGCTGCTGTTAATAGACCAAAGCCAAGAAGGAAAAGAGTTTTCAAATCCCAGGTAAATTATCACAATCTACATGATGTGGAAATTGTAGAGCACTACAAGGTAGATAGAGACACACTACAGGAACTCTGCAACCTCTGTCATCCTCAAATCAGAGTCAAGGCAAACCAAGGGGAACTCATCCCAGTAGAGACAAAGGTATGTGTAGCACTTAGAATTTTAGCTACAGGTACCTTTCAGAGACCTACAGGGGACATGCTGGGGGTGTCACAAGCATCAGCATCCAGTATCCTCCATCAGTTCTTGAATACTATGCTCCAACATGCTAGTGACCACATATATTTTCCCTGTACTCCTGAGGATAGGGCCAGAAATATGCAGGAGTTCTACCCTGTAGCACACTATCCTGAAGTACTGGGTGCCATAGATTGCACACATGTAGAAATTAAGGCACTGCCCAGGGAACAGAGAAGGCTCTACATAGACAGAAAGGGTTTCCACTCTATTAACTGCCAAGTCATGTATAATGCCAAGGGAATCATCTTGAATGTGTGTGCTGACAATTCAGGCAGTTACCATGACTCACATATCTGGCACACCTCCCAACTGTATCAGATGTTCACTTGGGGGGATATAGCACAGGGTCATTTACTGGGGGATGCAGGTTATGCATTGGAACTGTGACTGATGACACCCATCAGAAATGCACACATACCTGCTGAAGAATGCCATAATGAGGCACACGCTCATACCAGAAGTATCATAGAGCATGTATTTGGGCTGCTGAAGTCGTGGTTCCAGTGCTTAGATACATCTGGGGGGAGTCCTGCAGTACAATCCATGGTCATGTACTGAAATATTCACAGTATGTGTCATGCTACACATCATCATCATCCTGAGAAAGCAGCTTCAACAGGATCAGCAAGCAGAAGGAGCACACACTCCACCATCAATGGCAAGGTCACCATATCCACACACAGGAGTGGAGTCAGAGGGGGAACCGGCAGCTGCTGCGGGTGTAGGCAGATATAGGCATGCTTCGTATGCCCTTGCATTGGCTAATAGGCAACGCATACCACACTCACTCACCACCTAAGGGCCTAAAACCTTCCTCCTGTGCACAAATATGCATATAATGACATTGCCATTGATGCCTGGCAACTTTCACAACCTTTACCTCCCCATGTATTGGCTGTGTACTGCTTGCATCAGACAGAATCAGCCCTGAACTAAAACTATTACAACTGCTGGATTGGTAACCAACCAAGTTCCGCTCTAGAGAAGCCAGATAAGGGTCCAAGACTTGAAACAACGAAGTTGAATAAAACGACTTTACTAACACACCAGTCTAACGCTGTACTCCAAAATGGTCCCAGCTCATCCCTAAACACAGTAATACCCTGTCTCATGAGAGAATTCTCATGGTGAAAGGACCAGGTGAAACTCAACACAGGACTTCCCTTCACCCCCATCCCAGTTCAGGAAATGTACACAGATGCATTGGATGGGGGCCTGTACAGGGACACACTGAGTATAGGGTAGATTGCAGCCAAAACTAAAGGAGCACATCAGCATCAAGAAGATGAAGGCCACCATTGAAGTTCAAGTTTTTTTCCTATATCTTAAGACCATGCCCTCTTCAAGTGTTCACAGACAACACCACAGTCATGTGGTACATAAACAAGCAAGGAAGAACTAGATCTTACCAGCTGTGCCGATTGGTACCGAGAAAAGGATGGCACTGTTAGCCAAATACATCCATACCTCTCAACCTGGAAACATCAAAAATCTGGACAAAGGCTTATGAAAAATAGGTACAGCTAGCCAAATATCTGTACTCTGATTAACATAAAATTTCCATACATAATTATAACCCCACCCACTTTGATGGAATTGTGGGATACCAACAAACAGAAATTGAAGAACAGACAAAATATTAAACACAAAATATAACCAGAACAATACCGTTTTATTTATATTAATAAACTTTAAAACTTTGAATATGTATAAAACTAAAATTAAATTTTCTTTTATAAAAATAAAATTAACTGCTATACTAATATTAAATAAAATATAACCAGAGCAATTTATTTATATTAACATACAGCAAGTGATTAACTTTAAAACAACAAAACTGTAAAAGTAATAATGGCTCATCTTCTTTTTTACTTATCCTTCGTTTCTCTATAACCTTACCCTTCCATGCTGTATAGACTTGCACTTCAGTACTCCCAGTACGCAAGTTTTTAAGAAAAAAATGGAAAATAGCAGACCATTGAAATAAAAACTCAACTTAAAAGATATGCTAATTGCATTATCAGTAGCACTAAAATTAGTGGATGCAGTTTTAAAAGGATAGACCAGTCTAGTCCAGTTTTGGTGTGTCATTGTTATCCCTATAAATGATCAGACAAAAGCAAGACCACTAGAAAGGCATCACATCAAGCTAATAACATATTATTATTTTATTATGCATTTAAATTAGTAAACTAGCTAAGGGGGATGGTCTGTGAACCCTGTCAACCATCCTACACCTGATCTTAGTCAAAAGACCCAGAATAGTGACACACAAGGGAAAGGATAAATACAAAACGTACACTAACAATTTAGCATAGCCAATTAGCCAGCATATATTGAAAAGAAGATAGAAACTATATTATAGGTTCATAGGTGTGCACTAGGCTAATGGCCCTGGAGTTTTTACAAGCCTAGCCCATAGAATTACCCTGGCATCATGCCACCCGACCTTAGTTTCCAGTGCCTCTATCTAGTAGAGTCACTGAAGTCATCCCTGGGGTGAATTTTCTATTTCCCATCCACTCATCAAGATTTCTCTTGAAGAGGGCTAGTGAAGTGCTCTGTTTGACATGTATGGGAAGTCTGTTCCATAGCATGGGCAGTCTCTGGGTTATGAACCTGTCCCTCCAGCACATTCTGTTGATTGTGGTAATGAGGTTGAGGTCTCTGGAGCGAGTGGTGCGGAGGGATTGGGAGTTCTTTAGATGTAGCATTTCTAACAGAGCTGGATCAGACATGACTTTGTAAGTCAAGCAGAGATCGTCTCTAAGTAGGCAATATGAGACAGAGAATAGTTGGAGTTTTTTTGAGTCTCTTCATATAGGACAAGTGTTTAAGGCCTAGGATCCTCTTTGTGAGGTACTTTTGCGTCCTCTCCAATTGTTGCAGGTGTCTAGTGAGGTACATGCCAAATGGAGCACTGTACTCAATGACTGGCCTAATGAGGGAAGAATAGAGGGAGACAATGACCTCTTTCTTCCTGGATGCAAAACCCTTAGTAATGAGATGTGCCACATAGAAGGACTTTCTGACCACAGTGGCAGTGTGGTGGTCAAAAGAGAGGTTGCTGTCAACCTGTGTTCCCAGATCTGTTATAACGCCTTCTGTGTTCAGTGGACTACCATCAATGTGGTAGTTCATGGGAACTGGGTTTTTCCCAAAGGGGATGGCAACATACTTTTTGGCATTGAGCTTAAGGCCATGGTTCTGACACCAGTCAGTCTCATTGAGGCCTTTCTGTAGGATGTCAGCATCACTTGGGGAGTTAATAATGGCTATAAAACTCAAGCAGACATGGGGAAAAAATTCAGATTCTATAAAGCCAATGAACGGAGGTCAAGGACTGAACCTCATGTCTTGAAGCTAGCTGTCCAAATACTTTTGTCAAGCAACAATGTTGTTGTTGTTGTATCTTTCGGCTTTTCCCGGTTAGGGGTCGCCACAATGGAACTCCGGTCCGCTAATGATTGGCAGTAGATTTTTATGTACCGAGTTGCCAGCCCTGACGCACTACCTTCAAGGAAGGTACGCCCATTCACGCATGTCTCCACACAGAAGACGCTTTAGCTGAGAATCGAACAGGACAACGTCTTACTGTGAGGCGACAATGCTACCACAGCACCACCACCGATGCTGTCCTGATAAATGCTAGAAACTGCAAGCTGTACCCCTGTGTCAAAGCAGTAAAATATGCATAAGAAAATCATATTTTTAATTGGGCTAGTTAAGATCCGTTTTAAACCTCTTAATTTCACCAGTTCCAAAGTGGCATAAACTATAAAAAAAAATATTCTCAGCACGATTTTTACTGAAGTCTTTGCAAGCACTCACAATAATTTAATATAATGACACATTGATGTGTCTTTATGTAATGCTGTGTTTGAACATAACTTAGCATGTTCCTGCTTCACAGCGTTTGGCTCCCTAATTTAGAAGTAATGCATTTTGTGTGGAGTGTGCATGTTCTTCCCAAGTCCATATGTATTTAAACAGAGATCCCCACATCCCCCCCATTTAGGAATACTTGCAGGTGGACTGAGAATGTATTCTTCAGAAGACAGTTAAAATAAATATGCAGCTTTTTTACATAGAAAAATAACGATTTCTTAATTCAACACCTTTTCTGTATTTCTGAGCTTGAGGTCCAAGTCCAACTTATGTCTGGACTTCTGTTATAACTTATTTTGTGACTGCTACATGACAGATAAATAACAAGAGTTGAACTAAGAGTTCGGTAACGTAAACCAAATTATACTACTAAACCAGCGCAGCTCCTCCTTGCTTTTGGTGTGACATCTCTGTCAGCTGAGCAGAAATCTGCTAGGAAACCCTAGGATTGCATATGCATTGGACAGCTATTTTATTATTAATTTTTTTAAATTATTTTTTGAGAGACGTGTGAAGATGACCAGTGGTAAATTACCTGTCATCTTTCAAATAGTGCTATCTGCGATTCCTTCTTTATAGCGGGATTGTAATTTTGTGGGTCTGATGGAACTGGGACTTGGGGAAATTTAAAAAAAAAAAAAACTGTTACTACATGAAACTGTAATCTTTGAAGGCATATGAGGGGTTATTGTTAGCTTTGGGATGTATGGCTGTCGAGATGGATTTGTTATAGAAACCTGCCAGATTAACTGCAGCCGCATCCTGGGTAATCTCTGGTTAGAGAAAAATTGCTTATTGAAAGAATTGTCAGGCAATGGTCACTGGCTGTGTTGGAAAAAACATTTGCAGTGATTTTGTTGTTATTACTTAATGCTCCAGCATGTTTGTTTCTCCTTCCTTCATGGAGGGTTTACGCACCAATATATTAGTAACTAATCAGAGTGTAATTTTCTTATTTATGCTTGAAAACACAGAGAGCCATTTCATAACAGAATGCACTGCTTTCCCAGACTGTTCATTGTTTGTAAAATTCTGTGGTCATTCAGAGGTCATCCACTGACTTCAGCAGAGTGTAAACAAGAGCATATTAAACAAAAAGAACTGTCAACACTTCACCAATAAATGCAATAAACTAAAAAGTGAGAATGGCCCCCAAAAAAGTCCAATGAAGAATACTTGTACAAGTTGCAAAATCAGAGATAAAACCGTTGCACATTCTGTAGGGTGAGGCGACATGTTAAACATTACTGTATTTACAGTTATGAGTGTGTCATTGTGTAAATAGTACACCTAGGCAGTTCTGAAGTGAGTCATTCTGGACAAGAAGAATTTTGCCTTGTCAACAGACTGTAAATAAATCACACAAAACAGAAATCTTCATTATCTAGTATCCACAAAACAGCATGAATTTAAAAGGATCCAGACAATTCAGTTTTAGTGTTTTTCAATTTTATGTATAATTCTGGAGCCTTTCTCCTCGGGATTCCTTTGAAAAGGGGCAATAGCTCAGTCAGACTGTCCCAGTCAACAAATGTCAGATAAATAAGTTCACTACACTGTCTCCATCAACCAGTGAGTGAGGAGTCGACTGATGTGATGTGTAATCTGGTACACTGCTACACATTTTTCTTAAACAGCATTATTTTTTCCTTTCATCCAAAACATAAAAATCAGGCTTCAGTACTTTAAGACAGAACTAACCTGCAAAGCTACCTGCAGTGATGTCCCAGAGAAAAGAAACTGGTTGGGAATTGGTTCCTTGCTACCATATTACTGTCAGTACAGTTATTGTTAGATGTGTTTTGCAGGACTGTGGAGGATCCTCAGAAATGGACTGTCAAAAGACAGGTTTTCATGGACATCCTTCACCACTGGGGAACACCTCAGATAGACCTGTTTGCATCAGAGACGAAAGAACAACTCCCCCAATTTTGCACCAGGGGCCCTTGCCCCTGAAGCTGGAGAACAGATGTTTTCACCTTTCAGTGAACAGGGAGATTCCTCTACACCTTCCCCTCCACTATCTCTGTTTCCAATGGTTCTTCTTAAAGTTCCCCTTTTAACAAAGGCAGCATTGATTCCCTTTTCTTTTTCGTCTTAACCAGGAGGAGCTACTACAAATTGCCAGTACAAGCAGATCTCATCACACTGTACAAAGGGTCACACCTACATCAAACCTATAGGCATCATTTTTCTGAGGACGTAATTAAGGTTCTCTGAGAAGCCAGGAGGCCCACCACTCAAAAATCCTACATAGCCAAATGGAATAGATTTTCCTTTTGGTGCCACAGAGAGGAACACGACCTTAACAAATAAAAGGTATCTTCCATACTGAAATATATGTTTGAGCTCATGCATACAGGTCTGGCCTACTCTTCCATCTGAGCTCTCCTGTCATCCACTTATGTCCAGTCCTGAGGTTAAGTTATTTCTTAAAGGGGTGCTGCATCTTAGACCACCAAGGAAGCCCATAACCCCTCCTTGAGACCTTAACTTTGTGCTGGAAAAGCTTGCTTCACCTCTCTCAAATTCTGCACCTGGAAAACTGTTCTGCTTCTGACTCTCACTGCAGCTTGGATGGTTTCAGAGCTTCAGGCTGTCATGGCCTATCCACCCTTTCTTATTTTTCACAAAGACAGGGTGACCCCGAGGGCTAACTTTTCATTCATGCCTAAAGTAGTGAATAAGCTGTCAGTCAACTAGGTCATGAATCTCCCTACTTTCTTTTCCAACCCACAGAACTGGGAGAAAGGCTTCTACACTCTCAGGATATTCACAGATAGTTAAGACTGTGTTTGGACAAAATTAAACCCATTTGGAAATCTGAACAACTGTTTGTCTCCTTCATGAACTCAAAACTGGGCCAACCAGTATCTAAACAAACAATTGTAAGCTAGATCTCTAAGGCCATCTGTTTTTGTTATTCTCTATATGGCAAGTCCTTGCCCACATACTGTTAAGCTCATTCTACCAGGGAAGTAGCATTCTTGTGGGGCTTTATACAAAGGGGATGGAAGCCGGGGCCATACTGGAAGCTGCCACCTGGTCTTCTGTGCATAAACTCTACAGGATCGATGCCTTTTCAAGGTCCAGACCTGCCTTTACTAGGTCAATCCTTTCAGGCCTCTTGGACAGTTCTGCTGTTTACTAACCTACCCCCCCCCCATGTCCCATTCAGCTATAAGAATCACCCATTGATTAGGAATACTGCAACAGTAATTTCAGTCAGGACATAGTACATTTGTGTAAGAACTTATGTCCTTCAAATCACTGTTACAGTATTCTTTCCCTTCCTCTTTCCTCTGTACATTCATTTTCTACTGCCTTTCTCTATCTCTTCTGCCTCTGTCTCTATCTTGTGGATAGCATCCTAGAAATGAGGGGACTTCCTTATTACTTCTCCTGTTCTAGTTGATCAGACTCTCTTTCAGGTGTCATCAGTCTGAGTTATTACTTCTTATATGTCTGCCTTTATACCCCTTTGCTTATGAGCTAAGGTCACATGTGGGCCATATTGTCCAAGGAAGGTGAATCTTTGGTACCCAGGCTGAACTTCAGCTGTGATAACCCATTGATTAGGAATACTACAGCAGTGATCAGAAGGACATCTAGTGTTATGGTAAGTTCTAACACAACTGTGCTGTCTTCCCCTTTACAAAAGTCAGTGAAGGTTGGGGTACTCAACTTTTTGTGTGTCTTACTTTCTATAGCAAATTGTAAGTGTGCAATCTGGTTCAATAGTTGCTGCTTTTTTTTCTTTTCTGAGAGCTGGTTTGCAGTGTAAAACTATCTGTGAAATACAGACTTCAGTTGTGTACTTGATTTAATTTAGCTGGTTTGCAATGTAAAACTGTTTAAAGTCCAGACATCAGTTGTATAGTTGGGCTACTTTTCATAATTTTTTTCAAGGATAAGCAGCATGCTGTGAGGCCTTATTGGGATGGAAATAGCAGCAGTTTACAGACCTATCTAGAATGTATTTGCTAATTTGCATTTTGTTTCCTGGGTAAGGTCACTAACTCCTTGCCATTTTTCATGTGTGGCACCAAAATGATGTTGGATTACTGAACGAATTTTCCTTGTAGGACAACAGAAATTTAGGTGGTGTAGACATTCATAAATTCAAGGAACAGTAACATTTGAGAAGAACGTCAATGGGCATTCAATAAATGCACATTGTATGAATAATGGGTAGATTTTATGATGTAGCACTTTCTGTCTGCTCCTAGAATGTGTGTCTGTATTTTGTAAGCCTGTGTTATTTGTACTGTTTTAGGGAGAAAACAAATCTGAGTTTTTCATTGGTTTAACTCCAGTTGGAGTTGCTGTTTACAAGAAGAAGAACCAAGTGGGGAAGTATTTCTGGTAAGTATACCAGTATACATTGCAATGTTGTTTTTCTTTTTGAAAATACCACTGTGTATATCTGTAGCAAAGAAGAAAAATGGGTCTGTGCAGTATCTTGCTGTAACATTTGCATGTTTGCTGCCTTGTCAGCAGCAGTAATGGAATGTTTTTTTTCCCCTACTTACTAGTATGTCCCGCCAGTTTTGATGTCAAAAAGATGTTTTAATGTGTAGTGGTACCTTCATCCATATTTTCTAGAAACTGTTGTTACGAAAGCTATTGGGTATAAATGTAAACTGAAGCACAATTTATTCTAAAAAGTCATACTGAAATTTATGAAGAGGTGCATAGTCAAACAGGAAAAGACATTTCTGCACTTATTGTGGTGCAGGTGCATTATAATATTAAATCTATTTCAGAAATGAATAAAGAACAAATGTTCATTGTACATTTACTGTTACAGTAATAATACTTGGGACTAACTTCTGAAGACCCAGCAACTAACCAATTTCAAGGCTTAGCACCCTTCCCTCTTCAGGCTGGATCGACAGTTTCTCCTTGGACATTAGTATGTCAGTGATATAAAATGAACATTTGCACGTGCCATCTTTAGATCTTTCTTAGCTGTTTTTGTCAAGTTTGAAGTGCATTTCCAGTATACTTAAAACAAAGCCAACACAAGAAGAGAGAAAGGAGATTCTGCTGATAGCAGTGGCTGCGGTTAAGGCTACAGATAATAGAAAAGAGGGGACTGGAATTTACTGGAGGAAGCTGGCAAAAGAACCAAGGTATTGGGAACAAATAATTAGAGAGGAAAAGGTAAAAGAATGGGAGGAAATCAAGAAGCCATTTGGATTGCAGGCTAGTGAATTGCCTTCCCTATCAAGGGCTGATATCAGAGTACAGGCAAACAAAAAGGGATAGGGGAAATCCAAAGGGAAAGACCTGCACTGGTTGAGTTTGTAGTTGAATCTAGACCAGAAGTAGTGTTAAAAAGAGATAATTAGTAAGGTGTATAAAATATTGCACAAAAACTGTAGGATTCAGACAGAGAAGATCAGAAAAAATCGGGAAGCGGTATCAGATAAGCAGTTCACCAAACAACAATGGAAAGACATATGTATGGCTCCCAAATATTCATCAGTCTAGAAAATTTAGGATATTTGCTTGGAAATGTTTGCATAGTTACATTTATATCCAAGCTGACTCCAAACAAATTTTCCTCGGGTAGATGGCAAATGTTGGAGGTATGATAGGGAAGAAAAGGGTACCTGGAAACATATTTTGTGAGTGTAATGAGTAGGCAGACTTTAAAAATTCCCTGCAGAGTACTCTGTCAGGAATACTGGGCAAACAAATGATTGTAACTAAGGAAGTAATTTTTTTAAACTGGGATGCAGGATCTCAGTAGCCTAGATATAGTAAGCCCTTGTTAAGTTAATTGTGGTGGCTGCCTAAAAAGCAATTACTAGAAAATGGAAATCAAAGTCTGAACCAACTATACTTGAAGTAGTGAATATTGTAACAGAGATAAAAGAACAGGAAGCAGGATCTTTAGAAAAGGCTAGGAGCAAATTACAGGAAAAAAATGGAAATTGTGGGAACAACACATACATAAAAATATTTTACATGAGGAATGAGGTTTAACAGAAGGCCAGAATTGAACAATTTATGTAATGTTGGATTGATTATAGGGTCTATATTAACTTCTCGAAAGCCGACAATGTGGAATCTGACATTGTCGACACGAGAATAGCGAAACTCCAGAACATCAAACAAGTAAAATGAAATCTCTGTAAGGGGAGATTTCCATTTACATCAATGTAGTGCAGTCTTGGAGTTGGTATATTTAAGTAGCGGGGGGGGTGCAGGGGGGGCTTGCCCCCCTTCCTACACCATTTATTTTTTTTTGTTGTTTTTATTTTTTTTTTCTGAACATTCGATGTTTTAACAGTTCGATCACTAAAGGTCGACCTTTAGTGATTTGAACTGTTAAATATTCAATGTTCTAATATAGACCCATGATTATATTGTGTCAAAGAATATATGCGATTTATAATTTTTGTGAATGTGAACTTTTAATATGGTTTGTTTACTCTGTAAATGTAAGCTTGCGCGTGTTTCAAATGATAATTCAATAAAAGTGTTAAAAAAAAAGATTGAAGTGCAGTTCCAAAGCATTATCAGGTCAGCCTGACTTCCAGATTTATCAGACAAGTACCCCACTGGGGAAAAACTAAACTGCCTTTAGTTTGATTTACAAGTTTTTATTTTGTGTTTTACCTCCCTTCATTTTAAGGATCCAGGGGGGCACACTGTTAGGGTCTTTTTCAGATCATCGAAACGGCTCATTACCGAATGCCGTAACGTCGAACTGCAAAACCTGAAACCTAACAATATAGAAACCTCAAAACAGCAAATTTTTTTCCCAGGGAAAAAAATTTGCTGTTCCGAGAAACACACACCACAAGCACACTAAAAAGCAGCAATACACACACATATATATAAAAGTTACATCTAACCCTACACTACACTGCACATACACTACTATCTATCCACTTACCTTAACCCAGACCCTAACCCTAAGGTCCGTCAGTATTGCACACTCACCTCACCTGCGCCCTAACCCTAACTCACTTAACCCACCCGTAACCCCAAATTGTCACTATCGCACACTCACCTCACCCATGCCCTAACCCTAACTCACTTAACCTGCCCCTAACCCCAAATTCTGTCACAGTCGCACATTTACCTCACCCGCGCCCTAACCCTAACTCACCCAACCCGTGCCCTAACCCAAACGTCCGCACAATCACGCACTTACCTTAACCCAGCCCATAACTTTCCACCGCATTGCTGAAAACAGCAAAGCCACAACAGCAGCCAGCGGAATTCTTTCCCTAGGAAAGAATTCGGTTTTGTGCAGCTTCGCTGTTTTCAGAGTTCACAATATTGGGTTTGATATTAGATCATTCAAAATTTTGCCGTTTCGATGATCTAATATAGACCCCACTATTATACTTTGTTTTCTTTTTCCACCTTTGGATTCTCTCCCCTGTCTTTTTTAAGATGCTGGGAACATTTTTTTATTTAGCTTATTACTTCTTGATTGTCCAGTAGCAGTTAAGGGACAAGTTACTTTAAAGTACACCTGTCTTGAATGGACATTACTAAACTGTCTTTGGTGTGAGTTGCAAGTTTTTATTTTGTGTGTTACCTCCCCTTCTTTTAAGATCGGGAAAGCAACACTAGTTTACGTTTTTTTTTTTCCTTTGGATGCTGTCTCCATCATTTTTAAGACACTGGGAACATCCTTTTGTTTTTGCTTAGCACTTCCTGATTGTGCAGCAGCCAATAAGGAATAACCAGTTACTTTAAAGCTCACCTGTCTGGAGCAGACATTACTATTATTCTAAATTATGCATTAAAAATGTAGAACTTGCATAAGATAAAACTTCATGACAGTTAGGATACATATCTTGTGGAACACATTTCCACTTGACATGAGCTGTTCCAAGAATTTATTTGAACCTTGATTACTGGTTTGGTGACAGAGTCTATCATCCAGATTTGTTTTGGGGGGGCACAGTGTTTATAGAAGGCTGTAACCCAAAACACTTTATCTTAAAACTTTTGAAATTTCTGAAATTATTATATCCTCTTTCATTGCTCAACTTTTGTTGCATCCCTAGTGCAGCTTTTGGGTGCTAGGCTTTGCTAGATATCAGATTCCAGATTCTGAAAAGGTTAATAATTCTGTTTACTTTGGGCAGCAGATTTTTAGCAAATATTTTCATGTTAAATTTTTTTTTTCTTAGAGCAACTATGCATGGTTCATCTTAAAGGCAATGAAATGGAGCACAAAATCTTTCCTGGAATGTTTCTGTCTGAAGAAGTTTTGCTTTTGGCCTGAGACACCTATGGTGTTAGCTAATTTCTCCTCTGATGTCCTTTCTAGAAAGAAAGAAAAAGAAAGTTTAGAGGCATGCCCAAAAGAGAAGGAATTGTGGGAAGCATATGACATCTCACTCAAGTGTGAAGGTTACTCTGAGTTCCATGTTTGGTGAGGCTGTTTTGTAGTCTCTGACTCCAGTGTCTGCATCTACTGAGGCCACTGGCATAGTCCCTTTTGAGGCTATAGATCACTTGATTGCTGGCACATCCTGTCAAGCCAAATCCCTTCAGATGTTGGTCAGTTGTGATGTTTCACATGGGAATCTTGTTCGGACACTGATATTTTTATAACCGATGGACAAGGTGGCATCCACTTGGTACTTATTTGTAAACAGCTTGCTGGTTTTCAGACTTGGGTCTCGGGTGCCCACCTGCCTTCAAAGGCCACCAAGGTGGTCTTAGTCTCTAAACCTGAGGCCAGATCAAGTAAGCATAAACAGATGTCTGCCATTTTGCCTCAGCACCTGCTGGGAAGACACTCTTCCCAAACTCCATACCAGGCTGACTCCCAGGACTTAGTAAAGCTGCACTAGGGATTTTATCTTTCTTTGAAGACCACCCCATCATGTACTGAAAAGGAATCGATGTCACAGGCTTCTCCTCTTAAAAAAGAAAGGATTTTTCCATTACTGAAGATTCAGACTCCTCTGTTTCACCTGTCTGAACCAGGTATCCTCTCCCTAGGTTTTCATGTCTCATTTGGAGGTATCCTTTGCATAATAACAGACCAGTTTAAATGGGGGGGACCAAGGAATTCAACATGCCGTAGATTAAGATACAGAAAGATCCTAGACCTACTACAGCCTCTTGCCATTCTTCCAGTAATTGAAGCCTTGGCTGATGCATTTGTCAATGGAGCTAGATTCACAAGGCCGTGCCACTAGGAGGCCTGACAGTTTTACAGGATGGAACATTTCTTCAAATGCTTAAATAAGAATGTTATTGCGGATCCATCTATAGTTTCCATGGATGTCAGCAGGAGAGCTGTTATGGCTCTAGCAAGGTACATAATCCCCCATAACAGGGAGAGTTGGATTCATGACAGAATGGAGAAAAGGCACACATCTCTATTTCTGTAGTCTTCAGGATCTCAAACAGTGAGACAGACAAGCTGAAGTTCATATAAACTTTATTTTCCAAGCTCAAGGACAAAGCAGAGAGAATACAAAGGAAGGATTTAAAAGACAAAGTGCTATGCAACCTGAATTCCCAGATGGGCAAACATTTCATAAAATGTGGCCATGATACTTTGGATGTATCAGGTTCCTGGGGTCTATATTAGAGTCGTGAAAGCTCACTTTCAGGAATACAAAGTAATCGGCACATAAATGTCGAGTCCTAAAACAGCAAAGAGCGAAAAAAGTGAATTCGGAATGTCGAACGTGCTTTTTTTGGCTAGCAGGGTGATCATGGGGATGAGGAAATAAATCCTTTTACCCACTTTAGTGCAGTCTTGGAGTTGGTGTATTTAAGTAGGTGGTGTGTGGGGGAGGGTGCAGGGGGGCTTGCCCTATGCAAAAAGGTTTTAAAAGGTGTTTTGCCTTAGGTTTGTTCCATTAGGTTTACCTTACCTGTATGGCGCTGTTGCTTCCGGTAATACGTTCAGCGTTGTCATTTTCACTTTTTTAGTCCTTCGCTGTTTTTGGATTTCGACAGTTGTGTCGATTACTTTGTATTTGCGAAAGTAAGCTTTCGCGATTTTAATATAGACCCGGTTCCTGTTGATTGACAAGGGCAATGTTAGTGAATGTAAAGGGAACAAAGTACATTTGCCAAAACTATTTTCATCAGCTGTGGAGTTTTCCTCTTTCCCCACTGTTGTGTGATCTTGGAGTTGGTATAAGCTGAAGGGCTGTGTGTGAGAGGTCCCTTCACATGTGGAGTGCAGAAAATCCCCCCTGAAAAAGAAAATGGTTCCTCAAATGTTCAATGAAAGCAATTTTGGTGAACATTCCTCAATTATTTTAAGTTTGCTAAAATTGGCTTTAGCAAGTCATCATGAATTCATATGTATCAGCATGGCAACAGCTACAGGGTCAGTGTTAGTGAGACATGCTTTGCTGATGACCCTGCTTCTTCAGACTATATGAAAGCAGAATTCATTAATGCCACATTAGACAATGTGCTTCTTTTTGGAATTTCTGCAGAAGAGCTGTTTAAGAAAAAGTACCAAAAAGAGGAAGACTATTTAGTTTGTCCAAAAGTTTTTTTTTCTCCACCTACACCAAATTACATAGAAATTGCCCCACCAAAAGCAGGCCTTTCTATCAAAGGCTGGAGAAAAGAGGTATATACCCAAAAGGTAAGAAAGTTGTAAGAAAAGTTGTGAAGATGACCAGAAGGGAAATTCTGAATGATCCTGATGGCCAGATAGGGAGCAGCTATGACTGTCTCATTCTTGTCCCTCCTAATCTTAGAAATACGTATCCCAATCCAGAATTTTAAAAGCCCCTAACCCACTACCTGCTACACAGTAAAGATAGACTGGTTAAGCCTCTTTGTCAGTCAGTGGAAGACCGTCTTACAAGACAAAAGGCTACTAAGGATCATGAAACAGGATTGTGAAATGGATACAAGCTGCAACTCATAGAAGGACCAGATCTCGCAGTTAGGCATGTATCACCTGCAGACCAAACAGGCTTGGTATCCATTCCATGGCACAGACAGATAAAGCCCTTACTGCTTCAATGATTAGCTGGATTCAACTGGTAATATGGCTGCTTGAGGGACCAGATGGAGCATGGCAACAAGCGTCTGATGATGGCTCACCCATCCTGGGGCGAGAGAGGCTGCCTAGGCTCACTGCAAGATCAACATTAAAAGCCAGGTGAGCCCCATACTGTAGGTGATGTACTGATTGGTCAAGAGGCTGCTCATTTGAGAAAACATGCATTCATGCATGCACCTCATATAGGCAGCAGTTTTGGAGATTGTAAGGCTGCCACATGTTGGAAGGGGTTAGGGCATACTCCTAGGCAGTAATATGAAGATATGTCTGCATCTTGTATCTCCTCACTGGTCTCTGAGGGGGGGAGGATGTGGTTTGAGTCCGGGGAGGCCAAGGCAAGTCTAGTGCAACCCACAAATGCAAGAGAGGAGCTGTTGGCAACTGATGTTCAGCTGCAGGGAGTGGGAGAAAAAAATACTTGGTTTGATACCAATTAAGAGATGAAGGCACATGCTTTTTTTCTCCAGACTGTTCCTAATTCCAGGGAAAGACCGACTTTGGAGACTTTACAAATTTCAAAAAATATCAAAATTTAAAATGTTAACTTTACAAGGTCTTCTACTATCTTTCCATGGGCATACATGGTCACTGTAGAGCTGAGGGATGTGTACCTGTGTGTCCTCATAGCCAAGGGGCATGGTAAGTTAATCAGATTCAGTGCATGGGTTTCCATCAACAATTCATCTCCTTGCTTTTTGGTTTTCTACTGCATCCGTGGTGTTTACTAAGTGCCTGGCTTTAGCAATTGCGTTTGGTAAGACCAAGAGCATTCACATCTCCACCCATCTGGATGACTGTCTGATTAGAGCAGCAACCCTGGAGAATACCCCAAAAGACTATGAATCACTTTGGCTTATTTTTATTATCCAGGTTTTTCTCTGAACCTGCCAGTGTGCCATATAATACCCCGAAGGCAAGTCCTTTTCCTAGTGACACTGCTAGATATGGAGCAGCAGAGGGCCTTCTTTCCATCAGGAAAGGAACTCTTTTTTAGCAAACTACTTCCAGTCAGTAACTCAGCTGCACCTCATTTCTGCAAGGGACTTCCTAAGAGTCTTGGGCTATATGGCATCTTCCATCTTGATGGTATCCCTAGCAGAGCTTCATATAAGGAACCTACAGTTGTACCTGAGAAATAGATGAAACCAGCATCCCCAGTCTCTGCAGTTCCCAGTGTTCTTGCTCCCCTATATCAGGAAAGAGTTCTCCTGGTTAATTCAGCAGGTGCAGCTCAGTCAGTGTATGGCCTTCAAGCTAGGTCTAGACACCCAAACACTCATTATGGATTCCTCTGACAAAGCTTGGGGGGGACCTTCATCAAGGAAGTCAAGATCTAGGGAACGTGAGACTATAACCAAAGGAAAAGACATCAGCACAAAAGAAATGATGGCAGTAATCCTAGCAGTAAAGGCTTTCAAACCAGTTTGGTGACCAGAGACCTTATGCAAATTAACAGAGTACATGATAGTGATGTAGAACATCAGCAAGTGGGTGGCATTGTTATGTGTAACAGAGGATGGCTATGCAAGCATGGCATCTAGCCCAGGAATCAGGGAGGGCCCTCAGAGCACCAAATGTCCTGACTCAGGAAAACTCATTGCCAGACCAACTAAACAAGACAAAGGGAGACCCACATGAATAGCTGGAGAACAGTGACATTTCCTGTATTTATTTGTCAGGTGAGGTATACCAGAAATAGACCTCATTCTTCTTTTTTCTTCACTAGGCACATATTTTTCAGTACACTTCTTCTCCAGTATCTTTTATCCCAGCAGTTATACAAAAGATAAAGTAGGACAGGTCAAAAACCTGTTGATAACCCTAATTTGGCTGACGCAGCATTAGTTCTCCCTACTGTTATGCCTACTAAGGCCAGAAGTCATTCTGCTGCTTTAGCATGTGGATCTCGACCCAGAACCAGGAGTCACTTGTACATGCCAACCTAAAGGACTCTAAGGAAAATTCAGCACTCATACCCTTTAGGCACATGTTTTGAAAGGACGTGCTCCACATACTAAGGAAGGCTAGAAATCCCCAAAAAAAGAAAATACTACCTAGCAAAATAAAAATATTTTTTGTTTTGGTGCCAAAGGAGACATTAGGAGCTGACTGATGCATCTGTGTCTATGATCCATGACTGCCTTTCAGCCTTTCATACATTTACAAATCAGGGTTATCTCATGCCTTTGTGAAGGTACATGTTTCAGACATTCCAGCCTGTCTGTTCTCCCTGTCTGTTTTGTTGCCAGTGAAGCAGTTCCTTTCGAGACTTAAGAGAAGAAACTAGATAATCTGAAAAGCTTTTCATTTCCTTTGCAAAGGGGAAAGAGGAAAAGCTTGTGTCCAAGCAGAGAATACAAAAATGGCAATGGATCATTCATGGCAAGACTATACCAGG
Source organism: Protopterus annectens (assembly GCF_019279795.1). Classification (NCBI taxonomy): domain Eukaryota; kingdom Metazoa; phylum Chordata; order Ceratodontiformes; family Protopteridae; genus Protopterus; species Protopterus annectens. The sequence goes on along the minus strand of NC_056730.1, from coordinate 881,709,903 downwards.
GCAGGTTAGATCCCACTCGAATAGGGCCATAACAGCCACCAGAGTCATAGCTGTCTTATCTAACACCTGGTACTAGTCCCTGAAGTAGCACTCCAGCCCTTAGATCTTTAAGTGAAAAAAGGGGGTGGGGGCTTTGGGTTTTACTGTAGAAAGCTGCCTGGTGCTTTTGTACCAATCACCTTCATACAGATACATGCCCTCCCTCAACTCTTCAACTGAAGAGACAAAAAAAGGAACTTCTGCTTTAATTAAGCTGAAAGTGCAGAAGTACCTTTCTGTACTGGCATTTTGGTACAGAAAGATTAAAGAATACAAAAACTCAGTTGCACCCCCTAACATTTCACCACACCCTTGCTACACTGCTGTCAGCCATTTACTGTACTCCTGAGGGAAGTCAGCACTTAAGAAATAGAGGATGTATGTAGGATGCAAGAGGTGTAACATTCCACAGCACGTAAGTGTTAATGAGTTAATATCTAGCCGTCTGATTAAATTACCCGTATAATTATGGGGATGTAATAGTTACACTGGGGAAATTAAAAAAAAAAAATCAGAATTGACTTTAAAAGCCATTTACACTGAATTGCTTTTAAGTTTTTCTTTTTTGAAATTCTGACCTCAGCACTGAAATTTTGGAATATCACGTTTCCAGTCTTAAGGTACCTGTGCCTTTCTGTAGCACTATTACTAGCTGGACTGTGACGGAATGCCAAGCCATGACATTTCCTATTTTTTTCCTACAGTGTGCACAGCATGGTTTCAGTTATAAAATACTTCACAGGAAACATTCTGTATTTGATGTATAAGAACAGAACTTTCAACTGTTTTTGCAGTCTTAATATTGCCAGCTAGAATTCACACTTGCACTGTCATCTCTTCTAAGGAGAAGTGGAGTATGTGAAAGATTATCTAAGTGCCAGCTTTTCAGTCTGGTCACCTAAAGAAGAAGACTCAAGAAACTGGAGACATATCTCATCATTTGCAGAATGTATGCATTTAGAAAGTTCCCTTGTGCAGTCCCATGCAAGAATTAGAATGAAAGTAGAAGGAAAGGGAATCGGAACACTAGCTGTTGGCTAAACTTTTCTCCAACTAAGCCTGTTTCTGGGATGGCTGATTTCCTGACCTGTGCAATTTTCCTAGTGTAGTAAAATATGAAGCTTACACCCATCAGCAGTTGATAGCACTGAAGGGGAATTGGATATACACTCTTTAGGTAGCGACCCTTAGAGGTGAACCTTATAGTTCTAACAGTGACCCCTAGTGCTTGAGCATCTGGAAAAGCTTCAGAGCTGGCCTACTGTTATAAATTGAACAACTGAGTCCTTCAGAGAAAGTTTGATGATTGAACCTAGATGCAAGGAGTCTAGTTTTCTCACCTGTATAACTACAAAGTCAAAACAGGCCCACCAGTTGTAGTTAAGGAGACTTATTTTGCTTTTTCTACACTTAGGGATCCATAGTTGACCCTGCAACATTAGCCGTTAATGTCTAGTGGTAGATGTCATTATCAGTATGAGAGTACTCCAACAGCACATCCTTACTTCTAGAATGCTGTTTCCCACTTACTGGGGTCCTTCACCCAACACCTAATATCTGCATAGCATTTGCATCTCAGCTGCTGCAAGGGATGAGGGCAGACCTCCCCCTTGCTATAGCTAGTAGTGTTTTCCTTTCTTGTATTTTTAATCTCTCTTTCTCCTTCTGGGAGAAAGTTTGAGGATGCTGTGGTTCTAATTTCAGTGTCAAATAAGGATAATGAAGCTTTTCCTCCCTATATCTTTCTCTCCAGATGACTACACTTCTCCCTTTTGTGAGATGCCCAAGCTTATGAGGACCTCTTTGGGCTGGTGTGTAGTACATTTGCCCTCTCCCCAATAAAATCTGAATCATTGTTTGGAGAAAAATATGAAGAACAACAGTTCAAGGAATTACTTGGTGTTCTAGCACCTCAGGAGGAAGAGGAAATGGATGGGGTTAAAGAAGAAAGGCAGAGCATCAAAATAGCATGAGTGAGGACTACAGAACAGATATGTGGTTGAGCCAGGTGTGGAAGTACAGTACATAAGGAATGCTGGAAGTAGAATCAAGAAGTCCAAGAAGGCATCAAAAAAAAAGAAAAAGTGCAGGAAACAGGGAGAGGTAGAAGAGATGGAATAAGCTAAGAAGGAATAATGTTTGGCTAAAAAAGACACTTAGAGAGCAGTCAAAAAACCAAAGAACAAGACATCAGAGGCACTGTACATTCTCTGGAAAGTAACTCAGTAGATGGTTCTCTAAAAACCTCTATCTGTTTGCAAGGTAGAATAGAAAGATAAATAAGATAGCCGGACACCCTTCGTAAGGGATGCCAGTAACAATCTGATCAGCAGTCCACAGGAAATCAAAGGCAGATGGAAGGAGTCATTTCTTCAGCTTCTGATTAAAGAAAACCCTACAGAAGCTGTACTGCCCCAACACAGCCTACAACGAAAGAGGAAGAGCCCACCCCAGAAAAGTAAGAATAGCACTAAGAAAAATGAATTCAGGGAAAGCAGCAGGGTCAGATGAGGTCACAGCAGATATGATCAAGATGTTGGGTGAGATGGGGGAGAAATGGTTCCTGAGGGTACTCATAACAGTATAAAGAGAAAGGCGTATCAAAGATGACTGGAAAATAAGCATACGAGTGTACAAGAACAAAGGAGACATCCACAACTGTGGGCAGTACAGAGGTATCAAATTCCTGTCACATTCCATTAATTTTCTGAAGAGGGTGACTGATAAGCAAATAAGCAGATTAGTAGAAAATAAGATGAGAGAGATGAGCAGTTTGGATTCAGATCAGGATGCAGCACAACCAACCCGATGTTTGCAATGAGACAGACAGTTGAGAATAAGGTAGAGTTGAGGAAGGAGTCGAACTGGGCATTCTTAGACTTGGGACATGCATATGACAAGGCCCCATGAAAGTTGATTTGGGCAGTCCTGCGGAGGTTTAAAGTCTCAGAAACACTAGTGGAATTAGTGCAGGCTATGTACAAGGGCCCAATGACGCAAGTATGAACAGTGTTCGGTCCTACAGAGGGGTTCTCAGTGGGAGTTGGTGTGCATCGGGGTTCAGCTGTGAGCCCACTGCAGTTCATACTGGTGATGGACTACATCAGCAAACAGATTGGAGGGGACAGATAAACAAACTTGCTATATGCACGCAATGTGGCATTACAGACTTTGAGCAAGAACTTCAGCAAACAACAGGGGAATGGAATCCAAACCGGAAGGAAAATGGGATGAAACTGAGTACATATAAGACAGTTGTAATGGCAGCAAATGGGAGAAATCAAATTAAGCTGACAATTGAGTTGGAAAGGAAATGAGTGGAACAAGTTAACAGCTTCAGGTATCTGGGAGTGATGGTGGTGGATGAGAAGAGAAGTCAGAATGAGGAGGTCAAAGCTAGAATAAGAGGAGCTGCAGCCAACTGGCATATAATGTCAAGGGTAGTGTATGGCAGAAGAATGCCAAAGAAGCTGAAACGTAAGGTGTACAAAACAGTTTTACAGATAGTACTACTGTAAGATACAGAAACCTGGGCAGTAAACGCAGAGCAGTTGAGGAAGCTAGAGGTGATGGAGATGAATTGCCTAAGATGGGTGGCAGGATGCACATTGTGGGACAGATGAAAAAAATGAGGCCATCAGAGTAGAAGCCAAAGTAACTCCAACTGCAGAAAAGGTCAAAGAGAACAGGTGGTTTAGGCACATGTGCAGAAAAGCAGAAGACAATCTGTTGGAGAAGATTTGGAACAGACAGGAAGAAAGCAAGAGGAAAGGAGGACATCAAAGAGATGGGTGGATTGTGCGAGAGAAGACCTGCGACATTCAGGCATGACTTATGAAGGTAGACAATGGCATTTGACACCCCAACCCCATTTAGACATGTAGGTAGTAGGAAAAAGGGGATTGATGATGATGACTGGGTTAGTTCCACTAGGCAGCAGCCTCTTTTCAGGGGAGACCCACAGTTCTTACTCGCTAGGGGAGATTTGACCAGTGCACCAGGGAAATTCCCTTACTATTTATGAGCCACTAGTTAGCACCAGAGGGCTGCAGCTAGGGCTTGAGAATATGGCATTTGAGAAGCATGGCAGGCACATTAATTCAGGAAATGCTGCAGAGTCTGGATTGCATAAAACCACTAATGAGGAAGATAGCCAAGCCATGGTAAATACAGTGGCTTCTGGAGGGCTGAAAATGCCAGTGTTGCTGTTAATGAATGAGAAGGAATCTGGAGATTTTGAAGACATGCAGTGGATTGTAGCAATAGAGAGGTACTTTGCAATGTAGAACAGACTGAAAAACACCCTGCAGCAGATAAGAAGCATGTGTGTGTGTGTGGGGGGGTGACTAGGAAATAAGGAACAGTAAGAATGGAGAACAGTCAGCTTGTGGAGTAGCATGGGGGCATGTTCCACAAAAGGCTTCAAAAATTTGGAAAGTCCAGTTTGTGAAGAAGGTACAAAAAAGCAAATTGTTTCAGAAAATGGGGTATATGTTACAGTGGTCACAGTTAATCAGCAAAAGACAGAGGTAAATACAGAAGAAGAAAACCAACAGGAACCTGTGTTTTAAAGAAGATCAGTAATTTGAATTAAATCTAAAAAGAAAATCCCATTAACATCTGGTTCATCATATAAATGTGAAATAAGTATTTTAAGTCCTTGGGAAGATTATGTTTTTCAGAATCTAAATATGCAGTTAAAACAAAATTTGGTGGCAGAGTTCAGAACTACAGAAATTGATGAAAGAACGTTAAAAACTTTTTTCAAATGTTTTTCAGCAGAAAGGGTAAAAGTTAACATCACTGTGCTGTCATTAAATGTAAATAGTATAAAGAATGTTGAGAGAAGAAAGGTTGTTCTGAAATGGCGTAAACAAATGGATGCAGGTGTAGCATAATTGATGGATACAAAATGTGGGGAGGCTAGTAAAAGGAATACTTTTGAAGTGATGTGGGGAAAGGAAATATTGTGGACTGTAGGGGAAGAAATGTTTTGGAACTGCAATTTTAAGAATGATGACATTGAAGTAATGGCTGTGATAGTAGTAATAACAGGTAGGGAATCAGTATGTGATGTAAAAATAAAAAGAAGGCATTTAGGTTAATTGCGGGAATGAAAATGTTGGAAAAAGAAAAATGTTTTTGTGAAAATACAAAAAATATCCTATAGTTTATTATTTTTATAAGGATATTAACTGTAAATTGAGAAAAGAAAAAGGCAAAATTACACAAGATATTAAAACAACAAAGGAAGTAATGAAAAATGGTAGGTTAATGTTAAGTAAAGAAGGGGTTTTACATGTATGAGAGGAAATGTAGGGAGTGAGATTTTTTATTGTGTCAGAAGTTATAAAAAAAAGTAAGGGGAGGGTGGAAAGTGGCAGATTTTTCTGACCATATGGTAGTATGGAGTATAACAGGCACAATTAAAAAGTGATAAATTAAGGAAAAGTAATAGAGATTAACAGGGAAGGTAGCAAATAGTCAATGTTTAAAAAAGGAAATTATAGAAGTAATATTTAACACTGAAACAAATTATAGAAATCTAACATATTGTTGGATAGTATATAAAGACAAATGTAAAAAAAAATTCAGTTTGAGAGAAGTGAAAGGAGGCCAGAAAAAGGAAGAAACATAAGACAAAGGGAAACCTGTGAAGAATTATTAAATGTAAAAAGTGAAAATTTTGAAGAGCCAAAGAAAAGGTTATATGATTATAATAAGGTAAGAGCTAAACAGTGATTGTTTAGAGAAAGAATTGTTGAAAGAAAAAAGAGGAAGTGTCATCTTTTTTGGGAAAGATATGAATGAAATGAGAGGGAAGTTAATGTGTTGAGTGATGCGAAAGCAAAGTATAAGCAGGAAGAAGTTATGGGTATTGTGAAAAGATATGTAAGAATAATGTAAGAAAATAATTAGGTAGGAGGGAAAGTTTTGTAAGTAAAAAGAGTAAGAAAGGATTTAGCAAAAGAGATAGAAAAGAGAATTGTGAACAATAATAAGAAGATTTAATAAATGGGGGGAGGAGATTCTGCATCTGGGCCAAATGGTGTACGGTATGTGTAAGATGATGTCTGAGAAGGAAGTTTTTTTTTTTGAAGTTACAAATGAATGACTGAATGAAGGATGAAAAGAAGAAAGTCATATTGGTGTGGTAAAATTTATGTAAAAATGGAGGGAGAGAGAAAATTAAAAAAAATGGTGACCTTTAATACTAGCCAAATTCAAAGTAAACGTTATTGTCATTTAGAACTACACATGTGTAGCCTAAATGAAATTTCATGCATCAGCTCAATTCTTGAGATTACAATGGAAAAGTGAAACAACACATACAAGTAGAGTAATAAACATAACTAACAAATGCAATACTACTCCCACTACACCCAAGAAAGAGCAGAGACATTTACCAACCCTCATACGAAAAGAATACCCTCCCCTGAGTTAAATTAACTACCCTATTTTAAAGTAAAACAAAACACATTACAGATTTAAATGCCTAAGTTATTTGTCTAATATTGCATTTGAGTGAGTTAAAATAATACTGACTATGGATATAATAAATAAATATTGCATTTACTTGGAATATATGTAAGTAAATAAAAATTGACTAAAGAGTCCAGACCCAATGGACTATTGCCTGAATTCAGAAGTTTAATCACAGGAGGGTAGAAACTGTTAAAGAATCTTGTAGTCCTGTAGAGGATGCTGCGATATCTCCTGCCTGATGCCAGATGCTTAAACAGGTCCATACATAATAGAATGCATGTTGTCCTGTATTATTTTAGTGGCCTTTCTGAAGCTTTTTGCAGAATAAAGATGTATCGATGGATGACTGGAACCTGTTACCTTCACTGCAACCCTCATCACTCTTTGTAGTGCCTTCCTTTCTGTAACTCCGCAGCTTCCAAACCACACTGTGAAGATGCAGGTGAGGATGCTGTCTATTGCACCTCTATAGAAGGTGGAGAGAATATGAGGAGGAAGCTTAGCTTTTTTCAGCCTTCTTAAAAAGTCAAGGCACTGGTGCGTTTTCTTGAAAAGTGGCTGGTGTTTCGCAACCATGAGAGATCCTCTGATATGTGTACCCAAAGGGATTTCATACTCTTAACCCTCTCCACATACTCACTATTGATCCTGAGCACTGGGTGGTTTGTTCTTCTTTTCCTGAAGTCAGTGATAATCTCTTTGGTCTTACTTAAATTCAGGTCAAGGTTGCTCCCCTCACATCAACTGATCAGAGATGCCACCTCCTCTCTGTATGCCCTTTCATCCTCCTTTTTGATGAGCCCCACGACTGTGGTGTCATCATCAAACTTGATGATATGGTTGGACTTGTGCTTAGCATACCAGTCATGGGTCAGTATGGTGAATAACAGTGGACTGAGAACACATCCCTGTGGAACGCCAATGTTAATTATGATGCACTTTGATGTGTTCTTATCTGAACACAACTTCTGTAGTCTCTCAATCAGGTTACAGAGATGTTTCCTGATTCCTAAATGGAACGTTTTTTCTGTCAGTTGCATTGGTATTATCATATTAAATGCAGAGCAAAAGTCTATGAACAGCATCTTTACATAGTTGTCATTGCCCTCTAAATGCTCAAGGGAGATGTGTAGTGCTGCTGATATGGCATCAGCCATGGATTGGTTAGCTCTGTACACAAACTGCAGGGAGTCAAAATCAGGAGTAGGCATGATGAAAGATGCTTTTTGATCAGCTACTCAAAACATTTCATAACAGTGGATGCCAGAGTGACTGGTCTGTAGTCGTTTGGGCTGGAGGGAGTGGTTTTCTTATGTAGTGCGATGATGATAGCTTCCTTGTAGCATGAGGGTACTTTTGTTATGCCAAAGGAGGTGTTAAATATTTCCTTGAGCACTGTGGATAGCCTTTTAACACCTTGTCCAGTATGTTGTCTGGGCTAGCAGCCTTCCTGGGGTTCACTCTCCTTAGCTCTCTTCTTACCTCCTCTGTGTTGAGGCTGAGTACTGCATCCTTCTCATCAGTGGGTAGTTTTAGTGCCAACCTGTTGTTTCTTTCCTCAAGTCTAACAAACAAGATGTTCAAACTGTCCAGAAATTTGATGCTGTCCTCACACTGTGCTGACCTAATTTTGTAGTCCGTGATCTCCTGTATTGTATGCCTTGCCATAGTCTCCTTGCATTCTTCATGTCTTCAAAGTGGCTCTGTACCTTTCTGCCACACTCCCTCTTACCTTCCTTTATACCCCTCCTCACATTACCTCTTGCTACACTTAGGGCTGCTTTGCCCTTAGCCCTGTAAGCTGTGTTTCTCTCCTTCAGAAGCTGATATACCCTTGGGGTGAGCCATGGTTTCTGTTTAACTCTAATAGTGATACTCTTGGGATTTTTTACCCCATCAACACAGTTTGAAATGTATGCTGTCACTGCCTCAGTGTATTCATCAATTTTCAGATGCTGATTCACTGTTGCTGTCTCCTTGAACAGATCCTAGTTGGTTCTTTCAAAGCAGTCTTGGAGGGCCTCCATAGCTCCCTCTGGCCATACCCTGATTTGTTTCTTTGTGGGTTTCTCTAACCAATGCAGGTTTGTAAGCTGGCGATAGCAAGATGGTGTAATGGTCAGAGTTTCCCCATTTGTGGAAGTTATACTGCCTTATAAGCTTTCTTTAAGTGTTTGTACACCTAGTCCAGGATATTATTACCCGTTGTAGGAACATCCTCATACTGATGGTAGTGTGGGAGTACTTCTTTCAGATCTGCTTTATTCACCAGCTAACACGTGTACAAAGTCAGGATATTTGCTCTGCAGCTCGCCCATGTGATTGCATAGTTTATTTAGAGCCTCAGTGGTATTAGCACAAGATGGGATATACACTACTGTTACACTGACCCCATTCAGCTCCCTGGGCAAGTAAAATGGTCTACATTTAATGGACTGGAACTCAAGTTCTCACAGCAGAGTGACATTATGATTTCACAGTTGCTGCACCATCTTTTGTTAAGATAGATGCAGACTCCACCTCCTCTGGCCTTTCCACACAGTGTATGTTTTCTGTCTAACTAACATAGATGATAAAATGTTTATGAAAATTATTCAAGAAAAGAGAATTAGGAAAGTTTTGAATTAAGTAATACACAAGGATGCATATGGGGTAAAGGTTAAAGGAGTAAGCAAAATTCTTATTATGGTGAAATAGGTGTTGGATTATACAGTAAGGGAAAATGTTGAAGGGAATGTGGTTGATAGCCAGAAATAAAGTTAGGATGAGGAATGTAATAATATGGGACACACTGTTTGTTGGTAAAAGTAGGGCTAAAGCTGGATAAGCAAACAAAAAAAAAAAAAAACAGAAAGAAAAAAAGTGTAGGCATGTAGTGCAAATTAATGGAATTACTTTACAAGTAATGAAATTTGTGAGCCAGGGCAAAATGTAGTAAATATTTGGTTGTGGTAGAGCAACAAAGAGAAGTGTTGGAAAAAATCAAAGATTGATGTAATGGTAGAATGTATTTCAGTTATCTTAAAATAAAAAGTATGCATGATAAATGTGTACATATTGGTGAAATTAGCATATATAGGTGGGTTATATAAGTCTTCTAATTCTAAAGAGATCTAGGGTAAGTCAAGTTAAAGAGGAATTATGTACAATGAGAAGGAAAGTCGGGGGTCTTAATTTAATAAACTCTCTGCTGTTCCTGGCTTTGATAAATTGGTTCGGACAGTAAATGAGAAAATAAGTACAGTAATAGGAATGTTATTGTTATATAGGTTTTGGACACTAGGGGGAGCTGTTTATTATGGTTTTTAGTGTTTGTAGAGTTTTGCACATATGTCACTACAGTATGTATTATATTTTGAATGGATGAACTTTCCCAAAGATTTTTGAAATATAATGTTATTTTTAAATATAATGTTAAGTTATTCACATGAAAATCTACTATTTAAATTCATCATAATTGTTTTATAGTATGGTATACACATGAGTTTCCTTCATTTAAATAGGTTTTAATATTAATGAGACAAGAAAGGAAACCGACTGGTTTATTTGAAATAAAGAGATTGCGTTTCATAGGTTAATTGATTGTAAGCATAATATAAAAAGCTGAAAGTGTGTAGGTTATTTTATCTGATGAAGTCCTATAGTAAGGGACAGCATGTGATATTTGTTTAATAAAAGCGTTCAGCGTTTACGTGGATGGTGTCATTTTCGTGTTGAATTGGAATTGGTACTGCATTCTACTCAACGGCTTTTTTGGTTGTCTTAGGAATGTTATTGTGTTAAAAGAATGAACCTATAATGGATAGGGGTGAGAGAGAGGAAAAGTTAAAATGAAAATATTAAAGAAAAGGAATCTGCAATACAAATGAGAATATGGAGAATTAAGTTGAATAATGTAAAAGGAGAAAGGAAAAGTTGGTATAGGAAAATAATGAAAAAAATCTTAATACATCCATGTGAAAGGGTAGGAACTTATGGTTATAGTTACATTGTCTGTTAAAAGAAATTTGAAACATAAAGTAATGAAGAAATAATATGTAATTTATGAAAAGTGGAAGAATCAATGCATTGTTTTTTGGCTGTAAAAAATAGATGTTTTTGACAATTTTAAAGAGAGTTATCTGTGGAAAGAATTTGAAGACATGTATATGAATATGGTATTATATGACATATACAAGAACTTAATAAGACATAAAAAGATATACGTGTTAACATTTTTGCCAGTATGGTGTGTATGGAAAAGAGAATGTGAGGTTTTATATAGTAAAATAAGGGGAAATGTATTGTTGGAAAAAAGATGGTCCTGGCAGAAGGTTTGAGGAGGATAAGAAATAAAATGTTAGAAAAAATAATATATATGTAAATGTACGTGAAAAGTGCATTAATATAAAAATTTGTAAGTATATACATACATATATATATATATATATATATATAATGTGTAAATAAAACATCCCTACTCTTGTCATGCATTCCATAATCTCTAGTGCTATGGCAGTTTGAAGGGGAATGTGAGTATGAACTGTGAAGGCCCATACAGTAATCCAAATCAAACTGTAAAGTTGCCAAGTGACAGTTTTGGTGATGTTGAGGATATGATGCAGACTGAAGATGGCTGCTTTGTGCAGTCTGGAAGATAATGTCCTTGTTAGACTGGTGGAAGAGACAAAACCAAAAGAGAGTTTCAGACTGTCCTTGGGGTGAGATAAATCTGTTCCCCGACAATGGAACTTTTATCTAATAATGTATTAATTGGTAGCAGTGCTGGCATACATCTGATTGCTGTCACAGCAGGTTGGAGACGATGGTAAAAATAATGATGGTGGATCAGAAGAATGTTATGCATCACCAAACTGATCCTGTACTGATGTAGCAAGTGAGGGTTCTTTGACAGCTAGAACTGGTGTGCAGTGTACTACAGCATTCTAAAGAAGCCAGTTGTTCATATCACAAATAAAACAATAAGCCTCTTAGCAGATATGATGTGTAAGATAGAATGATATTGCCCTTAGGCTTCTCAGCACAAAATATCAGACCATTAGTTGGGCATGAAAAATGTTTGTGAAGTAATTTTGAGACTAACAAATTAGCCAAAACATTTATAATATTGTTTGACAAACATAAATATGATTTTCCTTGGACTGATTTTATTGTTAACAGTTTTCAGAGAAAAATATAAGTGACTGTTCAGTTTACATCTGGGTAATTGACTGCAGAAGACATTAGGAAATATTTTTTTCTGAAAAGTGCCAAACTGTATGTTGTTTAACCATTTATTGACAGGAATGTGGGAAACATTGATAACTTTGGATGTGCTTAATGGTGAAGTTATGTAGTTGTTAAGTGTGATGCTTGTTTGCAGTTACTGAGAGACTATGCAAACATGATATTACTGAAGTACGTTTGACCATTTGGTAGGTAATTGCATTAATGTAGTAAGAAGGGACATACTGACAAGTAGTAAAGTATTTCTGAAAAAATGCAGTTCTTTGGGGTGTTTATGAAAAGATTTTGTATGGTTGAATTAACAAACAGAACTTGTCTCTCATGAGATTTCAGAAATTATAATCATTACTAGTCAGGCAAGCAAAGTTTGAAAAGAAACAAGTATGATAGAGAATGTTCAAGATACTATGACATCTGGCGTTACAGATGAAATACATACAAATCCTACTGAATTAGGAAACCAGTCTAATATCTTAGAGGCTGAAAGGTAGGATGCACACTTGGATGATAAATAAGAAAGTATTTCTGTTGGGAATAGCAAGATGTAATGAAAAAGGAAACTGAAGGGGTAAAGTGGGTGAAGAATCTCACAAAATACAATGAGAAGAGTAAGGAATAATCTTACAGTTGCTGCAGTTAAGGTTAATAGCATTAAGGGAAATTTACAGCACATGGTAGTTCTAGATTGGTGTAAAAAATTGGCACCGACATAATCTGCTTGTTTGGGTATTCATTTTTATCCGAGCTTCAAAGGCTGCAGTTTGAAATGTTTTAAGAGAGGAGAAGTTAGATGATATTTGGCTATGATGAATTTTCATTTTTTTTTCAGTCTTGGTACAAAATAGGGAAATTACATTGCTGAGTGCTGAAAGGTGAAGTTGGTGATATACTAGTTATGCATCTAAGAGTGAGATGTAATGTGCGTAGATTAATAGTGGTGCATGCTTCTGCTAATGCAACAGGTATGTTAAGTTACAGCTTTTTGAAACTAAAATCATTTGTGATTATGGACACTCATTGTTGGTGACTTTGTGATTTATGGGTGTTAAAAATGAAAGAGGTGTAAACTTGTAATAGGATAACTGTAGAGAAGACAGAAGACTAAATATATGAGGTAAAAATTGAAAACAGAAATTATTTTATTAATACTGTTCAACTGGAAGAATTGGACAGTGGCAGAAAAAGTGACAAATTTCAGAGATCTTTTGGGAATATGGACAATACTTGGAGAGGTGGGGCATGAAATTAATATGGGGAAGGATTATGCGAAATTTGTTGGCAGGGGTAAAGATGACAAAAACTGGCAATATATGACTGAACAACAGTGGATTTATCATGGCAGTATGAGTCCTGTGTATAGTAATTGGGAAGAGTTGTGTGTGCATTTAAAACTAAGTTTCATTGTGATTATTTACAGTTAGATAACCTAGAAAACAAACATGTTAACCCCTTTTTATAAACTCGTTGAGTGAGATTTAGGACTGGAATTATCACAAGAAAGAAAGGCAGTTCTATGGACAAAATAAGTTGAGGACAAAAAATTGTTGCAAAAACTGCTTTAGTATAAAAGTTAGGAAATAGGAAGTTTCCGCATTTCTGGGGTGGAGTTTAAATTATACTTAAGGATTTATAGATAAAATAAAGGTGCTGTATTTGTGCACAGGCATCAGTTATAGCTGTTGACAAGATCATGCAGAGCATATGTGTGGCAGTCTGACATGCATTTCAGCTTGAATACAGAAGGTAAGACTTGACAATGGAGCAGCAAAAGAAGATTAATAAAAGCATCAGTATGTACTATTTTGAAGCTGGTTAGCGGGCATAGTGCATGCGGGCTGGATGGGATTGGGTATAATTTCTGGCAATATGCACAGCCGATTAAGGCTATCAGCTATTAGCAAGTTGGTTCCTGTGCTTCAAGGTTTGATTCCCTCATGCTTTATTTGCCTACTCTGTGGCCTTGAGGAAATTACTTACCCAAACAGTGCTTTGGAACAATTGAGAAACTGGGATAGTGTCCTCAGTGGTGCACTGGACTGCGTGCTTAGTAGCTACAGTGGATATAAAAAGTGTACACACCCCTGTTAAAATGCCAGGTTTTTGTGATATAAAAAACGAGACCACAATAAATCATTTCAAAACTTTTCCCACTTTTAATGTGGCCTATAACCTGTACAATTCAATTGAAAAACAAACAAATCTGTTAGGGGAAAAAATATAAAAAATAAAAAACGTGCAATAAGCTGGTTGTATGTGTGCACACCCTTAAACTAATAATTTGTTGAAGCACCTTTTGATTTAATTATAGCATTCAATCTTCTTGGGTACATACCTGCCATAAATTAGAGAGACTGATTAACCCCAAATAAAGTTCAGCAGTCCTAGGAGAATTTTCTTGACATTTACTAAGTTGCCTGCTACAGCAAAAGCCATGGTTTGCTGAGAGCTTACAAAGCATGTACGGGACCTCATTGTTGAAAGGTATCAGTCAGGAAAAGGGTACAAAACAATTTCCACAGCATTGGATATACCATGGAACACAGTGAAGACAGTCATCAAAAAGTGGAGAAAATATGAGACAACAAGGACGTTGCAAAGAACTGGACATCCCTCCAAAATTGATGAAAAGACAAGATGAAAACTGGTCAGGGAGGCTGCCAAGAGACCTACAGCAACACAAAAGGAGCTGCAGGGATTTCTGGCAAGTACTGGTTGTGTACTACATATGACGACAATCTCCCGTATTCTTCATATGTCTGGACTATGGGGTAAAGTTGCAAAACGGAAGTCTTTTGTTACACAGAAAAACATCCAGACCTGGCTAAAATTTGCAAAACAATACATCGTCTCCCAAAGGTATGTGGGGAAAATGTGTTATGGTCTGAAGAGAGCAAGGTTGAACACTTTGCATCACCAAAAGAACACCATCCCCACATTGAAGCATGATGGTGGCAGTATCATGCTTTGGGGTTGCTTTTCATCAGCTGGAACTGTGGCTTTAGTCAGGTGGAGGGAATTATGATCAGGTCCAAATACCAGTAATTTTAGTCCCAAAACCTTCAGGCGTCTGCTAGAAAGCTGAAGATGAAGAGGAATTTCACTTTTCAGCACGACAATTACCCCAGGCATACATCCAAATCAACAAAAAGAATGGCTTCACCAGAAGAAAATTAAAGTTCTGGAGTAGCCCGCCCAGAACTAAATCCAATAGAAAATCTGCAGGATGACCTGAAGAGGGCTGTGCACAAGAGATGCCCTCACAATCTGACAGATTTGGAACGTTTTTGCAAGGAAGAGTGGGCAAATATTGCCAAGTCAAGATGTGCTCTTACCCAAGAAGGCTTAATGTTGTAATTATATCAAACATTTTTGAGCAAAAGGTGCTTCAACAAAGTATTAGGAGCAGGATGCAGATTCCATGTTGGGAAAACTGATAGGGCACTTAAAGATCGAATTGGAGAACATATTTATCATATTAATAGAAGGGATAATGTTAGTGCACTTTCTAAGCATGTCATTGACAATGATGGACATATTTTTAAGTTTATTGTGATAGGAAGGGTTAATGAAAATATCAGAGGTGGTGATGTCCGCAATAAAACTGAGGCCTTAGAAGCCAAATGGATTGTTAGACTGAAAGCAGACTGTGGGCATTGTTTAAATGACAATGTACCTCTGAAGCCTGTTTTAAAGAAGAGACCACTTTTTGATGAAAACATTTTTCATATGTGTTTATACTTTAAGTATTAGTTTTTAATATATGCATTTTTTAACATATATTTTGTAATACTTTTAATAAAGTTTCATGTGTATTTTCAATACATTATTATGTATGCTTTTATATTTGTAACACTTTCTTTAAGGAAATGTGTATGTGGCTTTAAGTAAAAATATCATGTGACCAGTCACTGGCTGTTTTTGTAGCACTTCTAGAGTATAAAATGATGCTTAAATTAAACATTGTTACACCTGACGAAGTGGGGTACACACCTATGAAAGCGCTAGTGTTGTTTTGTGTTTGGATGTCGTCTGTTCTGGAATAAACTACTTTGAAACTGGAATCTGCAGCCTGCTCCTGATCCTTCTTTGGTTTGTTTACATTTGGACTATATTTGTTTCTTGGGCCTGGAGACTTGCATTTGGTAGTAGCTATTTTTCTGATCAACAAAGTATTAGTTTAAGGGTGTGCACACTTATGCAACCAGCTTACTGTATGTTTTTTATTTTTTTCCCCTAACAAATTTGTTTGTTTTTCAATTGAATTGTACAAGTTATAGGTCACATTAAAGGTAAGAAAAGTTTTGAAATGATTTATTGTGGTATCATTTTTTTATATCACAAAAACCTGGCATTTTAACAGGGGTGTGTACACTTTTTATATCCACTGTACCTATGAACGTATAAGGAGATGAATAATGAGGAAAAGAGTTTGCTCTTGGAAGTCTTAAATGATATATTCTAACCCTGGCCTATGGTTGGGGAAGATTTGAAAAGGAATAGTAAAATTTTTTATGGAAAAGGAATGAAAAATGGAGTTAAAAAATTGATGGCTGATTGCCTTGTGTAATTGTGACTATCCCATATTGATGAAAGTCATTCAACTTAAGACTGTGAAAGGTGAATAGTCTAGGGGAAGTATGTTAATATATAAAGAAAGCAAGTTAAGGAGCTATTGATTTTGGTTAAGAAGTGGAGGTTGGAGTGACTTCCAGTATGGCAGCAGGCTAATTAGCACTCAATAATTAACTTTTCTTGCACAGCAGTGAAAAAATAGCCTGTGTTCCACCAACATTTTGACGTGTTGGCTGGTTTATTAGTTATTTTGGTCCAGTTAATGAATTCCTATGAAGAAAAACAGAAGTAAACAGAGTAAGAAGCTGGAGAAAATGTAGAGCACAATAGCACCTTTGGCTGTAGCAACTGCATTTCAACTTATTTAGATATTATGGCCTCAAGCAGGCTGTACAAAAAATGATCTAATGCACTTGGAAATATTTAAAGTAAGGGACTCCCTGGAAGAATATGTTTCATCAAATAATAAAAGACTGGAAGTGATAAAAGTGTCCTTAAGCTATTAGTTTGATGAGATAGCTGAAAGATGAAAAATAAATGAAGGACGTACTGGTTCAGTGGAAAACCAGACAGGAAGATATCTGCTAGAAGGTGATCAAGCTAGAAGGTAAAGTGTAAAGGGAGATCCTTTACTTTACAGCTGTACGGTAAAAGTTAAGAGGCTCAGACTGTGAGAAATTCATACAAATGCATATTGGGCCTAGAGTGGGATACAGCAGGTAAGATCTTGTTAGACAGAGCCCACAGGGTGTTTGCATGAACTTCCTGTGGGAAGAAACAGCCATGACACACAGTAGTCAAAAGTGCAAAACTACCAATGAAAGGAGAAACTGTTAATAAAAAATATGACAGAGAGACAAAAATCTATTGATTGATAATAATACAGTATTTGAGGACAATGGTTTTTCAATCCATACTAGTCATAAATGAAAAGCAGAATTTCTAGCAGTGATCCTTGCCTGCAGGGAGATGAACTTAAGATTTCATCCTACTATAATGAAGGTCTACTTTCCCAGGGACAACATTTCTAGATCTGTAGTGACTCCTGGAAGAGATTAAGAAAGTGAAAGGTAGACAAGTGGCAAAACCTATGCCATTCCTGCTACTTCCCAAGATGGATCGTGGCATTCTCAACCCAGGGTGGAGAGCATAAAGGACGGATCACTGGGAACCCTTCCCATGTTGAAAAAGCAGATGAAAGATTGCCTGAGAGAAAGTCAGGCCTTACTGAAAAAGCTAATGATACTTGGATAGTGAATGAGGGTTGATTGAGGTCATGGATGAGGTTATGAAGAAGAGGATCCTTAAAATAATATTAGCAGTGTAGCAAGATTTGTTCTTGGATTCCCATTTTTGTTTCTTTTGCCTCTTACATTTTATTTTTTTTTGGAACTTGGAGTGGACATGTAAACTGATCATTGTGCTCAACTCTGATTAGTACTCAATAGTTAGCTCTCCTTGCACAACAATAAATAAAGATACCATTCTCAGGGGAACTGTAATGTACCAGCCTTGTGCACCAGTTAAATTATTTTTTATCTTATTTTTTTGTATTTCATTTGATGTTCTATAAGGATGAAGTATATCATAAAAGGTAAGAGGTTCATTTATTTTAGTAGTTTCCAAGTTTGAATATAAACTGCTGTCTGTAAATTTTTATGATGTATGTATTTACAAATGTGTCAAACAAGTGTCCTGTTATGTCAATATAAATTATATTTTGTATTTAGTATTCTTATCTCTAAAAATATGTTAAATAAGATTAGCTTTGAGTGAAAACTATACTATGATTGTTCATTTGGGACTTGGTAAAGTGGGTAGAGCTAGGAAGGGACTTGAGCAGTTTAATTGGTTCTGGACTGTGGAAAAAGATAGGGTTTTGAGTATGAATGAATACTCATGAGGAATTCAGTTACAGTCTGGTTAGACTATTGATTGATTTGACTTTTTCTCTTTTCCAGCAACTAGGTAAGACTATATCTAATATAAGGGGGAAATGCAGGCAGTTGTTCATAGCTGAAGTTGAGTGTGGTTGACATTTGTCTTATAAAAAATGGTTTAAAAATTGAAAAGCTAGGTTGGCTTGCCATCTGTTATAAATAAAAGGTGGTGATTATAGCAGAGGCTAGAGGGTTTGATTTGATGTCATTTGGGCAGGGAGAGGAAGCATCATCAGTTCTGGTTATTTTTAAACATAAATTGTTCTGGCACAGAGGGTAATGTTGACTATTGATAGCTCAGAAGTTGTTTATTTTAGCTTTTGAGCACTAGAATATGTTTTAGTATTACAAACCCCTAGTATCAATGTGAGTATTGCCTATAAGGGTTACAGCACAGTAAAGCATTTTTTCTTATTTAGATATAAAGCAGTTATTGTTTGTTTATGTAACAAATGTGTGTGATGTTATGAAGTGTAATTTGTTTAGTTTAAAAATGGTTCATGTGTGGCTTGTTTGTGATTTATGGATGCATTGCTTTGTTGAATTTGACCAAGTATGAAAAGTGCTACTAAGACTCATTGTGCAAGAACTAGCAGACTTAAGAGTTGCTACTTTTTTGGTGCAATGAAAGTATGGCAGTTAGAAGGTGAAATATTGAGGAGTGTGGGGGTGAGGCTTATCTTTAGTGACTCAAAATTTAAGCATTGAATGTCCTAGTTAAAGGAGAGAAGCTGGTATAAGCCAGCATAATGGATGTAAGATTTATGTTATTGAATGTTAATAGTCTAGTAGAATGTTAATAGTCTAGTAGAGTTAACCATATGTTTAGCACATATTAGGCAAAGCAGAACAAGTATAGCCTTATTACAGCAGATGTGACATGTAAAGAGTTTTTAGACATTGCAAAAAATAAGGATTTTTGAGAGACCACTCAGCAGAGTTAATTGAGGGGAGAGACTTGTGTGTCAGTTAGTTGCCAGGAGGACACTTTTAGTAGTAGATGAATTGGTTGATAAACGAAGAAGACATGGCCATTGGGGGGACTGGATGAGGCAAATGGCTGTTATTATCTCAGTGTGTGTGCTCCTGAAGACTTCTAAATTAGAGTTAAGAAGAATGCTTGGTGATATACTGAGCTTCCAGCAAGGAATTTTGGTTGTGGAGTGAGACTGGAACACAGTATCCAAAATAATGGGTGTTACAAGGAGTCCAAAAAGGGTGGAGGCACCAAGTGAATGAAACTTTTAAAGAAGTATGCAAAAGTGTTTGGGTTGGGGGATATAGTTAAGGCAATTGATAAGTAATTGGAACACACATATTATTCCCGAGTTACAAAAACTGGACTAGACTAGCTAGAATATACTTAACTGTGGAACACTTTTACATGTTGAAGATATGGAGACTCAACCAACCATTGCGTTAGATTATGCCACAGTATTAGTAAAGGTTACAGTAAAGAAGAACATCCTAAAAGAAATACATAGAAGATTCTCTATGTATTTGTTAAGAGGGAGTCAAAGACTGGATGGTAAACACACCAAAGGATTTACTGAAGAATTGAATATTGAAGGGAATTGTCTAGCTAAAGTTTTTTGGGAGTTAAGTTAGAATTTAAACCCAAGATGGAATTCAAAGAAAAGGAACTGTGGGAGAGAAAAAGAATAGCTTACAGAACAGAAAACTACAACTTAAAGAGAGAAAGAGTTAAATGAAGAGGATGGATAAGCAGCTTCAGGAAGAAAGGGATAAGGTGATGGAATTCATGGATGGGTTACATTAACAACTTTGGGTGATCTTTAGACAAGCTTGCTTTGACAATCTAGATCTCAGAAACTATTAGCAATTAGAGTTAGACAACAAAAATTAGAAAGACTTGTACCCAAACTGGGGCACCCAAAAACTAGGAAACTATCCAGGCAACTCTGGGAAATTTTTGAAATTTTCAAACACTTCTGCATTGGTATTTATCAGGCAGAAGAAACAGGCCACATATAAAGGGAGCAGGTAGACAGTTTCATGTGTGAAATAAGTTTTAATCAACTAGGGGAAGAGGACAAACAGAAATTGATGAAATTAGGCCCAGTCTAGCAAGGCAACTTATGGGTAAATCCCTGAGTTTGGCTGGTTAGATGGAGTCCTAGTAGAAGTATGGAAGCTAGGAAGTTGAAGACTTTTGGAAATATGGGCAGTTTTTGTTTAACCAAATCTTAGAGCAGAGTTATGTCCCAGTTTCATGGAGGGAAGTGTGACGCCCACGACTGCTGCCAGTATGTGATGGGCACCACTGTGTGTTGTCCCCATGCTGGGCCAGTAATCAAGGAGCCTGAATCCTCACCACTGACAGTGGAGAGGGACATGCACTTGGAATACAAATGGATACACTTAGTATTTCCAGATGCAGACCTCTCAGCATCAACTACTCTTTCCCTTAAGAGCACACAGGGAACACACTCAACACAGGGTCTGGATGTCTCTTTATCTGTCTCCCTCCAGATCCCCAATAAGACTCCCCACTGGTACAGCTGTAGGGTTAGGTGCTCAGCCAAGTGTCCAAGCCAATTCCTCCAGCACCCTCTCTGTAAACCCAGTGCTTCATGTCCCTGCCCCAAGTAGCTGACACACACACTCTTTGAGAGATTTGATTTGCACACACACACACACACACACACACACACACACACACACACACACACACCTGGGAAAGGCTGGCACAGGTCCACTAGCTATGCTGCCTTCTGCTCAGACTATAAGGTAGATTCACTGCCACCAGACATTCCACAATCAGCTACTCTAAGGCTCTTAACAAAGGGTGTCCAATTATACTGTGTAATATTAATACTAATACAAATGGTAGTAGTTCACCAACAGTGTCACCAAATAAATGTAAGTACTCTCAAAGGTTAGATGCTCTCTGCAAGAACCAGCCACAATAAAAGTTTTAGATATGTTTAATAATAAAAGAACATGAAAATATTAAATATATATTTACTATAAACCACAGAGTTCAAATCACAGAAAATATTGAAATTAACATTGATTGACAAACTCATATAAATAAAGAAAAACAATCTCTAAACAAAGCTTCACTATATTCCTGACTGAATCTAAGAGAAATTACTGTTCCCTAATAATTTATTTGGGCAAGACAAGATGAAATATGCGAGCAGTCTTTCTAGTTAGTCTCCCAAACAGAATACTGTATATTCTGAGATTACTCCCTGTAAAATATAATATCAATAATCAAGATGATTTGCAGAATGATCTCATCTGGTCACCTTTCCCACAGTATCTTCTTTAGAAGTTTGGAACAGGAATTGAACATAGAAGGCTGCAATACACATTCAAATGTTTATGGCAGTGGCTGGAGGCCTCCCCTCTTTTCACTGAGCTAATGAACAAAGGTTCTGTCCCAGACCCAGTGTCTCTGGTCCTACCTAACAATGTAGGGTGCCTTTTAATGATTTAACAGCTCATTTCCATTTCCCTTACTTTTCTTAAAATAGTCAAGCTAGTTGGCCTTTGTGGTGCCAGTGTCATCTATTAAAACATATACATTTAATTCGGATACCATAACACATGTACATTTCTCTTCACTTCAGCAGGGTATACTGTTGATACTTTCAACACAGTTAACACAAGCAAAGCTCACAAATACATTTTCAGCACAAGCATCTGTACAGATCAGTTTGATATACTAATGACATACAATTATTTACAAAATTCTAGCTGGTTGTGCTAGCACAAATCATACATCCACTGCCCTACTTCTCCCTGGCATGGCTGGCAGTATCTCCTGTCATCATATCTCTCCCCCCTTTGAAGACTCAAGCTAAGTTTTCAAGTGACCCTTGAGAAACTTGGCTTGAGAGAGAGAAAGAAGCCTATCTGGGAATATGTTACCTCATTCCTTGTCTTGAGATTCCATCTACCTTTGCATGGCTGACCCCATTACATTGTTGTACTGTCATATCATATGCCTGGAGCCCTACTCTCCACCATAGTAACTTGGCATTTTGGTGGTTGGCTCGCTATAGCCATAGATCCTCCACAGGCTCCTTCTGCCTTCTACTGAAAACACTCAGCACAATGGCCTTCCTGTCATGTTAAGGCTTCATCATGTTACCATGGTACACTTTGTGCCTCTGCCTCCTGCCTAGCAGTTCTACCATGTAGTTGACATCACTGACCTTCCTTACCACCGTGAAAGGTCCCTCCCAAGCTGCCTTTAGTTTATTGTGTCTGACAGGAATGAGAACCATCACCTGCTACCCCACAGCATACTCCCTAGCTCGAGTATTCTTGTCATACCATACTTTTTTTCTGCTGTTGGGTTCCTGCCAGCTTCTCCTGGGCCAAGCCCATGAGCTCTCTAACCCTTGTTCTGAGGTTTAGGACATATGCTACAACAGACTCCTTGTGGGATTCACTCTCACTCTCCCACTCATCATGAATCAGATCTAGAAGTCCCCTCACCCTGTGCACATACAGAAACTCAAAGGGTGAAAAAAAATGTGGATTCCTGGGGTACCTCTCTGTAAGCAAACAACAGATGGGGCAAATATTTGTCCCACTCTCTCTTAAACTGGTCTGCAAATGCCTGTAGCATGGTCTATAGCATAGATTATAACTTATCCACAAGACCATTAGTCTGGTGGCGGTTGGGGCTGTCTTTAGGTGCTTCACCCCACAGTACTCCCACCGTCAGTATTTCTCTTGGGAAACCTACCCTGCTGAAAATCTGTAGCAAAGCATTTAGGTTCATAAGTTCATAGATGTTTACTAGGCTAACAACCACAAAGACCTTTTTAAGCCTAGCCATGCACCCCAAATCTCTGACAAGTTCTGATACTCTTGATAAGTGTAAGCAGGGGTTTGGGAGATGAACCATTTACAGATTACCTGTGCCTATCAGAGACATAGGTGCCAAGCCAGGGATGAATTTCCGGTTTCCCATCCAGTTGTCCAAGATGTACTTGAATTAGGTTAGGGAGGAACTCTGTTTCACATGGCAGTCTCTGGTATACATACCTATCTCTCCAGCAGGACCTATTTATATCACAGGGAAGGTTTAAATCTTTAGAATGGGTAATTCTGGTACTGTTTGTTTTGTGGATATGCAGGAAGACTATTAGAGTGGGGTCCACCTCCGCTGCCTTGATGGAGTTCAGAGCTACCGCCTCAGGGTATCTTGTGGCATAATCTGCTACCACTAGGATATACTTCTTCCCTCTGGAACTTGGGGTACTCAGAGACCCCACAATATCCATAGCTACCCTCTGAAATGGCTCCTGTATCACAGGCAAAGGCATCAAAGGAGCTTTCACCTTGTCTCTGACTTGCCTACTTTTTGGCACTGCTCACAGGTCCTGCAGTACCCTGTTACATCCCTGGCAATCCCAGGCCAATAAAAGTTCTGCATAATACATTTCTTGGTATGCTTTATGCCCATATGACCTGCAAAGGGAATGTCATGAGCTATGGCTACAAGTAGAAAACGGTAGGCTCTGGGCGCTACCAACTGCTGTATTACATCACCTTCTAGTCCTCCCTCAGGGGTCCACTCTGTATACAGCAACCCTGTGTTCCACTAAACAGAGTCCCCTTTTTGTTGAGAATCAGGCACCTCCCTAGCTACCTCCCTCAAGCCTTGTAATGTAGGGTCTGAGAGCTGAGCCTGTCTCACCTCTCTCTTTATAATCCTTCTCAGCTCCCCTTTCACAGGAAGTCTAGTCTCTTCTGACAGCGATGTCTTACTATCATCCTAGCTACTACTACTCACCTCTGCCCTTGCAGTCACTCCATGCAAGGGAACATTAGTACCCACCAGCAGCTGTGGCTCACCTTCAGTCTCACTGCTACAGAGTAGCTTCCCAGCTGAAGTAGCCACATCACCAGTCCTGGCTTTAGGTGTGCGGTCTGTCTGGGTCTCCTCCAGGCTACCAGACCCACATGCCTGTCTCCAAGCCTGACTGTGTGTCCCTGCACTGCACAAGGTACTACATTATCAAAATCATTCCCTATCAAGACATCTGCATGGATACCCTCAAACACACCTACTTGCATGCTTCCTTTTCCACCCTCCCAGTCAATGTGAACCCTGGCCAAAGGCATTTGGAATGGGATCCCTCCTGTATCTCTGACTGGAGTGGATTGCCCAAGCAAGTACTGCTCCTCTTTAACCACTGCAGGCTTTACAATGGTTATATCAGAGGCTGTCTCTCTCTTGGCAGTGACCTGATGTTCATCGTGCATACAGCTGCAGTAATCACAGATGGGTTTTCAGAATTCCAAAGTCTTGGTCCGGGTTGTCGTCGCTTACTCTTCTGATGTCAGTGAGGCCAGAGTATATAAGACACAGCCGACGCCATGTTCTTCAGTCTTTTTTGCCACGCGGTGCCCGAAGCAGAAGTAGTTCGCAAGTGCTGGTCGGCCAGCTCCTGAATTACGAAAAAAATTGGAAACCAAGTCTTCATTAAAGCGAAACTTTTCTTGCCTCAGACCGATGTCAGAAAAAGTTAATAATTGTATTTCTTGTGGGAAGCAAATACCGCATAAGGATTTCCATTCCCTCTGTATACCTTGTTTGGGCCCAGACCACGCTCGTCTCGGGCTGTCGCTGGCGCTACTTTCAATAAACGCACTATTAAGCGGAGTTCGCCCAACACTATTTTGGTAAAGCTTTTGATTATAAAATGTCGTCGGACACTCCGACTACCGTTTTGTCCAAAAAACGCAAGGAAAAGGACCGACACGCGAGGCCCGCGGTTCCCACCGACACCACGCCAAAACAGGCTACACGTGGTCCGGTTCTCAGCGAGACGCCTTTGCAGTCCCTGACTACCGACGACACTCCTTTGGCGGTGTCTTCTGTACCCGAGACCGCTGGGTCCTCGGCCCTTTCCCAGACTACTACCGAAGCCCCTGCTAATGTAGAGCCTACTAATGTGGGCAGATCCACCTCCACCCTTGGTGTGTTTAGGCCCTCATCTTCTTTCTCAATTAAGGCGTTTACAAAATCCAAAGCAGCCAGGCATCCCACGAGACCTGATGCACAGGGCCCATCTTCAGGACCCATGCCTAAAAAACAGATGCTAAAAATGGCTGAGGATTTAATTACTCTTATCAGAGGTTCTCATCCCCCTCCTGACAAGAGGCCCAGAGTGGAGGAAGATTCTCCCTCTTCTGATCAGGGATCCATTTTATCAGAACATTCTGATGCAGAGGAACACTCTTATTCTCCTTTTGAGGATTCGGATGCAGAACAGTCCATTCCCTTGGTATCCCCTCCTGAAGATTTTTCCTTTGGGGAAACCTTGCACACCTTGAGGGAACACTTCCATTGGGAAGGCCAAGACTTTTCAGATTCCAAGAAAAGGCTTAGGGAATTTCTTTGGTTACCTCAACACAGACCTCTGGCTATACCCCCTGTTTTGGACATATTGGATGATGTCTATTCGGAGGCTTGTCTTAACCCTGATTCTCTGCCTCCTGCACCAGTCAAACCTGATAGGTATTACAGAGTACCCAGCTCTCACCAATTTCTCTTCAAGAGCCATAATGCTGACCCTGAAACCATTTCACAAGGCCCCAAAGGATTGAAGGCCTCCACTGCCAATAATCCACTTCCTGCAGAAAGGGAATCCAGATCTTTAGAAAGGTGGGGTAAAAAGGTATATACCTCGGCCACCCTAGCCATGAGGGCCTTAAACTGCCAGTTTCATATGATTAAATATCAACAGTACCTGTTATCACAATTAAGGAACAAAATGTCTCAACCTGAACAACCAGATTTACAAGAGTTACAGGATATGATGCATAGTGCAGAGCAAGTGGGTAAACACACTTTAAAATGTGGTTATGATGCCCTAGAGGCCTCCAGTAGAGCGGCTGTTACAGGATCAGTGATTCGCAGACATGCCTGGCTTAGGGAACAAAATTTGCCTGATCATGTGAAAGCTAAACTTTTAGATGCTCCTTTACAAAAGGATGTACTATTTGGTACTAATGCTGAGGAGATACTGCGGAAAATGGAAGAAAAAGCCAAATCTATGCAAACTGTCAAAGCTTTCTTACAGGTCCAGCCACCACGTTTTAGCAGAAAATGGCCTTCAAAAAACTGGTCCTTTCCAGCCACTGACAAGCCCCAAAGAGGTATATACACAGAGGGCAATCTCAAGGATCAAATAGAGGCAGACAATGGCAAACTCCAGCACCAAGAGGTGGTGAAGACAGTGCACAACAATACAGGAAGCAAACCCAATGACTCCCTCATTTCCATGCCAAGCAGGTCTCAGCTGGCAGCACCTTTGGGAGGGAAACTAGCATTATTTGCAAGCAATTGGCATATTGTCACAACAGACAAATGGATATTGGACATTATAAACAGAGGCTACAAATTTCAATTTCACACTCTTCCAAAAATGAGAGGCATGCCAAACCTGCCACAAAATCAAAGGGCAGAGGCACAACTGCAAATTTCAAAGCTCATAAACATGAGAGCTATTCAAAGGTACCTACGCACCAACAAGGTCAAGGTTTTTATTCAAGACTTTTTCTGGTACCAAGGAAAGGAACCGACTGGAGACCCATTTTGGACTTATCCATCCTAAACACATTTCTACTCATACCAAAATTCAAGATGCTCACATTACAGCAACTTCTTCCCATGCTGGGCAAGGAGTTTTGGCTGGTAACATTGGACCTCAAGGAGGCATACCTGCATGTCCCAATCAGACAAAGCTGCAGAAGATACCTCAGATTTCTTGCAGGTTCAATCCACTATCAATTCTCTGCATTGCCCTTTGGCTTATCTACTGCGCCCAGAGTATTCACAAAGTGCCTGGCATCAGTGATTGCCTACCTCAGACTTCAAGGGATACAAATTTACCCTTATCTGGACGACTGCCTGATCCAAGCGGACAGCAAACACATACTTCTGGAACATCTGGCATATGTGACACGGTTACTGCTTTCTCTGGGATATACAATCAACAAAGAGAAATCAAGACTAACACCATCTCAGAAAATAACCTTCCTGGGTGCCAACTTGGACACAAACACCCAGATGGCATATCTTACACCAGAAAAACAGGGGCAACTATCTCAGTACTTCAAAATACTAGCAAAAAGTACCAGGCTTACTGCAAGGAAAATCCTGCAGGCTCTGGGATTCATGGCATCTTGCATTCTTCTAATCCCATGTGCAAAGCTGCATATGAGGAAACTTCAATGGTACCTAAAAAATCTATGGTCTCAACACAGTCACAGTTTGGAAACAATTATACCAATAATTCCATGTTTGCAAAAGGAATTTCTATGGTGGGCCCAAGCATGTCAAGTAAACACAGGCCTTCCATTCTGCAAGCCTCAAGCAAAACAAGTCATAACCACAGACGCCTCAGATTACGCCTGGAGGGCGCACATGACGGACAGGTGCATTCAGGGCAGATGGTCCCAAAAGGAAAAGCACCTTCACATCAATCAAAAAGAAATGCTAGCAGTAATAAATGCAATTACAACTTTCAAGGACTTCCTGCATCCAGGACAATTACTGATAAGAACAGACAACACCACAGTTATGTGGTACATAAACAAACAAGGAGGAACACATTCATACCCCTTGTGCAGACTAGCCATGACTCTTTGGAACTTGGCTCTGGAAAGACAAATCGAACTTCAAGCTCAGTACTTGCCAGGACTGGAAAACACACTGGCAGACAATCTAAGCAGAAATATGACAGATCCACACGAATGGAAGTTACATCCTCAGGTGTTTACAGAAATAATCCAAGCGTGGGGGAGGCCAGACATAGATCTTTTTGCGTCCCACAGGAATTATCAATTGGAAAAGTTTTGTTCAAGGACCTTTCATCCAAAGGCCTGGAGAGTGGACGCCCTTTCATTCAGTTGGACAGCATGGACAGTTTACGCATTCCCACCTCTGCCTCTTCTGCCCAAGGTGCTTTTGAAAGCAAGAACAGACAAACCGAGGATGATACTGATTGCTCCAGATTGGCCAAGGCAACACTGGTATCCACTCCTGAGGAGCCTAACACATACTCCTCCCTGGCCCCTGCCTCTAATGCCTCTTCTGCTGACTCAGCACAGCTACAAAACTCTTCACAGTTAGCTGAAAACACTCAATCTCGCTGCATGGAAAATTCCTTAACACCACAACAGACCCTACTCTCCAAGGAGGTGCAGGATGTCATTTTGGAGGCCAGAAAGCCATCTACTAGAAAAGCTTACTCCGCAAAATGGAAGCGGTTTTGCTCTTGGAATGAGAAAAGGGGCCAGGACCCTAGAAAACAGAACTTGCCTCAGGTATTACAGTATCTAGCTGAGCTGCTGAACAGTGGACTTTCCTTCTCCTCCATAAAAATACATGCCTCAGCCATTTCTGCAGAATTCAACACGGATCCCCCTTTATTTTCTCATCCACTCTTACGACAGTTCCTCAGAGGGGCTAAGAATATAAGACCTCCAAGGAAGCAACCAATACCAGCCTGGGACCTTAATTACATACTAGAAAAATTAACATTGCCTCCTTTTGAACCAGCTGCCTCAACAGATTTGCAATTTTTGTCCTGGAAAACAGCCTTCCTTCTGGCCATCACTTCAGCTCGTAGGGTTTCTGAACTACAGGCCCTCATGGCGGTGCAGCCCTTCCTCATTTTCCATCAGGACAGGGTTTCCCAACCCATCTTTTATGCCAAAAGTGGTATCCAGGGTAGCCTTAAATCAAGCCATACACCTCCCTACCTTTTATCCCAATCCTCAAAACAAAGGGGAAAGGCTGCTTCACTCTTTAGACATCCATAGGCAGCTACGTTATTATTTGGACAGAACAAAGTCCTTCAGGAAATCAGAACAACTTTTTGTGTCCTATGCTGTAGGGGCTCAAGGGAAACCAGTTACAAAACAGACTATTTCCAAGTGGATTGGCCACTGAATACGGTTTTGTTATTCCTATCATGGGAAATCTGTTCCTACAGGTATCAGATCACACTCCACCAGGGCCACAGCTACCTCTACAGCCTTCCTCAGAGGAGTTCCTACCAAAGATATTTTGGAGGCAGCCACTTGGAGTTCTGTACATACCTTCACAAAACACTACCATCTGCCTTTATATTCCAGAACAAGAGCAGGCTTTGCCACTGCTGTTTTGCAGGGCATTCTGGCTCAACCCAGTTCCTCCTAGTACCTACCACCCTATGCATAGCTTTGGGACTCTACCCATCTGTGATTACTGCAGCTGTATGCACGATGAACATAGTACAGTTTTGTACCTACCATAAATGTAGATGTTCGAGTGCTAATACAGCTGCAGTACAGGTTTCCCTCCCTCCTTCCCCACTTGGTTAAGCCATGGGGCCTAACAACCTCTTCATACTTCCTGACTGGGTTATCCTGCTATGTTTTATTTGCTTGCTTCCACTGATTTTGGTTTATATTGCATTGCTTGTATATGTAGATGAGCATTATTTATGTATTGCCCTCCTTTTGGGGGCACCTGACATCTGGGGCAAGAAAGACTGAAGAACATGGCGTCGGCTGTGTCTTATATACTCTGGCCTCACTGACGTCAGAAGAGTAAGCGACGACAACCGACGCCGGACCAAGACTTTGGAATTCGGCCGACCGAGGGACCGCCTGATGGCTGAAAACCCATCTGTGATTACTGCAGCTGTATTAGCACTCGAACATCTACATTTATGGTAGGTACAAAACTGTACTTTTTCCATCTACCAAGATTGGTTATAAACTCAGATGGTAGTTTAGTACCCCTGTTGTCTCCAGGCAACTTACTACTGGCATTCTGTCAGTCCCACTTGCTGGCTCCCCCACATTTGTTCCCCACTTTGCTTCCATGGGCATCTATATGCTACATGGCCCCACTAGTTACATTTAAAACATTTAACCCTTGATCCTGGCCATGTACCTGAACTAGTGGCCTCATCTGTTACTGGTGGACTCTGTTGGGGTGGATTAGGCTGCCCACCCTAGGTTTCTTTATATCCATGTGCAGCACTGGGTATCCCTTTCATGTGCAGTGATGTCCTACTTGCTAAGTATAGGTCTCCTTTTTTTCCCTCAACTCATCTGCAGAGTTGCATTCCCTGTCTGCCAACCAGATTCTCATATCCTCAGGCAAAGTGCTAAGGGCTTCTTCCCTCACTGCCAGCCATTGAAAAGTGGTGACCTGACACCCACTTGCATCTGCCTTGTGTCTATGCTCACAAAACTTTTTTCTGTAAGCTTCAGGTGTTAACTTAAAACAATGTAATAAATAGTGCTTAACATGATCATAATCTGAACAATCAGTATTAGACAATTAAGAAACAATAGTTACAGCTTTACCATGGAGTAAGGGGTGAGGAACTGTACCCAGAGTCTTTGGTCAACATGATACCGTTTACATATTCTTTCATAAAGATGATTAAAACTATCAAAATTATCACCTTCTTGGTACTAAGGAAGACGTTTACTGATGATTATTGCTTCTGGGGTATGATTACTCCCTTACCCATTATCTCCATGACCCTGGCAAATAGTCACCATTTTCTTTTCATGTTGCCTCTGCCTCTCATTTTCTTCGGCTTCCAAGCACCACAGTCTCTCTGCTGATTCTACTTCCAGTTGTTTGGCCTCCAGTTCAAGTCTATTTAATGCTAAACAGATTTTTAAGTCCTCTGAGGAAAACTTGAACTGTCCTGTTTCTGAGGGCTGCAAATTCCCATCACCAAATTGGTTATCTTCCTGACTGCTGGTCTGTGATGCCACTGTGGTTAAGGCTGCAATCATTTCCCCTTTAGTAAGGTTGGCATGCCCCAGTCCTTTGGCTTGGCACATCTCAGCCAGCTGGTTCCTTGTCAGTTTGCCATAATCCTCTGCTGACATACTTGCCTGCTCTGCCTGACTAACTGACTTAACAAAAAGTAAATAAATAAAATCATTGTGATATGAAACTCTGAAAGTGTACTTTGTGGCTGCTTGAGAGTACAAATACCTTCTTTAGTGATGAATGCTTACAGGCTACAAGAATTCAATATCTACACCACCTGTCAACAATATGTGAGCATGTGATGATCCCACCACTACCAACCAATAAAATGTGATGCCCAGCACTGCTTCCAATATGTTATGAGCACCACTATGTGTCATCCCCATTCTAGGCCAGTAATCAAGGAGCCTGAATCTTCACCACTGTCACTGGAGAGGGACATGCACTTGGAATACAAATGGATACATACAGTATTTCCAGAAGCAGACCTCTCTGTATCAAGTATAATTTCCCTTAAGAGCACACAGAGAACACACTCAGCCAGGGTCTAGATATCTCTTTATCTGTCTTCCTCCAGATCCCCAATAAGACTCCTCACTGGTACAACTGTAGGGTTAGGTCTTCAGCCGAGTGTCCAAGCCAAGTCCTCCAGCACCATCTCTGTAAACCCAGGGCTTCATGTCACTGCCCCAAGTAGCTCACACACACACACACACACACACGCACACACACACGCACACACACACACACACACACACACACACACACGCACGCACACACACACACACACACACACACACACACACACACACACACACACACACACACACACCTGGGAAGGGCTGGAACAGGTCTACTAGCTTTGCCCCCCTTCTGCCCAGACTATAACGTACTTTCACTGCCACCAGATACTCCACAATCAGTTCTCTAAGGCCCTTAACAAAGGGTGTCCATTTATACTGTGTAATATTACTACCAGTACAAATGGTAGTAGTTCACCAAGATGGCTTTGCCGTCTGGAGTGGTTCACACAGTGTCACCAAAGTACTCTCAAAGGTTAGATACTGTCTGCAAGAAGCAGCCACTATACAAGTTTTAAATATATTTAATAATAAAATAATAAAAATACATGAAATGTTGAATATATATTTACAGTAAACTACAGAGTTCAAATCACAGAAAATGTTGAAATTAACATTGATGGACAGACTTATACAAATAAAGAAAAACGATCTCTAAAGTAAGCTTTCCTGTATTCCTGACTGAATCTAAGAGAATTTACTGTTCCCTAATAACTTACTTGGGCAAGGCAAGATGAAATATGCGAGCAGTCTTTCTAGACAGCTCCCAAACAGAATACTGTATATTCTGAGATTACTCCCTGTAAAATATAATATCCAAGATGACTTACAGAATGACCTCATCTGTTCACCTGATTGTAGGTTCTCACAATATCTCCTTCTGAAGCTTGAGACAGGTATTGAACATAGATGGCTGCAATACACATCCAAATGTTTATGGCAGTGGCTGGGGCCTGCCCTCTTTTCAGTGGGCTAATGAACAAAGGCTCTGTCACAGACCCAGCTTCTCCGGTCCTGCTTAGCACTATAGGTTAACTTTTAATGATTTAATAGCTCATTACAGTTCCCTTATTTTTCTTAAAATAAAGCAGCTGGTTACCTTTGCTGTGCCAGTGTCCTGTATTTAAACATATACATTTAATTCAGATACCACAGTATATGCACATTTCTCTTCACTTCAGCAGGGTGCACTGTTGATGCATTCAACACAATTAACACAAGCAAAGCTCACAAACAGATTACATATGCTTGTGCTGAAACAGATCAGTTTGATATACTAATAATATGCAATTATTTACAAAATTCCAGCTAGCTGTCCTGGCACAAGTCATATATCCACTGCCTTACTTCTCCCTGGCATGGCTGGCAGTACCTCCTATCATCACAGGAGGCAGTAGAGCTGGTACTCCCTGAAGAAAGGAAGGATCCCACCAGTCCAGTAACATATATACCTATCTCTATCCTGAGTTATGACTATAAAATTTCATCTCTTTGACCTTTCAGCAAAAAGATTAGTGTGAGTTTGTAGAAAGCATACAAACATTTGAAAATATTAATAAAACCTCTTTGCTTGGTGCTGGTGGGTAATATAAGCATCCATCATCCATCCATCTACAACTCCTTTTTTCCCATTTTTGCACATGGGGACAGGGTGTCACTTCAACAGTGACAATCATCTAGAGCTTTACTACTAATTAGCATGGATGCAGAAGAGCACTGGATGGGGTTTACGTGGCCTAATTGCTGAAAAGTAATTCATTCAACAGAACACAATTGCATAAGGTCACAAGACTGGATAAATGTGTGGGGGGTTGTTATCATACAGGTCTGAGCTATTAGAGGAACAAGGCAAGGATATCCACTCTCCCACCATACTGTTTGTTTTATAGATGTAATTTTTGATGGGGAAACTAAGACGTTTCCAGATTATTGGATGTGACTAGTTTGGGATCCAACAAACGCTAGCTGTATTTGCAGATGACATAATAGTATAGCTGTCCAATCCTGAACCAAGAGTTTCAATATTTTTTGAAATATTAAGGCAGTTTTCACAATTTTTCATGCTGTAAAGTCAGTTAGGGCAAGGCTAAAGTCATTGCTGAATTATGTTCCCACTCAAGAGTTGCTGAGGCAATTCCTCTACATATGGCACAAGAAAATTAGGTACTTGGTGGGTATTGCTCAAGAAAGGTTTGACATAAGCAGCTAAACAAAAGATTATAAGGATAATTAGGAACTGTAAATTGCTTAATATTGCCTTTGATTGTAAAGTGCAGGAAGAGAGCAGATAATCTGCAGGTATGTATAGAAAGGGAGCTTAAAGCTCAATTTGGGTTGGAAGGAAAGCAATGGTAAAGTGGTGTAAACTGTTTCTGCTCAGAAACCAAGGGAGTTTGGCTATGCCACACTTTGAAAGGTTACTATTAGTATATGTAACAGTGTATCTCATGCAGTTGAGAGAGTATGATCCCAGCTGGAAGGTGATGATGAATGTAAAAGGGGATATTTTGGGGACAAAGAAATACTGGGTTTCTAGGTACAGTATAATAAGTTGCGAAGCATTAACCAGAGTACTGTGCTCACAAAATAACTGAAAAATATCTTGGGTTTTAGCCAGTAAAAAATGGAAAAGAAAACTAATGCCATTTGAGATGGGACTGAATTGAGTATGAGTACAAGGGGAAATTATGTAGAAGTGGGGTATAATTAGGGTAAACTAATAAAGAAGCCAAGATGTGAGAGTAGTTGAAAATGGCTGGGAAGGTAACAGAATTTTACAATGCTCATGTTTAGTCTCTCAGAGCGGACACCTTCTATACTTGGGATTGATTGCAGAATTCAGTAAATAGAATGAGAGTTGAAAGACTTAGGTGAGATGCTGGCATTAGTGAAATATTTAATTGAACATAATTTTTTTATAGCAAATAACAAGAGTAATAACTATGAGGTGTCAGGTGCTTACAGGAGAGTTCTAAAAGAAAAGCTGACTGTATTAGGAGAGAGTGGGAGATTAAACTAAATGTGCAGGTAAACAGGGAACAGCTCATGGAAATATGTGAACCTTCCCCATATACCACTAAGTCAAAACACTTTAGAATGTTTGGATGGAAGTGTCTTCGTAAATGTTTTTATATCCCTACTAAACTGAATAATATGTCCCAGGGTGTCCCAAAATGTATTGGATATGTGGGGAAGGAGAGAATGAGAACTGGGATTACATTTTTGGGACTGCAAGTAATTGATGGGACACAGAAATTCAGTGCAGGATTTAGCTAGTATGATACCATATTCAGACAGTCATAACGAAGGAGATGATTTTACAGAACTGAAACACAGGACGAAAAATATTCACAGGGGAAAAAGGCTTTTGCTGAGTTTCTTGTTGTTAGCAGATAAGAAAACGATCACCAGAAAGTTGAAACCTAGGAATATGCATAACACTACTGAGGTAGTAAAGATCATACAGATAATATGGCAGTATAAACTGCAGGGAATAAGGGATGGTAAGAATAAAAATATTACTTATAAATGAGAAATGTGAAAATAATGTCTGTGTGTAGATTAAGGTAGTCTGTAAAGGGGGTGCAGACAGTAAAGGATGGCAAATGTAAACATATTGCTTTAAAATGGCAGATCTAGAAATAATATTAGTAGACTGAGGTAGCTTCTGAAGGGGATGCTTGTCAGAATTGCACGCACATTTATTAAACCTTTGTTATTATTCACTTGTGAAGGTTTAAAGTGAAGATATGGAGGGTATCCTATTATTTGATTTAATCAGTTGTATTGGGAGTGATGTATTTATATTGTGATGCAATAGGAAATGGTTTAGCTAGGATGGAAATACTGAACAGCCACAGGTGAAAGGTATTAATGGTATGAAGACTGCACTGTTTTTATTTCTTTTTGATAAAATGATACAATACACAATAGAGCAATGTATTTTAATAAAAAATATGGTGGGTGGCATATGAGGAAAACAAAAAGAGGGTAAGATTGTGACATGAAACACAGAGTAAGTATGTATGAACCACGAACAGATATGGCATATACTGAAGGCATACAGTATTGGGGAAAAATTATTACAGCTGGTTTAGTCCATGTCTAATAAAACCATACTGCACCTTATAGGTACTAGGTTGTTAACTCATTCCCACCAGTACAGCTCTTTTGAGTGTGGACTTTTAACTCCCAGTGGGTGTGCATACCTCTCAACCTGGAATCATCAAAAATCTGGACAAGGCCCATGAAAAATAGGTACAAATCTGTATGCTGATTAACGTAAAATTTGCATACATAATTACATAACCCCACCCACTCCAATGGAATTGTGGGATAACAACTTTCATAAAATGTGTTGTTTTCTGAACACAAACTGAAGAACAGACAACCAAAATATGGAACCAGAGTCTCCCTGCAGCCATTCCAATGTCCCATTATCTGGCTAGTTCATCCCATTTATCATAAACACTAATGTGTGCATACTGCTTCACTTCTACAATGATTATTTGGATTTTATTTTTACATTTTATAGCACAATGCACAAACACGAATAGGTATCAGATAGACAAAGCAATACTGTCTCACAATGAAAACAGACTTGGCTTAAAACTGCTCTGCCATTGAAACAGCATTGAAACCCAAACCACATCCAAAGAAAATGCATCTGGTCAGTGGTGGATAAAGATTACCTTTGGGCTGTTTTCAAAACACAAAACAAGAAACGTGCATGCATTCTTTGATACACCTTCCTGACTTTATTAAATTATATTCCTTGTATAATACAGCACACTTGTTAGATTTAAGTTAAAGCACATTTTAAATTTATAGTTTGAACATTTTTCCAGTAGGCAATGAAACAAAAATACAAAATGCATGAACCAATAATGACAAAACTGCCCAATTCAGAACATTTCCATCATAAAAGTCTACTTCCACACACACACAATCGCATTTTAAATGTATTGTTTGAACATTTTTCCAGTAGGCAATGAAACAAAATGCATGAGCCAATAATGACAAAAACTGCCCAGTTAAGAACATTTCCATCATAAAAGTGTAAATCTATAAATAGAATGACAGTAGTGTAAGTCATATGCATCTTGCACAGCTTCTTGTACTTATTTTCAATTTCATTTTTTGGCAAAACCAGAGATATTATAATCACTGCTTGTATAACTTTGGAAAGTTGCTAGAATAAAATAGGTTACCACCATGCATTTTTCACTGCCAAGTCTTGAACCCAAAACAATCCTGTGCACTACAGTCAGAACAACATACCCCTATGCCAAATCATCAGCTTCTTGAAAGACAGACTAAAACTTAAATGGCTATCATGTAGTGAATTCAGTTCTCACCATACCTACACACACACACACACACACACACACACACACACACACACACACAACACACACACATGTACACTAATTGTTCTGACAGATTTTTGGAGTTCCTAGCAGTATGTTGTATTATCATTAGGACTGGGAGGTTAGCCATCCATAAAGGGGTATACATGATTTTTAGAGTTTTTTGAATGTGCAGGATTTCTCAAGATTAGATCAAGAAGGGAATGCAAGTTTGTGTCACCTGTTAACTGTGACTGAGTTTTGCACTGCTGTTCAAGACAGTTGCAAGCCATGAATGATGTGAGAGAAGCAACAAGATGTGTGCTCATTAGATAATAACTTGTATTGATTGTTTTTTTTTTTTTACATCCAAACTGTATTTCCAGTAATTATCACTAGATCTGAGCATTACACGGCCCCCAAAAAAAATACCAACAACATTGACAGCAGCAGTACATTAATATTAAGTCCTTATGGAAAATATTTGCACTGATTTCCTGTATACCTCTCAACAGGTCCTCATCTGTTATACTCATAATTCCTACACTCAAAAAATGTATACAAAAACAGTTTTGAAAACATTGCATTCTTACATAGATCTAATGAGGATTCTTTAATCCATGCTTGTTCATCAGATATTTTCCTTTCACAGTATCCCTGTCTGTAGGTCATTATATACTTCAAGAACAACTACAGTCCAAGGAATTACTTATGAACTGATTTCAACAATTAGTTTCAAAGACACTTAATGGCAAACCTGTCAGTTACACTAAACTGAAATATTTTTAGATAATGGTTATAGCAATGACTTGGACAGTGATAGCAATGGTGATGATGAGCTTGATAAGAATGTTCTCACACATTAGAAAAAGCTTTTATAATATCCAAGACTGCAGCTGCATCTCTAAAAGTGCTGTGCAAAGGGTTATGAATAAACAAAATGTTACTGTCCACAGTGCATTTATTAACAAAAATGGAATCCAACTATCTGGAAAACATACATGTGTAAGGTTTCCTGAAAATGAGCAAACAATCTACTGCTTGTTATTTTCAAAAGGCGATGTAGGAAGCATAGTCTGCATCTTTGTGAAATGTTATTTGGACAATTTGCTTTTTATAAGGCCATAAAGAATGAAACTTTACCACCATATCCACATCAAGCAGCTGATTTATAAACCTACTTAGCATGCTGTGAATGGAGTCACTAACTTCCAAAAAACATAAATCAGTCGTTCATCTACTCAAATGGATGCAGCATTAAATGAAAAAAAAATCACACAAAAAGACAGGTGTGTGTGTGTGTTTAGTGGAAGGTTCCATCTCTCTACCAGAACTGCATTATATCAGGTAGGCAAAAACAAATGTTTTCTTCTTCTAAAACACCTTTCATAAATGAAACTTTACCACCATATCCACATCAAGCAGCTAATTTATAAACCTAGCATGCTGTGAATGGGAATGGAGTCACCAACTTCCCAAAAACATAAATCAAGTCGTTCATCTACTCGAATGGATGCAGCAAGTACAAGCGAGCAAAAGTACCTACCCCGATGAGCAAAAATGTTAACCAACACTAACTGTCTAAAAAAAAAGCGAGGAATCATTCCAGCAAAGCATAACATAGTTCCAGTCATCTTGGGCTTAGCATGATCAAAAAGCTAATCCAAGGCAGCAAAGCATAGCAGTCCTTCATTTGGACTGCAGTTCGTAAAAAGCTTCCAATATCCAGTAAAAGCATCCTCAATGCTTCCAAGTTCACTTCTAACCTGCCTAAAGTATTCAAACAGACGCGCGCGCATGTCTTCATTCCGATAGGTGATGTCAAAAAATTTAAAAAATAAGTTGAAAAAATCGTAAATGAAGGGGTGCCTCTCGGGAATCGTGGCACCCCATTATTGGAACCCCAAAACTCGGTAAAAACTGAGTAATTCAGGATGGTTGGGAGGTCTGTGGGTGTGGTTTGAGCCTTTAAAAAAATGAAGTTATCTTGGTACAGTTCGAACAAATATTAATTTATCTGTAACCATAAGTGTTATTAGAAAACTGTAAATGGCAAACTATTCAGGATAAATTAATTTTTACATTAGTGGTATTCATTCAGTTTATGCTTTAAACTGGATTTTATAAACCAAAATAAAGGCAGTGAATATTAAATTTTGTAATCTTGTATAAACAGTTTATCTCAGTAAACATTTAAGCAAGATACACTGCCAGCAGGATTTTCTTCATACAGCTGTGAGCTTTCATATGAGGCTATGCAGTTCTTTTTTACCTGAATGTTGAGATATTTAGAGAAAAATGAGAATGATTACAATACAAATAAATAGTATACAAATAATATTCAATATCTCTTTTCCTACATTCAACAGAGGTCAAATATCAATACAGTTGTGTTTGCCATCTTGTATAGTTTAAGATTAAATCTTCTGATACCTTGTATGTTGCATGGTTTTGGAATTATTAATGCAAATGTGAACAAGCAATATTTGACGTCTAGAGGAGTCAGTAGGTGGTAACTGCATAAATTTGTGGAGGCACACTTAGCTGTAATGAGTTAAGTAATGCAATTGAAATTATATAGAAAGTTAAACAAGAGTAACCCCTTAGAGTAGTTATTTTTCTTTGCTTATGATTACTGTAATTTAGAATTATCAAGAAAAATTGGTAGAAGCAGAATGGGAAATGGAATGAGGGATATAGCTTCTGCTCATGTTGCTGTATGCAGAAGCACTAGTTTTGGTTGCAAGTAAAAGAATTTGTATTAGAGAGGTAATATTTGAAGTTGGAAATGCTTTGCAGGATGTGTGTTTAAAGCTCAGTAAGAGAACAGGTAAAGGTTTTGCTGACACTGTTATCATTGGTGGTATTTATTTTTCCCAACTGGATATCAAAATTTTAGGACTGATATATGGACAGAGAAAGTGTTGTCTTTTTACAAGAAGAGGTAGGCAGTGATTTCTGAAATATGAGATGCACAAAATATGTGGAGAACGTTTTTGTTATGCTTTGGTAAAAATTTAGTTTAGTAATTCTTTCATGTAGGGAATACTGTATATGTGGGGATCATATATATGCTTTACCTATATGTATAGAAATGTAATTTCCGTCTATAATAGTATTATTTGCAGTTTGCATTTGAATCTGGTTAAAGGGAACACTGTTTTAATGCAAATGATAAAGGAGGTTTAGCTTTAATGCATCCAGTTTTATGCTTGAGTGCTTTACATTTGTTTTGGGTTTTACAAAAAATGAAGGAGGCTGATACTGGTGTAGTAGGAGACTTGCAGAGATCTAAGTACAAGGAACTTTGGGACTGGGGTAGAGCAGAAAAAAGCAAAAGAGTAATAAGTAATGGTGTGCAAAAATACTAAAGGAAGATTACATTGTAGAAAATAGATTCAGAGGAGTGGACAAAGGGGAGAAGACAACTGTATACTGATATAATGGAAATGTTTAATTGGCTTGACCATGGGATGAAGTAGAGAAAAACAGGCAATTTCTATGAGATGCAAAAGATTTAAAGGAATGTGGGATTGTGCAGATGTTTTATGGAGACTGCTGCTGGGAAATCTACCAGTAAAGGCAGATATGACACACAATAGAAAGAGAAAAGCTGGTGAAATATATCTGAGGTACAGAAAACAGCACAGAATGCTATTATTATTATTATTATTGCAAGGGGATGAGGGGATATTGGCGTATGGTGATTAAAGAAGATAAATACCTCAATTAGAAAAATTAGTATGTAAACTATTATGTTAGGATTATAGAGTAATATGGGGTAGATTGATCTAGCTAGGGTAGAGTGAGTATGACAATTATGTGTGTTATTTGGAAGGGTAGGATAGATGATAACTTTTGTAATAAGAAACGGGATGAGAGGGAGACTGTAAAAAAAGATAAATGTCTGGTTATGGCAGAAAGAAAGAGATATCAAAACTGCTGTTGTTCATTACTTGTTTATGCACTTAATTTAACTGTATAAATACAAATAGTGCAGATATATATATATATATATATATATATATATATATATATATATATATATATGTATATATATTTAAATATACCACATTGATATACATGTGTATATAGAGGTATATAGAGGTGTTGCAGAATCTTGATTGTTCACTTGTATTACCAACAATCAGACAGAATAGAGCCCAGTTTAACATCTCCTCCAAAGGATAGCACACTCATGAATGCATCATCCCTGTTGTGCTGCACTGAAGTATAGGTATTAGAAATGAATCCAGGTATCTGGTGTGGGAATAGAACACACAGTCTTCTGATCTTCTAGTACCAAAGGTAAGTGTGATACCTTTCAGACCACTAGCACTGGTAGTGGCCTTTGTTTAGGCTTTTCCATGGTTGCAGGCCATTGAGACCACTATAAAATAAGTCCTGTCTTGTTGCGGAAAAGGGGATCTGATGAGTTGAGGTTAATAATGAGATAAATTTCACAGGATGTCAGAAATCCTCGCCTTCCCACCATGTACCATACATACTGGATTCTCCAGTTCTTCTTCTTGTAGCTCTGATCAGATAGAAGAAAACAAAGTGGAGAAAAAAGAGAGACTAACTCTTCTCTGTGCTTTACCTGGTAATTTTATCAGTATTTCTAAAGCGTTTTGGCATGTGAATAAGTACTCTGTCTTTCTCATGATTTTGCTTATCTGATGCATTTCTCTTTATGAGAAACCAGTTTCTGTAAAAAAAATGTTTTCGGTCAAAAAGGTCTTTTACCATTCCATTGGGTTTAATCCTTTTTTTCTCTCTTGGGACAGCCCACTTTTCTTCAGAGAGTGTGTCTGCAGCTGGGCTGTCATATCTGCCAACAGATATAATGTCAACCTTATTCATCTGGCTCATTAACACCTATGTAGTGTGAAACATCATACCTGTAGTAGCCTGCCACATCTTGCATTCCTTAGCATTTTCTGAAAAATAAGCTTAAAAAGCAGAAGATAAACAAATTTAAATGTTTTGTGAACAATAAAAGCTATTAAAACTATATAAATGGTAATGTTACCAGTAAGAAGTATTCTTTATAGTGACAATATTCAGGTTATTCATAGTATTTACATAAATATTATAATACATTACAATGCATTCAAACCCAGAAATGCATTTTTGCTAAAATGTTACAAATTAGCATATCTTGAAAACTATACAACCTAGACACATATTAGAACACTTTTGTTAACCAGACATAGGTTTTCACATAATAGCAAGAAATTCCCGAGTGCATGTTTATTGAGATATTTACAGAAATATGAAAACATATGCTTGGTTGTACAATCACCAATATAAATATTACTGAATATATCTCAAAATATGCATCTTACAGTGAAAATGTCAATGGCAGTTCTCTTCAGCAGCATCTAAGGTTTCTCCTGATGCATTGCAGTAGTGTATACGTCACTTGTTTTTGAAGTATTAAGTATGTATGGAAATATTTCTTATTTTTCATAATTACCAGCAAAGAAGAAGCAGAATCTCCAGTATAATGTGATATAAATGGACAACAGCAATGTATTTTTCTCTCTCAAATCATGGCATTGTGTACCATAGCCTTCAAAATCTTGTATGTCTCTCAGTTCCAAAAACATAAAAATAAATATGAGAAAATGAATAAGTGGAAAATGGTGATTAATTTCGCTACAGTAGGACATCCTAAGTTAACAGTCTTAGTGTCATTTTGTTAATTCCTTGTTACCCTTTCCAATGATGCTTGTTATTAGCTGGTAAGTTACTTAATTAAAGAAGCCAGACATAAAAAGGCATGCATGCCATAAGGCAGGATGGGTATTAAATGGTAACATTACCATTTATATAGTTTTAATAGCTTTTATTGTTCAAAAAACATTTTTTTCTGCTCTACACCAGTCCCAAAGTTCCTTGTATTTATAAGTATGTATGAACTACATAGAGGACACAACACTTTTTTGTGTTCTATTTGAAAATAATTTAATCAGGCCACTAGTCATAGATGTTGAAAAAGTTAAGAGTACACTTTTTTCAAACACCTTTATTGAATCATCACTTGTGACATAGGGTACACTTTTTGGCACAAGTCTTGTCAGCCTAGTTGCCTGGCTTTTTACAACTGTTAGTCAAGAAAACTATCAAAAATTATTTTCATTGCAGGGAGTCTCCACTTCCTACCTTTGTGAATTAAGTCAGAATCCCAGAGTGAATAGGTATCTCTTCTACTTCTCCACATACTTCTAAAACGGAGAGTTCTTCCACATAAAAAAAATTTAAAGAGGTATGACTGTTTCTAGTACTGCAAAGTTCAATTCCAACAATGATTGTGGTGTCCACTGCACCTGTAATACTCTGTTCATGCATAGCCAGTTGAATCCAGGCTATGTACTCTTCCTCCTCTTTATTTGCCATCTTAGCTTGCCATTGATAATGATAATATGTGAAGGACACTTTTGAAAGCTCTAGTGTGGAGATTAGAAGCTTTCTCACTCACCCTTTTGCACAGAGGTGTGGAGGGTCATTGTCTGGAGTTATGTTGCTCATAGCACAGGTGTCCAGTGCTGTTATCTCTGTTGCTGTCTTCAATGTTATTTCAACCAACTCCAGTGATTTTGCTGTTCTCCATGGCGTCAGGATTAGTGTCTGTGCATTAGCTTTGGTGTCCTTTCACCTGATATCTTTGTTTCTGGCATTGATAATGTTCCAGATACTTGTTCTGCTTTCTTTAACCCTTATGGCACCAGATTGTTCAGCTTGGAGTCTACTAGCATTAGCACTAGTGCTGATCTTTCTAATGTTGGGTATCTGACCAACTCAGAATGTAGTATACCTCAGTGCTGGCCATTCTAGCTTCAATGTCTGCAGTGCAGAAGATAGTACTATTGTTTTCTGCTTCCATTGCAGCTCATCACAATTTAAAAGTAGTCAGCAATGAGTCTTTTTAAATTTCACTCAGAACAGAATGTACAGCTGCCTTTAGCTGGATACTTATTGACTCCCACTGAACATTTGTTAATGAAAAAATAAAACAAGGTAATATATTTGCAGCTGTAAGAAACTTGACATTCTTCATTACTTTCATCATTCTGGCTTATTTTTCAAGGCTAGTTGCTTGCAAAATCATTACTTTATAGCTTAAGTCAAGGGTGTTAATGTAGACATTCACTTTTATTAAAATAAAACAAAATATCTTAATTCTACATGTAATATA
This sequence comes from Protopterus annectens, assembly GCF_019279795.1. Lineage (NCBI taxonomy): Eukaryota > Metazoa > Chordata > Ceratodontiformes > Protopteridae > Protopterus > Protopterus annectens. The sequence goes on along the minus strand of NC_056730.1, from coordinate 881,665,726 downwards.
ATTGGTGCTTCTTTACATCACACCACCATCCCAGCAGCCTAAGATCACAGCATATTACCATTAAACTTGCTTTTGTCCAACCTCCTAATACTGTAAGGCTTATATTTCTTACAACTAAAAAAGTACTTGTTTACTTTAATATATTTAGCACATACACCCCCGGATTCTCTATGCCTTGCGTGGCGTGCAAGATCAGTGCAGGAGCTCTAGCAGGCAATATGTCTACTGTGCAATCCAGGAAAAGCCTGCAGGGGCATGCACGGACTAAGCCCCTGCACTAATCCATTTGCAGGAGAAATCCATGCAAATGAGATGAGTTTATGATCCAGGAAGCTTGCAACCGGCCATGCAGGGCTAGCACAATCTGCAGAAATGTACTTGGTTAGTAAGCGAGTACATTTCTGCAAAATCCAAAACGGAGCTGTGACAGCTCCAAATAAAGGCTGCATGTCAGTTAGGAAGCATGCCAATGGCCAAGTATAAGGCCATTGGCATTGCAAACATCCCAAAAAAATAAAAAATCAACTTTTATTTTTATTTAGCCAATCTCGGCTGTTTAAGCAAAGGGCAGAGGCGTGCAAATGAGATCAGGGGAAAATAACAAAATAAACCTAAATTAAGCATTCTAACTAAAATCACTATTCTGCCATACAAGTCAATGGCAGGCAAAAGACAACATGGCCAATGAGTAGTGGTTGCTAAGGGGGAAAGCTGAGTATGAGACATGTAACTATGCATTAGCAGGCAATCCTATGCAAATGAGAGGAATGATAGTGAATCCCAGTTTTCCCCAGCATGCTAGTCAGGCCCTGACTGTGTAAGAGTAGGAATAGCTTAGTGCAAGCCTAGGAGTTAACTGACATCATGGGAGGGGTCAGGCATACTAAGTGGATTGGAGCCCTGTGGCCTGTGTTTGCTCCTAGCTTAGCACAGCTAAGCAAGGGCGTGTGTCTGTATCTGCCTAGCACTCTTTACATTACCTAAGCAGGTGTGCGCACCACGAACCAGCTTTTACAGGTTTATAAAAAAAGTTAAACAAGGAAATAGCAGCACTGTGCACATTTGAGCACTCTGCGCAGCGTGCCCCCGGGCTTAAACAGGAAGGCAATGGGAAGGGAAAACAGTAGTAGGAAGTTAATCAAGGAGAACTAGCATAGCTGGCAGGTGAAATATATCAGAATCAGCCAGTTACAGAGGCAGCAGACCAGCCCATCCCAGAACACTACTATAAACTATGCAAATACATTCCCCTCTGGTTTTTCCCACACAAGTGGGAAACTTTTAACACTCACAACAGCAAAATGATAGGGTCTGCAATAGTTATCATACAACAACTTGTGGAAGAGGCTGAGGATGGTGAGGATGTGAATGCTGTCGACCAACCCACAGTGTGGAGACGGAGAAGAGTGTACAGACCCAGGGTAACCTACCAGGGGCTACATGAGCTGGAGATAGTGGAGCACTATAGGGTGGACAGGGACCTCCTACAGCAAACTGTTGAGCTGTGCCGGCCATGCCTGACACACAGAACTAACAGAGGGGAACCCATCCCAGTGGATACCAAAGTATGTGTAGGCCTAAGAATACTAGGTACAGGTACCTTCCAAAGGCCAACTGGGAATATGATGAGGATCTCACAGGCATCAGCATCCAGGGTACTCCACCAGTTCCTGGATGCCATGTCAGCATGTCATTAAGCACGTATATTTCCCCGTGAGGTGTTGGCCAGCAATATGCAACTGTTCCACCAAATAGCAGAATACCCTGAGGTAGTGGGTGCTATAGATTGCATGCACATATGCATCAAAGCACCACCCAGTTAGCGGGGAAGGGTCCACATCAACCACAAGGGCTTCCCCTTCATCAACTGCCATGTCATGTGTGATGCCCACGGCATAATAACGAATGTGTGCTGGCTGCCCTGGAATCTATCACGATTCCCACATATGGCATCTGACGCAGCTGTACCAGAGATTTGCCAATGGGGACATCCCTCATGATCACCTAGTGGGGGATGCTGGATATGCACTGGAGCTGTGGCTAACACCCATCAAAAATGCACATACACCCAAACAAGAACTCCATAATGAGTCACATGCACAGACCAGAATTATAGTAGAGCGTGTGTTTGGGATGTTCAAGTCATGGTTCCGGTGCCTTGGCACATCCGATGCAGCCTTGCAGTACTCACCAGTTACATGTACCCAAATTGTCCTCATATGTGCCATGCTACACAATACGATGCAGCAGAAACAGCTGCAGCAGGAACAGCATGGGGCAGGGCCATACAGCCCCCCACTATTGCCAAGGCCTGCACAGGCACAGAGTGACTCAGAGCAGGAATAATCTGAGCCTGCCCCAGTAGGCAGAAGGAGGCATGCCCAGTATGCACTGGCCTTGGCAAAGAGGCAACACATAGCACATACACTGACACAGGAGGGACCCAGGGAATGACGCCTCTCTCTGACTCTCACATACAGTAAAAGGGATGCCAAACATTTGACTACCTGTGCTCAACCATGTGTAGGGAGTATACTATGTGCATCTGACATAGGCAGCCCTGCAGCACCACCCTCAATACTGGGGCACCCACAAGGTAAGTGACTCACACATGCCAGTCAGGGGGGTTCACATACCCAACAACAGTCATAGCTAGCAGGCCAGGTGTAGACAAACAAAGGCTGTGCTATGGCACCTGAATGAGGCCTATGGGTAACCCCCCCAAGCCTATACAGACAGACCACAGCAGGTCAGGCAGTGGGACATCAGTTCTGAAGGGTAGGAAGTCAGAAACTAATATGTAGGTAAATAAAAGCCAAGATCTGTAGTACACTGGTATGCCTGTAGTCAGTTCTGAAGGGTAGGAAGTCAGAAACTAATATGTAGGTAAATAAAAGCCAAGATCTGTAGTATACTGGTTTGCCAGTAGTCAGCATGATAAGTAAGACTACAGAATGAAATGGAGTACCTGACATACCAGTACAGTCATAGCAAATGTGTACAAGTGTCAGGTGTGCCCCCCCATCCTACGTAGACATGTAGTAACAGTCAGGTGTGCCCTGCCCCAATCCTGTGTAGAAATAGTCAGATGTGCCCCTCCCATCCAGTGTAGAATGTAGTAACAGTCAATGCCAGATGATAGACGGATACCCTGCAGAAACAGTATGCTACATGTAGGTGTACAACACATTGGTCAGCACTGCAGTACAGACTACCTGGACTTGATCCACATATTCAGTACAGATGATCATACTGTGCATGCTTACACACTTAGAAAAATGAAGGCAATGTTAGTCAGCAACATACTGAAAGGTCATAGTGGGCATGCTCACACACTTACACATGAAGGCCATCTCTGCAAACACCAGTGGACCATATCTGGCAATTGTAGATGTTAGTGCAGACACTCCTCAGTATGCACCACACATGCTTTGCACACACAGTGGACAGGAATACAGATTTAGATCTAAGGACAACATACTATAGTAAGCCAAAGGTAGACTTACATAGATGTGTAGAAGAGGGTGACTGTGACAAGGAGCCATCCAGGGCTGTCCCACCCAGCACACAGCCAAAGGGCCACAACCACATGAGGTTCAGATGTCACTCACTGTAGATACTAGCCACTGGTATCTGCCAGCATTACAGACTATGTGGTGCATGTGCTAGCTGTGCAACATGACTGTACAAGGAAGTAGTCATCTAGCAGCTGTATACACATACCTGTGGAATATGACCCTGTGTTTGCCTGCATGTGGTGTGTCAACTTCTAGATGAATGGGTTATGACCCATGCACACACTGCTCTCCCCATAGCTCTAATATGACAAGCCTGCTGAGGTCATCCACTGTGAAGTACACCTCTGGGAAGGTTGTAGCCCAGTAATCTCCATCCACATCCTATAACTGCGTACTGATGTAGTCTGATACATTAGTTAGGTAAGAGTTCTAATCCCAGACTTGGCAAGTGTGTGTGTGTGTGTGTGTGTGTGTCTGACTCTGTGTAGAAAACAATGTTTTTTAGGGTAGTCGCACTCCTACAATTCAAATGCTCTACTTTGGCAAGGCTGCTGATGTCATCCACGTAGAAATACACCTCTGGGAAGGTTGTAGCCCAGTAATCTCCATAGCGTGTCCTATAACTGCATACTGCTGTAGGGTGATAAACTAGTTAGGTAGGAGTTCTAATCCCAGATGTGGCAAATTTGTGTGTGTGTGTGTGTGTGTGTGTGTGTGTGTGTGTGTGTGTGTGTGTGTGTCTGTCTGACTCTGTGTAGAGAACAGTACTTTTTAGGGTAGTCACACTCCCTACAATTCAAATGCTCTACTTTGGCAAGGCTGCTGATGTCATCCACCTAGAAATACACCTCTGGGAAGGTTGTAGCCCAGTAATCTCCGTAGCGTGTCCTATAACTGTGTACTGCTGTAGTGTGATAGAATAGTTAGGTAGGAGATCTAATCCCAGACCTGGCAATTGTGTGTGTGTGTGTGTGTGTGTGTGTGTAGAGAGCAATGCATTTTAGGCTAGTCACACTCAATACAATTCAAATGCCCTACTTTGGCAATCCTGCTGATGTCATTCATTGTGAAATACACCTTTGCGGAATGAAAACTCCAGTAATCTCCGTGGTGCGTCCTATAACAGCATCATGCTGTAGTGTGTATAGAACTCTGGTAGGGGTTCTATTCCCACACATGGCACTGGTGGATGTTTTGTGTGTGGTTCTATGTTTGTGTAGGGAGCTATGTATTTTAGGCTAGTCACACTCACTACAATTCAAATGCCCTACTTAGGCAATCCTGCTGATGTCATTCACTGTGAAATACACCTTTGGGGAAGGAGAGCTCCAGTAATCTCCATGGCACATCCTATAATGGTGAAGTGCTATAGTGTAATATACTAGTTAGGTAGGAGTTCTAATCCCAGACATGACATGTGTGTGTGTTTGTGTGTGTGCGCGTGTGTGTGTTTGTCATTCATATCCTGTGTGGCAGTGGTTGTGAATGTGTAATAACTGGACTCAATGTGGAGCAGGTTTTGCAATCTTCTTATATGGTGGGCCAAGTATATATCACAATGTCCACCGTACAGGGATAACAGATGTGAAATAACCATGAGGCTGGGGTGCAAATCCATACCCCTAAGTGTGACATCAGTGCCAGCTAAACAACGTTAGCAAGCCTTGTATTAATCAGGGTACACTCTCAACCCCTGTCTCATACACACACACACACTTGCCTAGGCAACAGCCACTATGTTGGTAGTACCCTGCATATTGCCCCATGGATAGTAACCATGGAGTGATTGCAGTGGACTACAGAGGGCATGGCACCCTGTCCATCAGTCCAATAGGCATTTACATGCCAACAGTGCACCTCCCCCATTTCTCCCACTGGACACCTGCAGCACCTGTGGTGCCATCAAATGTGACCCACAAAGGAGATAACATGCCTGAAACACAAGCCCTGTATGGACAGATGCCACTGACACCAGGGAATACCGATATCATGCTATCAATATAGGTGCAGGGCAAACCTGCTCTCCATGAACAGTTCCCACCATATGAGGCCAGGACTGACGCATCTGATTACGATCAGTATACACAACATAGGCCAGACACCCCAGGTACAGTTCCACATGTCACTGTACATGCATGTGGGAGGTGTGCACATCCCAGACACTGTCCATATCATGGACTAAGGAACACATACATGGCAGGCAATGCACAGCGTTGGCCACACGCAACAGTCACCCAGGTGACTGGATTGTGAATACAATACCCACCTGTGTGGGCAACTCCAGACACTACAGCCCTGAGCCACAATGCAGACCATTGTCATGTAGCCTGATGCCAAGGTATACCCATCACCTAGCCTTGTATAGCCATCTGGCACCGTCAACCACAGCACACCCATGAAGCAGTGCACACATGCATGTCAGTACTGGCACCCATGTCTGTGTGGGTGGTGTATGATGCGTATGACCACATTCACATTCACTACAACCCCCATTGGCATACTGAAGCATGCTGTCTTATGTCAGACACCTCCACATACCCTTTGCACATATAACCTCCGTATAACCTCTGTGATGCATGTGATACCTGCACAGTACTGTGTTGTGGCAATCCCACTAGTGATGAGTTGTATTCCTGGCCCTGCCAAGTGTGGCAATGTGTGTGCGTCCCTGTGAGAGTGTGGCTGTGTTGACACTGACACCTGTTCATGCGGGCAGGCACGGGTACTACACCTACCATATAGCTATCATATCCATGTTGCAGATGTCACTCACCATCACATATACATTCTGAGGGCTCCCCAACATATGTGGCACATCCAATAACTGCATGGACATGTGATACCACTGCATAGTCGTCGGGGGTTGATACCCTGTACTGTTAGGTGTGTGATACAAACATGCATAAGTTTTACTCTCCCACCCCTCCCTGGCTTTTCTATGCCTCTGTCTGCCTCTTGTACTCCCTCTCTGGTGGATGCTGAGACTTACACCTGCTTTGCTTAGGCAGCAGCATGTGTATTTTAAGTGATGCTCAGGATCAGCTGATGGTCTGTGCACAAATTGCAGCCCTCCTCTAGCTGATTGCATGTGGAACAGCTGTGGTAACATTCCCATAGCCAATTGCATGGAAACACACACCAATATGTAGGAACATCATGTTGCTGTTGGGCCTTTCATCCACTGTGAGCAGGAACTCGATCTGTTGTTTGGCAAACAGTATCTCAGTTGGATTGAGGTGTACCTCTAAGAACATACAATGTGGAGACAGGCCAACACACAGGAGGGGGATGTGCCTGACCTGACTACAGACTTTTAGTGCTGCTGTACTGCATTTGGAGTAATGTTGGTTTAACAGGGTTTGTGTGGATATGGCTGTCCTACATGTTTACATGCCTGCCATGTCAGTGCTATGTTAATGAGGGAACACCCATCTGTAGGGCCATCTGCAGACTGGCCAGTGTGTGGTGTCTTTTGTTTCAGGTGTTCCCCACTGACCACCTATCTGTGAACTGCAGAAGGTAATGTGAGGATTGCAGTCTGTAGATGGTGATGGCTGTGAGAGTTACTGACTTCAAATCCCTCATAGGACATATGGTGCAACAAACCCTGTTACAACAGTAAATGTATGAGGTTATCACAGCAACATGTCAATATTGGCCCTATGTATGTGCCTCCAGCCACAACCCTGACAACCTTTGTACATATGTCATGCAGATAGGGCTGCATATGTACTGTACACCATAATTAGTGATATATCTGGTAACAACCCAGTGAGATATCAAACTGCAACACATGTAATGTATAGTAGGGGTTATATTTGATGACATAACCTGGAAATTCTGTGGTTGTGTGTACAGTACTGAGATCTGTGTACTTATGGTGATTGTCGGCAGTGTGTGTATTGTTAATATGTACCTTGGCCTGTGTACAGACTGTGGTAGATGTCATTGTTCTTGGTCCTGTTCTATCTGATGTTACATGCTGCTCCACTGTATGTTACCCTATTGGCTTACATGTTTGTAGGGCCATACACGCACATGTCCCATACCACCGACAGGCAGCAGACCACAGTGTGTAGCAGCCCAGTATATGTAGGGTTAGTGTGTGGGTGGCACATATGAATTTGGGGTTGAACAGATAGTCCATATACTGTAATAATAAGCTACCATGCCATATGTAGCTGTGGCTATGTTCACATTGGTTGTGGTGATGCACTTACACACAGGTGTATGTTACTCTGTGCTGTGGCATATCTGTAGAGCCTGCTATGCCATACAGACTGTTCTGTTTGTCACTGTGCTTGTGATGGTGTCAAGTTGTGCCTTGTTATGTAAAGTTACATCCCAGTGTGTCAACTGAGTTCTTTACCCCCTAGGGATTGTCTGCAGAGTGTAGTTAAAGGCTGCTTAACTATACACCTGCATTACTTACCATTGATTGTTTGGTATCCTGTGTCCCAGTCTGTCTTTACTATTGTACTACTTGATGGCCTTGGCCTGGACAGCAACATTTGTTAACATTTCTAGACTACTGTATTACTATACCTGTTTCACAGTTGCATTACTCAGTTTATATGGATGTCCATGTCTAAACAGCTATATGACATGGCATATACAACTGTAGTAGTACACAAATAAAGCTTTCCCATTTATGCACACTTGTGTGTGGTGTTATACCCTTTGATATCTCTGTGGGTATATGTTGCAGGCAATGAATGTCATTTGTATGGGTGGCTCATACAGTCTGCAGTTGGTAAGGTGGTAACTGTAGGAATAGTGGCTGTTCCATATTGTGTGCACGTACTACATATGTAACTTAATGTACATATATCTGTAGGTGTATGTGTAGTCACACACACACATATATATATATATATATATATATATGTATAGCTGCATCTGCATATATGTGTCTGTGTATATGTATCCTAGGGATGCCCATGCCATGTCTGGTCCTGGTTATGGGATCTGCAACACTTGGTAGTGTATTGCAAGGGGGGCGTGTTTGGCTGTTGGGGGGTATACCTATTCGAACAAGTCATATATTGTTTGGGCCCTCACAAACCCTTTAACGTTGCATGTGGACATATCTGTTTTTGTTATTTCCCCATTGTTATCTACGGATGCATGTCTGTATATACTGATATATATATATATATATATATATATATATATATATATATATATTATATATGTAAGTATCTACATATATAGATGTGTTGTATCTGTATAGATACTAATATTTTTACACACACACATACATCTAAATGTTGGAATACATTCTCTGTACTGTTGAATGACTGGGCTGGATGATATGTTTATGAAAACATCAGGGTTATGTATATTTGACATGGCTTAATGGGAAATCACTTTGTCTATGGTGTGCAGGGTCCTGGGTTCCAGCCTTGTGGAGGCTTTTTATTTTGTTGCTAGGCAGAACACAGTCCGATGGATACAGAGTGATTAAGGCACTCTAAAGCAGTTGTAAGTGGGTTTGCGCGGAAGTAAGCACTGCTAACTTCCCGTTACAGTTTCTTATACTCTGTTAGCTTCTGAATTGCTTACCCCCACGCAAACAGGCTTAAACCCACTTACTCCCGCTTACCCCCTCGCTAATTTCTGTAAAAGAAAAGAAAAAGGGGTTGATAGGAAAGTGGTGAACAAAGGGGCACAAAGAGGGAAAGACAGTAGGGAAAATAGCCAGGGATGTGCAGGAAGGGTGTAGGGAAGGTCCATAGCTGCCCATTTCTTCTACAGCAACAGCTGTGCATATACACTGAATTTGGCGGTAGACTTGGACTCTCAAATTCCTGGAAGTGGGTGAGGACAACAATAATACGTTGTGACTGGATTACATGTGTCCAGTGGACACGGTGCAAAATGGACACCTATGTATGGGGCGAGATTTTTTGTGGGAACAGATTGCCCTTATTATTTTTTAAGGTGAGAGTGGGATGTTGGGGAGGGGTAGTAGGTATATTTGTAGAGGTAGTTTGGGTAGGTTAACAGACAAGACAAACAAGCCGCATACAGGGGCAGTATATGACACGTGTGGGGGGTAAACATCTTGATGGGGAGGGGTGTTGGGATATCAGAAGCCCACAAGCCCCCTAGTGGTAACAGTCCGGACTGAGGTCCCTACCCATGGTCAGTCACCACTGCACCTTCACAGCCCAAAGGTGACTGTGCTGGGGAGTGAGTTGCAGGACCAGGCTGACTCTCTAGTCACGACACATGGCCCTCGAGCTGGTGTAGAAGATCACCAAACTGCTGGTCGATCTCTCTACACACCACTGCCCCTGCCTGGCGACAGGTGCCTGTCCGCACCCACTCCTAGGGAGGGCAACCCCCATTCCCTGAAGCTGTTCCACCCGAAGGTGGTGCAGGACCAACAGACAGGGAGGTCCCAGGTTGGGCCCCAGACATGCTAGTGCCGGTGCCACGGCCAGCTGAGGTGGGACAGGTGGGTCCGCTGGGACCAGCCTTCCCAAGCATGCTATAGTGTTTAGATTTCATCATCATCTGTGGGTTAGTAATAGTCAGCACATTTCAAGGTTAACTATAACAGCATGCATAGATATTCCCATTAACCCAGACACCAGATACGGAACAGTTGCATGGCAAACAGAACACATACATATATGGAACCACAGTGGTAATAAGATCAGCATGCAGGTACATTGATGGCACCATGTCACCATTGTTGGAATAATTCAGTATAGCACATGCATGGGAACCATTAAAATATTTATCAAACAATTGGAAATTATCAGAGTTATTACATACCAGTTGGGGTGGGTATGTTGATTATTGTTGGAGATATAGTGGGGGGGGGGATATGTCATTTAACAACTAGTATATTCCTGTAGTCCACATTACTTTCCTAGTCAGTGCTGTTATCTGTACCTTACAAGTCTTACTACACTACCCTATAGCCTTAGTTTGGATAGTGATATGGCTGTCGTCATCATTACACATGAACCGGTTTTACCTGCAGTATACACCTCTTACCTGATATACCAGTGGGAGGGACTGTTTGTTAACACTAACTAACTGTTTCCGCATATACTCCCGGATTCCGGGTTGATGTTTTGCACATAGCTATCCAACTCTTTCTGCACAGACTCTGCCCTTTTCCCCCTTTAGTGACCTGACACACACATATACATGCTTTCCTACACAGTTATATTATGTAGCACAGTGTGGGTGACGGTGAACAGTGATACTTTGTTATTCAGAGAAACTGCAACACTCACAATTCCCTACAATACCAGAGTGAACAGTACCAGTACAGGTTATAATGGTCTGTATTCCTCAGCACAGTGTTCGTATCCAATGTACCTTTGGGAGCAATGTTTGTTAGCACTACCTGACTGCTGCCACACAAAGTTCCAGATTACACATTAGTATTATGCACATATATATCACTGTGTTAATGTACACACACTGGTCACAGCTTGACAACATGGGAGTGTAGTTAGGGCATACATGAAATATTACTCTCCTAACAGTTTCGGGGGTTGCTACAGTGATAGGTGTGTTCTCATAGATGTTTGACAATCACTTGTATTCCCTGTTTGCCCATTTAGGTACCTCTGTCTGCCTCTGTCTAGTAGTTAGACACACAGAGATACCCCCGATCTCCTCCTGACCATCCACATTTCATCGTCAAGATTTCTCTTGAAGAGAGTTAGTGAGGAGCTCTGCTAACATGGGTACTGGATTCTGTTCCAGAGTGTAGGGGAGAGGGTAGGAGCCTCTGTCCTGTCCCCGTCCCCTATTTATTTCTTTTTTTGTTCTTTGTCTCTCTCTCTCTCTTGGTTTCTGGTGTTTGATTTTCTTTTGAGGTGCATGTCCATCCATTAATCTTTGGACATGTATGCCTTGTAGGCCAGGCAGATCACCTCTCTGAGGAGGTTATGCGACTGAATAGAGCTGTGGGCGGATTGTTTATTAGCACTACCTGAATGTTCCCACACACAGTACGAGATTCCACATTACTATTATGCACATACATCTCACTCAGTTACTTTACACACTCTGGCCACAGTTTGCTGGCTAAACATCTGGGATCATCCCACAGACTTACCAGGGGGACAGGCAGCAGATATGGGCATATACTGGACATTCTGCCCTCATCTGTACACTTGTGGGGTATGATTCTGTATGCAGCCTAATTCCACTCCCAGGATTCAGACCATGACTGTGTCTGCTACTACTTAAACACTGTCCACCACAGTTGTGTCTGCTATATAGATATTGCTGTATATCTATCTGTCTTCTGTCTTATTAATCCCTTGTGCTTTTGCATTCTGACCTTATATTACAACACTCTTATACAGATTTCCTAGACAGATAGATGCTGTAGGTCAGTGTGGGCGACAGTGTTGTGTAATACCTCATTATTCAGAGCAACTGCATATCATTCTTGTATTTCTGGGCACAGTGTTGGTATTTGACAGACCTGTGGGAGGATTGTTTATTAGCACTATCTGAATGTTCCCACACACAGTACAAGATTCCACATTACTATTATGCACATACATCTCACTCAGTTACTGTACACACTCTGGCCACAGTTTGACAAGTTGGGGTGTAAATGGGACATACATGGCTTCTTACTCACATAAGGTATTGGGGAGTTGCTAGTGTGCCAGCTATGTTCTCATAGATGTGTGTCAGTCAGTTGTATTTCCTGTTTGCTGTCTATACGCCTGGGATCATCCCACTGATTTTTCAGGGGGACAGGTTGATAGGTAACAGATATGGGCCGCTTTACTGGACATCCTGGACATATCTGTACAGTTGTGGGGTATGATTCTGTATGCAGACTACTACCACTGGCAGGATTCGAACCATGGCTGTGTGTGCTAAAAAACAACAGTTCACATCTCAGTTGCATATGCTATTCAATTTATGTTGTCTGCATTTTCCTTGTTTACTGTCTGTCTCTCTCAGTTATACTAAATGGCCTCTGGGGATTACACCTGTCATATACAGGCATTCCTACACATTCAATTTATGGTGCACGGTGTGGGTAACAGAGTGCTTACTACAACAGTACTATTACATGATTGCAAATCTACATTATCATATGATACCAGAATATACACATGCAGTCCAGCAGTTAGACCTGTTTTATCAGGCTATTACAATTTTATTGACATACAAACAATATGAGACTCTTCCTGCCATGTTCTGTAGTGTATGCAGTACTTGCCTTGAACAATACAGGTTTTATACAGGCAATTAATTTACTACTACTTTTAGTTTTATTTCCTATGACAGTAAATGCGTATTACTGACCTGCCTCATGTCGCAACCTCGCCAGGCGACTGATGTGGGCCTCCTGGTTCACGGCCCAGTCCATTGCAGCTGTGGGGGACATAAGAGGAATATTTAGCCATACATATCCATGATATACCTTAGCTGGCAATTATTACACACATACTGGGGTGATACTTACACACAACTGGAACATCCCTTGCCGCTCTTGCCTCTTGGAGCCACTCCTCCAAGAGGTCCCCCTTATGCCACTTCAGGTCGGCATAGTGGTGCCTAACCTGCTCACTAGTTTGGGACATGCCACTGGCACTGCTGAGGTGATGGGCGAGACGGTCCCAGGCCTCCACCTTATATTGAGAGCCCTCGTACTGGCCCTGCAGCAGTCTCTGATTATGGTCTTTGACAAGGAGTCCTGCCATGATCTTGGACTCCTGGATGCACCAGTGCTGCGCCGAACATGCACACCCTCTCCCCTTAATGCCATAGTACCTGCAAGGGGAAGCTACAACCAGTTATGAGATGCATTCCCGCTTCTTGGGTTTAAGTAGGGTGATTTCCCGCACTTTTCCGTGATTAGCCAGTTTTGAAAAGGCTAAGCTATGGCCAAACCTGCTTACCTACGGTTGGCATTGTTTAAAGGGGTATACCACTGGGCACAATGAGTTAGCTGCTCTACACATTGCTTACACCTCCTAAGCTGCCCTGTGCAATGCTTAGCATTGCTTACATTAGACTTTGCATTATAATTCCTTTTTGGCATTGGGTTATTATTCGTTACACCTTATATGTATGCCTGGTATCCATGGTTAATGTGTATGTACACTCTGTGGGGTCCTTGTGTTTTATTGGGGACATCAACACTCTATTATAATTACACTTCACTTCTGGGCTTACTGCTGTACTCCAGTTCACATATTTTTGTTATGTAGTGGGTTATGGAACATATGATTGTATACTGATTCCTTTCACAGGTTCAGTTTTGTTTTACTGTGGTGAGGACTTGTTTGCTGATACCTCATTCTTCTGTACTTCTGTGATGGCTTGGTGGTTAACTACTGTGACTATGGTGTATAGGGTCCTGGGTTCGAGACCTGCATGGTTATTTATTTTGTTGATGGGCAGAACAAGGGCTATTGGATACAGAGTGATTAAGGCACTTTTGAGCATTTGTAAGCAGGTTTGCGTGATGGTAAGCACTGCTAACCTGCCATTACATCTGCTTACAGAGAGTTAGCTTTACAATTGCTTAACCGGTGTAGGCATTGCTTACCGCTGTGCAAATGGGTTTAAGTCCGCTTACTAGTGCTTAAATATGCTTACAACTGCTTGTTTGTGCTTAAACCTGCTTACTAGTGTCTTATTCATTATGATACTGACACCTCACATGTGCATTTACTGCAGCACTCCATTTCATGAAAATATGTTATTTAGTGGGTTATGCAATGTAAATATTACTCATAACATGCTTTGCCATGGGAAATGGAATGTGCTTCAGTGGGTCTTGAACCGGGAATGCCTGTTCGTAAGGTGAATGCTCTGCCCACTACACTATTGCTATGCTGCTTCATTTGCATATGTCTTCCTTGTTATCCTCTTCAGCCATTTAAGCTGTATTAACCATAGCTAAGCGACGGGCACACCCGCGCACCTACAGTTAGCTTTAATCAGATAAAAAAAAAAAATAAAGGGTTTCTTCATTTTATTGATATATACTGTTGCTGTTGTACATGAGGCGGACTGTTGGCAGGGATATGCGGTCACTTATGAGTGGTCTCGCTCATTTCATACCCATTTCTGCCGTTCTTCATTGCGGGGGCATGTATATTCTGATGGATCTGCTCTCAGTCAAGCCCCCTGCACTCTTACATGCTCTGTGTAAGCCTAGGAGCTCAGGCAGCGCACCACATTACTATGCATGGCATGCTGCCGTCCTACTCCTAAACAGCCACCTCCATGCAGGACTAATCTAGTCCTACACGGAGGAATAGTAAATCCAGGGGACAGTAGCAGTTACTGAATAGACTCAGCCACATTTAAAATGCCCCTGATTACACACTACACAAAACTTTTTTACCCTGTATAACATTGAGAGTATACCATCAACTGTTTTGTACAAGTACTAATAAGAATACAAATTGTTTTACTTAGAGTTACTTTTCCCCCCTTAGTTTCCTTATGAACATTAATGACATAAAGTGGGGTATTTGCTTTACAGTCCAGACAAGTTTCACAAAGTCCAGTCTCTTTCTCAGCTACTTTTTCTTGCAAAGCCATATTTCAAAAGTGAGATTGATGCTTTATAATCTCCCATTTATTCACTAATTTCAGTGTTGCTGGTCTTCCTCCTCCTTTCCATATCCATCTCCCACCACCAGACTCTGGTTCAAGTCTAAAGTACTACCAAGTCTTCTAGTCAACCTCTGTCTCTCAAGCATTTTCCTTTGGAAAATTGTAAAAGGGTTCACTGTTAAAGTGATAATGTCGCTCCTTAAAGTTTATTGTCAAAAGAATGAGAAACAGAGCCCCCTTCCGCTTGCTGTCTCAATTTTTGTTGTATAAACTTTATTCCCTTAGCCTGTTATGCATGAAAATGTTCTTGATCTTCCAGGAAAAAATATTTTAAAGACAGCTGGATACAGCAACATGAGTTTCACACCTGCCTCTTGACATTGACTGATTGCTGGGATAAATTTGCTTCTGTTCTGTTTGATGTATAGTGAATAACCATTTTCCACAAACACTCTGTCTTCAGTTTTTAATACTTTGTCCTTATGCCACAGTTTTGTGAGGATCAACTCAGTTTACTGATATGATTACATCTGTACTAATACAGGTCTTGGCTGATTTTTCATGGCCAGATTTGGAACATACAATTGATGTGCCATTTCTATTAACAAATCCTGCTGTGGAATATCAGCCCAGTTGCTTATTTTTGCTTTCATAAAATGAATAGTCTGTTCCTCTGGTTTTATCTGCGCATTCTGTTTTCTAACTTTGTAAATTCTTTTTTTATAAAACCCATTGCTCCTACTACTGTTTGAACTGACTGGGTATCTTTCTTCCACATGGCTCTTGTTTCTGCATGCAGATCCTGGTTTTTTATGTTTTTGTGTCTCTCTGTATGCAAGACACTAAAGTCACTGGGTGTGGCAATTTCAGTGATCAATGCTACTTTTGTCTTCTTTTCTTGGACTACTATATCTGGTTTTCTAGCATTTATCTTTTGAACTGTTGGTAATGGGTGATCCCATGTGATGTAAACTTCATCATTTTCTATGATGCTTTGTGGCTCATGTTTCCAGTGTATTTCAGCCACTTCACTACCATAATGTTTGCACAATCCCCAGTGCAACAGTCTCGCCACATTATTATGCCTTTCAGTATACAGTCCTTCTGCCATTAGTTTGTCTCAACCAGCAACAAGGTGTGACTTTCCAATTTGGTTTTATAAAACCTACATTTGTTTCTCCCACATGTTCAATGGACTTTGTAAAAGAGAGTGTATGTACCCCACTATCTTGAGCTGCCAATATTAACCTTTCATTTCTTGGTTTGAATTCACCTCTCCTTAACCATTCAGTTGCTGCCTGGTTTTTATCCATAGTATTCCAGTCTTCCAGTATGATTGCAACAAAGCTAATCAAGAGTGTCATCAGAACTGGCATTCATATGGAGTTCAGCTAGCATGATATTCCTTCTGGTCTTGAAACATGCTGACTATAATTCAACTTGAGCAGGACAATCACATTCAGATCATTAAACAGCACATTTGCTATGGCGTATGGGTAAAGCCTGCTGTCACTGCCATGTATTGGGTAACATGTCTTAGTGTTAAACACAACACTGTTTGTAGAGCTGTACCTGTAAACTGTCCCTGTTTTCTATCAGTGTCCCTGGTTTTCATGCAAATTTTAGCTCTGTCCTCCTTTATCCCTCCTAAAACTGATGACTTCTGGAGAAAAGGTTATGAATTACCCTTAATGAAGGACCAAAATTATGGTTATAGACTTCTTTTACTTCAGAAAATGTTTTGTAAGTCACATTATCTTATTCCATCAATAGGTCAAGGTAACAAAATTAATATTTTCAAAGTGTCCTTGATTATGTTGAAATGTTGGAATGGTGGATAACAGGAACAGTGCCAATAAATGTATCCAATCATTCTGAATGTATATTCTGATTGTCTTTCTTTCTACCAAATAATGTCTGGGTGGGATGAGAATCTTAGATTTGATTGCTGATTGTTGGCATTCTCAACCAGATATTTAGGACAATATTTCTGCCTTGTTTTACTTCTGTGTGTTTTTGTAGCCAGATGGATGGTTAGGTAAGATAACATGAATTAATACTTTTTGGACTAATTCTCACACACATCAACCAAATAAGTTTGAGATTTCTGATTGTAATTCTTTCTGATTGGACTCAGTAATTGCCTGAATGAGATAAAGGTTATTACTTGCAGACTACTACCAGCATGGAGCTACCGTATATTTTCGGCAATGTTCCTGGCTTTGTCAGTCATGTGTAGAATTTAGGTGGGAGGAAGGGCTCAGTAATATGTAAGTATTGTACTATTTTTACTGAAGTAATCAGGTCTTCTCCTAACAGATGCTGAGTATGCGTCACATAACAGCTGCACAAGATAATGTAATGAGTGACTGCTCAACAGGTTATACGCAGCAATTATCACCTGTGTCTAAGCCTGGATAACTTTGCACTAATGAAATGCTAGTCACTATCACATTAACGATAAATACAGTTACAATATAGCACTGAGTCATTATCACTTTTCAAGTAAAACTCTCTGCAGCTGTTATTTCTATTCACATAAGTAAAAGTTGTTGTCACGTTGATGAATTCAGAAGTCAGGCTTGTGTTTTTGTCTATGTGCAGTCATTTCAAGCCCCCCCACTATGTTCTTTCTGTCATTTTTAGAATTTGATGCACAGTAAAGTCCCCATTGTGGTTATATGCTACATATTCTTGTGAACTACTGCAATTGAATATCGTATCATGTAGTAATTTACAGTATCACAGTCACTGTATAGTTTTCTGGTGTTTTGCTTTTCCAGTGCCTCTGTGCAGGTATACAACATCAGAATGTTGTATACTGTTATGTTTTTCAGGTGTAATTTCAAGTGGAAAGTAACATGCCATCTGTAGAAGAGAAAGCAAGGTGATGGCACAAAGACATTGGTATCATGCCCACCAGTTGTCAAAATGTACGTGGGGAACTTGGAGACTCTTCAGCTCAGTCCCACTGTGCTGATTTCCAGGATATGCATGGTTTCACGGGTGCCACTGTGATGCCTTCAGCCCCTCCCCGAAAGGCCACCTGCAAAAAGAAAGACTCTAGGTACATCTTTTTCCTTTGTGATGTGCCCTTTCACTCTCAGAAGCAATGGCGTTCACCTAACTGAGGATGGCATTGTGTTGTTCTTGACTGACCTCCACAATGGCGTGATGACATCTATGCCCGATATTTTGGTAACATGCAGCTAGTGAGAATGAATAGAAAACAGGCATGACCAAGTAGGACCAGTATGGTAAGAAACGCTATTGTTATATTTTATGAACATCATTGTCACTGCTGACGACACAGGAAAAGAACTGCTAGGGAACTTGTACACATGCTGAGTAACACTTCATTTTCAGATTATAAATGAACCACCTGTATGTTGTGCGCAGGTACAGATAACCATTTCATTATGAACTGTGTTATATAAATTATGATATTTTTCTTAGTTTGGCAAATAACTGTGGTAGGGAGATGGTGAACATGCTGAGTAAGACCAACTGTTTGAAGAGAGTGCCACATAAAGAGAATATGTCAGTAACCATCCTGCACACTTATCACAGTTTGGTTACAATTATGGTTATGAGAGTTGTGATTTATTTTTCTA
This sequence comes from Protopterus annectens, assembly GCF_019279795.1. Classification (NCBI taxonomy): domain Eukaryota; kingdom Metazoa; phylum Chordata; order Ceratodontiformes; family Protopteridae; genus Protopterus; species Protopterus annectens. The sequence goes on along the minus strand of NC_056730.1, from coordinate 881,647,020 downwards.
TTGTGCTATATAGCTTTGTCAGGGAACATGTCATCAGGATAAGTAATACCTCATTTTGAAGGCAATATTATTAGTTACAGGATGGAAAAAGAACTGTGTCTGTATGCTGGACAAATGTACAGATATCACATTATGTTTAGGACTTTGGTTATGAGAATTATGGTATTGTTTCATATTTGGTGAATAACTTTTGTCAGGGAACATGTCAGTATGCTAAGTAGCAGCTCATTTTGAAGACAGTATTAGTACTTGCAAGATATGAAAAGAACTGTATCTGTATGCTGTACACATGTTCAGATATCACAGTTTGTTTGGTACCATGGTTATGACAATTATGATATTTTTTCATATTTTGCTAAATAACTTTATCAGGGAACATATCACGGTAAGTAATACCTAATTTGTGAAGGCAGTATTAGTAGTTACAGGATGGAAAAAGAAATGTGTCTGTATGCTGGAGAAATGTTCAAATATCATATTTTCTTTAGGACTTCGGTTTTGAAAATTATGATTTTTTTTCATATTTTGGTAAATAACTTTAATAGGGAGTATGTAATTGTGGCAAGTGATACCTCATTTTGAAGACAGTGTTATTCCTTACAACATGATAAAGTAACTGTGTCTGTATGCTGTACACATATACAGATATCAAAGTTTGTTTAGGACTAAGGTTATGAAAATTATTTTTTTTATATTTTGGTAAATAACTTTGCAAGGAAGCATGTCAATGTGCTAAGTAGTACCTCATTTTGAAGACAGTAGTAGTAGTCAGAACATGGTAAAATAACTATGTCTGTATGATGTACACATGTACAAATATCAAATTTTTTTTTAGGACAAAGGTTATAAAAATTATGAATTTTTCATATTTTGGTAAATAACTTTGCAAGGGAGCATGTCAATGTGCTAAGTAATGTATCATTTTGAAGACAGGAGTAATAGTTAGAAAATGGAACAAGAACTGTGTCTGTATGCTGTACACATGCACAGAGATGAGTTTGTTTAATCTTGCAGGATTATGAAAATTATACATTTGCAATATTTCTCATTATTATGCCCATATCTTTGCAAGGGAACATGGTCATGACACAAATGAGGCATCATTGTGAAGCTGACATTGAGCCACACAACATGTATGCTGATGTGTAGTCTCTATTACAGGTGATGAGATACTATGCTTTGTTTATTTATCAATTATGAGAAATATAATATTAATCATATTTCTGTGAATATATCTGTAATGGAGCATCACACAGTAATGGTTAAGGTATCATTTTAAAGCTACCATGCATACAAACAAATTAATTACAAAGTGTATGGGTTTGCATGGCACATTCATCAAGATATTGTGATTTCTTGTACCAAAAAGGTAAAAAAAATATGCACAATATCAGCATCCCTTGGCAAATATTTAATAATAACTTACATACTTTCACAATTTACACTGTTGGAAAGGTCACTGTTTGCTGAACAACTTTCACATTTGCATTTTTAGTCTAGCTCATATGGTTAAAGAGTTATGAACATTTGTTTTCTGTACTATATTACAAATGAATTTTCTGAAAATAAGCTCAGGCTGCACTGTTGTTCCTATGGTGGAAGTAAGCAGGCAGCATTTTTTGAGCTGCTCTGGAGTGAATGAGTTAAGGGTGTTTGCGGGCAGATCGCAAAATCTATTTAAAGGTAGGACTCAACGTTTGGTTAATAGTTTCTTAGAAGCACACCTTACAATGACATGTAATCTTGCTCATTCCGCTAAGGTGCTGACTCAAAAAATTGCCCTTTTTTTTTGTTGTTACTGCATCATTAGGAATTTGATATTTAAAAAGTTTGCCAGTTCCTCATATTATACGATTTTCCCAGACTTCAGTGGGATGATCAATTGGATGTTTAAGAGTATAGGTGCTATTAATTCATAGTAGGCTGCAGTGTGAAAACAGGAGGCCGATGTCAAGCATGAAATAAGTTTAGTAGCTGCACTTTTAACAACGAGTATAAGAGACTTGGAAACTGAAGTAGGATCCTTACGGGACTAGGGCTGTAGCAGTGTTTGCTGTGCCCCCCCCCCCTGCCCCCGTAGATATTGCACTGTGGTATATCTAAATTAGCTTACATGCTCTGGAGGCATTTTTTTGAAGACGTAATGTTTATTCGGCATCAGTAAATTGTTCCTTCATTGGGTAATGCCACTTTACTATAAACATCTGTACAACTTCATTTCTCAGGGAACACTTGGATAACATCACATCGAAAAGGCAATCAGTCTTCACCACAACTCAGGATCAACAAAACTTCTGCAAAATGAAAGAATTGTCTTCCTTAAAACTAAGCTTCCCAATGCAAACTACAACAACCAAAATCCATACCTCCTAGACAAAACTTAAATCCAGCGGCATCAATATTAACCCAGAAAAAGTGAAGATGACAGAGTTTAAGTTCCAGAGTGTGTGCTTGTATTGCAGTAGTAGCTTCAGTGTTATTAATGGTAGTTGTGATAATACATATTTTACTGAAGCAGCTGCTGCTTATTGATGTGGAAAATGAGTATGACGAAAACAAATTAGTATTTTTCCTTCATGCTTCTTGATGTCTAGGTGATGTCATTCTGGTCCTTTCAGCTAAGGGACTCTACCAACAACAGACATTGGAAGACATTCTTGTCGCTTCAGTACTAAGGTTCCTTTTTTGGCTTGAAAATGTGTTCCCTGCTCTAACAGGTGCCAGGCGGCTGTAAATATTATTTTCACCTTTGTTGTTTTGCTTAGAGGTTTCTTTAGGTCACACTTTACCTGTTAAAAGAAATAAGTTGCAGTTGATCAAAGTTACTGTCTAATTACAAAACTCCCCTGTACACACGCATACGTTTACATTGTTAAAAGATGTTTTGCCCTATTACAGAGGACTAATGCAGTAGGCAAAACACTTGGTATAATCTCAGGACTTTTTTTTTTTTTAACAGATTGGACTAAACATTGGTGATTGACTTTGTCATTGTGTAATCAAATGTTCAGGGCATTTTGCTTGAGAGAATTGTTGAGTTTTCAGCTGATCACATTAGATGTTGTATTGGGTCCATATATAGTGCAACGAAACAGTATTTACCCCCTTCCTGATTTCTTATTTTTTTGCATGTTTGTCACACTTAAATGTTTAAGATCATCGAACAAATGTAAATATTAGACAAAGATAACCCAAGTAAACACAAAATGCAGTTTTTAAGTGATGATTTTATTTATTAAGGAAAAAAAACTATCCAAACCTACATGGCCCTATGTGAAAAAGTAATTGCCCCCTAAACCTAATCGCTGGTTGTGCCACCCTTAGCACCAACAACTGCAATCAAGTGTTTGCGATAACTGGCAATGAGTCTTTCACATCGCTGTTGAGGAATTTTGGCCCACTGTTCTTTGCAGAATTGTTTTAATTCAGCCATATTAGAGGGTTTCCGAGCATGATCCGCCTTTTTAAGGTCATGCCACAGCATCTCAATTGGATTCAAGTCCAGACTTTGACTAGGCCACTTCAAAACCTTAAAATACCAGAACCTTTAAAATATTCCTCTGAGGTCCCTCTCTGTCCCATCCTGCGTTAGGCAGCTGGCTACGCTCGTGGTTTGTTAGTGCCGCATCCTACTCACCCCAGTGCTTCTCATTGACCTGCAAAGGAACGCGGTTTCCTGCCCTTCACTGAACTACCTAAAGGGATCCTACAGTGCCTCCTGCAACTATACTGCCCACCAAGAAAAACCTACAATGTTATGTTAGTGCCGCAACCTACTCACCCCAGTGCTTCTCATTGACCTGCATAGGAACGTAGTTTCCTGCCCTTGACTGAACTACCTAAAGGGATCCTACAGTGCCTCCTGCAACTATACTGCCCTCCAAGAACAACCTACAACATTTTGTTAGTACCGCATCCTACTCACCCCAGTGCTTTTCATTGACCTGCAAAGGAACGCGGTTTACTACCCTTGACTGAACTACCTAAAGGGATCCTGCAGTGCCTCCTGCAACTATACTGCCCTCCAAGAACAACCTACAACATTTTGTTAGTGCCACCGACAACGTGTATGTACCCTATTGTATAGGACATCCTATATCTTACTATTTTGTACTATAAATTAACGTGCCTTTGCCTGCTGCCTACCACGGACTGTATATTTCCTTACCCCCAGGCTCCTTCCCATTCCCTACGTACTCGTGTATTACCCTGCAGTTACTCAATTTGGCCACTCGGCGGCAGTATATACCCACTGTTAACCTTACATTTTATTACAATAAACAGTAATTTATAACTAAGTTCCTACTCCCTCATAGTTTTTCTTACGTTCCAAACCTTGAAATCTGTCTGCTTCTCCCTTTACATAGGCACTTAGCCGCATATCTCATTACCTCCTCTCAAGTGCTGCTCTCCATCTTACTGATTTGTTTTTTGCTGACAAATCTTCTTTCTTCTCCTGGTTCTACCTGCTCCATTCACCCTGCGGGCTCACTCCACTCCGCTACCCTACCCCCAAATTCCACCCGCCCCATCACCCCTACTCTTATACTTACATCTACTCCACCCACCTCCTCCGTTACCCTATCAGATTATCTACCACACCCATAACCAATCTTCCTCTTCCTTTCCAACCCCCTCAACTCTTTTCAACCTTCCCACTTCATTGCATACAATTCCAATAATAGTCTACCCCCAATTTCTTCTTACTAAACCCTACCTCCAAGTATCCTAAATGAACACCATGTCCTTCATACCTGTCACAGTATCATCACAAATACTACTCCTCCTTACCGTACTGTATCTCAACTACCTCTCCAGACCTCTCTATACTAATCACTCACCCTCATACCACACTACTACCTCAGTCCTTATACAGTATGTACCCCCAGTATCCAGCATATCCCCTAGCCTTTACTTCATCAACAATACTATGTTATTCCCCTATAAAATCTTAAGTAACTCCATAAACGTTACTCCCTTCTATACTAGCTCTGTCTCAACTAAGCTCACAACCAACAAATTAGACACTAAACAAGTTAAATACCTCTTCTTCCATATTCATCACCTTATCTCTATTCTTATCTCTGGTGACATGCACCCAAACCCAGGACTCTGCCCCCAACAAAACTCTACCTGCCCCTCCTATCCTCCCCATTCCACTGGTAGGTCCCTCCAATTCACAGCTCTAAATGCCCAAAGCATATGTAATAAAATCCCCAATCTCCACGCCTGGCTTCGCCCTAATCAACCAGACATTTTATCCATCTCTGAAACCTGGCTCAAACCCCATATAAAAGACTCACAGTTTATTCCACCCAACTACTCTATCATTAGAAAAGATAGAACACACAAAAAATGGGGAGGTGTGTAGCTCTGCTTTACTCCTCCAACCTCCTAATTACTCCATACACCAAAGCTATTCCCAAATTTGGTAATGCTGAACTACTTCCAGCCCTTCTTCACGTGAACAACCATAAAGTTATCTATGTTATCACCCTTTATATCCCTCCGGTGGACAATATCCCAATCCTCAAAGACATTCTCTCCTGGGTTTCTTCCACCATTATGAATGAAACCATAATTTTGGGCAACGTTAACATTAATTGGGCCACAATTCAATCTCCTACCAACTCCATAAATATCAATCTTTATACATTCTCTCAACGTATTACCTCAACAACCAGACCTTCCAAAGACTTCCTCTCTGGGAGCACCCTAGACTGGATTCTAGTCTTATATCCCCACTATATCACTAATAGTGGCATCCTTACAGACCGACTAGTAGACCACCTTCCTACCTTTGCCCATTGGCTTCCCTCATCCATACAGCTAACCCATACCTATACCTCTACCCGGTACCTAAGAAATTTTAACCCTGATGAATTCTCAGATGTATTAAAAAGAACAAATTGGAATCCTTTAAAAACCCTGTCCCTGGATAATGCTGTCACCTACTTTAATACAACTTTTTTACACCTGCTTGATTCCTTTGCCCCATGGAGAACAAAACCCACAAAAAGCAAACCTGTACCATGGCTAACTAAGAGTACCTTACTTGTCATGCAGCTCTGAGATAAAGCATGGAAAGTCTTCCATAAAACTAATACCAGCACAGCCCTGAGTGAATATAAAATGCGTCATAACAAAGTAAAAAAAGTATCACCTCAGATTGTAAAGCCTACTTTTCCACACTCCAAACCAACTATAATACTAATCCAAATAAATTCTGGAATGGAATTGCCTCTCTCCTTAACCCAGGTAAAAAAAGAGAACCCATGCCCAGACCCAAATGCCTCCGACTTAGAACTAGCCTCCAAATTTAACTCATTCTTCATTGACTGTTTAGCTAAACTACCATCATCATTCTCTAATAATTCTACTTCCCCACACACACCTACCCACACCCCTTTTTCCTCATCTAACCCCAGCTCTCTACCTGCTCCTTTCTCCATTACACATATTTCCATCTCCAACATAAAGAAACAACTTCTAAAACTGAAACCATGTTCCAATGCCCCTGACAAGATACCCTCCTACTTCCTAAAAATTGCAGCAGACGCCATAGCCTATCCTATCGCCTTGCTAATAAATGGATCAATCTCAGAGGGCCATGTCCCCCAGCTCTGGAAAAAAGCATTTATTATTCCACTCTATAAAAGAGGAAACAACAATGTCATCCCCATTCCAACCAATTGCCATCTTATCCCCCATTTCTAAACTTCTCAAAAAATGCATCCACCTACAACTTCTACCCTACCTCTTAAGCAATAACCTTCTCACTCCCACACAACATGGATTCCGACCTGGCCACAGCACCACTACCGCCCTCCTCTCCTTCCTGGAGACTGTTAACAAAGCCCGTGACACTGGTCACATTGTGTCCACCCTCCTTTTAGAACTGTCAATGGCCTTTGACACCATCTCTCACAACCTTCTCCTTGCTAAACTTTGTAAATTTAACCTATCCCACTCCACTATCAACTGGTTCACAGGTTACCTATCAAACAGGCAACAAGCAGTCAAGTAAAAAAAAAAGCTAGTTCTCCCTTAGTAAACAGTCCCACAGGTGTACTCCAAGGTTCAATTCTGGGTCCCCTACTCTTCATTATCTTCATAAATGACTTTCACCATGCCATTCCTAACTGTAACCTCATCCAATATGCTGACAACTCTACAATAATCTGCTCTGCTACCTCTACTTCCTCTTTAGGAAAATTAACCCAGAATGCCTTCACATCTACTGAACAATGGATGCTGGACAACCATTTGGCACTCAGTGCAACCAAGACTAAGCTTATGATATTTACCCCATCTAGAGCCATCACCCTTGACAAAACCTCCTCCTCTATCACTAGTCAAACTAATACTGTCCTCGAAATAGTCCCCACTGCTAAACTATTAGGAGTCCTCATTGACAATCAGCTAAAATTTGATAACCACATAAATGAAAAAAAACTAAATGAAAACTCCAGCCAAGCTATAACTTCCACTGAGTGACCTCCCAAACCCTCCTGTAACACAGGCACATGGGATATATGCAAATGACCCCTATGAACATCAGGTGTTTCAGCTATATGGCGTTCTGATTGCTCATAACTTTTACGTTTGAAGTCATTTTAATGGACAATTTCAGACCAATAAAGGCAAACCCCACTAGTTGTGGATATGCATATTTTGGCCTTGTCAACAGAGCACAAGCAGAGTGTTTGACTAAGCATAAGAAACACAGGGCTGTTATACCAAGCTGATGTCCATTATCATTAGGGTGACTGCAAAATATCCCAACTAACAAATTAAAACAAAGAGTGAGAAGGTCACACTGAAAAACAAATCATTAAAAATGAAATTAAAACTCCAGCCAAACTAGAACTTCCAATGAGTGACCTCCCAAACCTCCTGTAACAGAGGCACATGGGATATGTGCAAATGACCCCTATGAACATCAGGTGTTTCAGCTGTATGGCAATTCTGATTGCCCATGACTTTTACGTTTGAAGTCGTTTTAATGGACAATTTCAGGCCAATAAAGGCAAATCCCACTAGCTGTGGATATGCATATTTCGGCCTTGTTATGACCTTGTCAGCATAGCACAAGCAGAGTGTTTGACTAAGTATAAGAAATACAGGGCTGTTATACCCAGCTGATGTCTGTTATCATTAGGGTGACTGCAAAATATCCCAACTAACAAATTAAAACAAAGAGTGAGAAGGTCACACTGAAAAAACAATCAGTAAAAGCTAAATGAAAACTCCAGCCAAGCTAGAACTTCCAGTGAGTGACCTCCCCAAAACGACTTCCAATGAGTGATCTCCCCAAAACGACTTCAAACGTAAAAGTCATGGGCAATCAGAATCACCATATAGCTGAAACACCTGATGTTCATAGGGGTCATTTGCATATATCCCATGTGCCTCTGTTGTAGGATGTTTGGGAGGTCACTCAATGGAAGTTCTAGCTTGGCTGGAGTTTTCATTTAGTTTTTACTGATTGGTTTTTCAGTGTGACCCTCTCACTCTGTTTTAATTTGTTAGTTGGGATATTTTGCAGTCACCCTAATGATAATGGACGTCAGCTGGGAATAACAGCCCTGTGTTTCATATCTGTAGTCAAACACTCTGCTTGTGCTGTGCTGATGAGGTCATAACAAGGCCAAAATATGCATATCCACAGCTAGTGTGGTTTGGCTTTATTGGCCTAAAACGACTTCAAACATAAAATTCATGGGCCATCAGAATCGCCATATAGCTAAAACACCTGATGTTCATAGGGGTCATTTGCATATATCCCATGTGCCTCTGGTACAGGAGGTTTGGGAGGTCACTCATTGGAAGTTCTAGCTTGGCTGGAGTTTTCATTTAGTTTTTACTGATTGATTTTTCAGTGTGACCTTCTCACTCTTTGTTTTAATTTGTTAGTTGGGATATTTTGCAGTCACCCTAATGATAATGTACATCAGCTGGGTATAACAGCCCTGTGTTTCTTATGCGTAGTCAAACACTCTGCTTGTGCTGTGCTGACAAGGTTATAAGGCTGAAATATGCATATCCACAGCTAGTGGGGTTTGGCTTTATTGGCCTGAAATTGTCCATTCAAACAACTTCAAACGTAAAAGTCATGGGCAATCAGAATCGCCATGTAGCTGAAACACCTGAATGTTCATAGGGGTCATTTGCATATATCCCATGTGCCTCTGTTACAGGAGGTTTGGATAGCCACATGCATGCAAATATCAAAAAAACACATAAGAAACTTGGCTTAATTTACCGCCACAGCCGCTACATCTCTCCTTCCTCCAGGCTTGCTCTAGCCACTACATATCTTATCTCTTCCCTCCTTTATGGAGCCTCTATCCTCACTAGTCTACAGTCTTCCCTTAAGTCCAAACTTTCCTCCTGCTACTATAAAATTTCAAAGTTTGCAACCAGCCAAAGATCCTCTACCCATCACTGTATCTCCCTACATCAACTGAACTGGCTTGAGCTACCCAGCTATCTCACCTATAATCAACTGATCCAAGCTCACAAAATTATTTTTAACCCCTCTCTCTGCCCTTCTCTTGCCTCTACTTACCAAATGCATCAACCTAACAGATGTATGTCTAAGGTCTAACTCACAAAACCTAATAAAATTGCACAAACCTGCCCATCCACCAGATAAACATCTTTTATCCTTTTCTCTAGCATGACACTGGAATTCTAACCCACCTCTCTTCTGAACCACTAACAGTCTCTCTGCCTTCAAATCCTTACTGCACTCATACCTTTCTTCACAGTGGGAATGCTCTTGTTCCCATCCTGCATAGTTTCCCCTACCTCACTCTCTCTCCATAAGTTATTACTTCTGTAAATAAACTCCTAGTGTGTCTATAAGCTGTAGCTATAGGTCTAGCAATAGCAGTAGGTATTCATCAGACTGAAAAAAAAAAACTGTATTTTTGCTTCTAGCAATTTTTTATCTTGCACGGTATCAGTTGTATCCTGTGTATTACTATTATGTATGTATTTTGCATTCTGTGCATTACTATTATGTATTTTAGTCTCTGTATTTTATTTGATTTTTCTGTATTATTCTGGAGCTTTTCTCCCCAGGACCCCATTGGAAACGGGCGCTTCATGGCCCAATGGACTATCCTGGCAAACAAACTGCAAATAAAATAAAAAAAACTTAATTTTGTTTTTTTTTAAGCCATTCAGAGGTGGACTTGCTGGTGCGTTTTGGATCATTGTCCTGCTGCAGAACCCAAGTGCATTTCAGCTTGAGGTCATGAACTGATGGCCAGACATTCTCCTTCAGGATTTTTTGGTAGAGAGCAGAATTCATGGTTCCATCAATCACAGCAAGTCATCCAGGTCGAGAAGCAGTCCCAGACCATCACACTACCACCACCATGTTTGACTGTTGGCATGATGTTCTTTTTCTGAAATGCTGTGTTACATTTATACCAGATGTAACAGGACGCACACCTCCCAAAAAGTTCAACTTTAGTTTTGTCAGTCACAGAATATTTTCCCAAATGTCTTGGGTATCATCAAGATGTTTTTTGGCAAAAGTGAGACAAGGCTTTATGTTCTTTTTGGTCAGTAGTGGTTTTCACCTTGGAACTCTCTCATGCATGCCATTTTTGCCCAGCCTCTTTCTTATGGTTGAGTCATGAATACTGACCTTAACTGAGGCAAATGAGGCCTGCAGTTCTTTAGATGATGTTCTGGGTTTTTTGTGACCTCTTGGATGAGTTGTCGCTGAGCTCTTGGGTTAATTTTTGTAGGCCGGCCACTCCTGGGAAGGTTCACCACTGTTCCATGTTTTCTCCATTTGTGGATAATTGCTCTCACCGTGGTTCGCTGGAGTCCCAAAGCTTTAGAAATAGCTTTGTAACCTTTTCCAGACTGATAGATGTCAATTACTTTGTTTCTCATCTGTTCCGGAATTTCTTTATATCACGGCATGAATTTCTTTAGATCACGGCATGATGTCTTCCTTTTTGGGATCCTTTGGCCTTCTTCATGTTGTCTGACAGGTACTAAGTGATCTCTTGATTCAACAGGTCTAGCAGTAATCAGGTCTGGTGTGGCTAGTGAAATTGAACTCAGCTTTCCCAAAAATGTGATTAACCACAGTTACTTCATGTTTTGACAAGGGGGGGCAATTACTTTTTCACATAGGGCCATGTAGGTTTGGATAGTTTTATTCCTTAAATAAAATCATCACTTAGAAACTGCATTTTGTGTTTACTTGGGTTATCTTTGTTTAATATTTGTCTAATATTTAAATTTGTTTGATGATCTGAAACATTTAAGTGTGACAAATATGCAAAAAATAAGAAATCAGCAAGGGGGCAAATACTTTTTCATTGCACTGTACCTTTCAATCTATCAGAGCAAGAAATCTGGACAAAGCCAAAAATAATGGTGGGAGAAAGGCCCAAAAATAGGGACAGATTTTAAATATTGCTCCTGTAAACTCAGATAATTGCTAGAATAACATGTTTTGCATTATTATGTATTTTCTGAGGGATATGAAGTCTGAAATTCAAATGTCTGCCATTATTTATTATTATTTAGTGACTTCAGTCTTCATGTTGGTTTCCCACAATTCCATCAGAGTGGGTGGGGTTGCATCATTATGCATGCAAATTTTATGTTAATCATTGTCCCAATTTTTGGCCAGTTGTACCGACTTTTTCTGTCCAGATTTATGATGTTTCCAGGTTGAGAGGTCTTGTTCAAAGTTTTGAAACTTTGAGCTTGTGAAAGGAATCCACATGTACACAATGAGTGTGTGTGTGTGTGTGTGTGTGTGTGTGTGTGTGTGTGTGTGTGTGTGTGTGTGTGTGTGTGTGTGTGTGTGTGTGTGTATTTTTTTCAGTCTAAAAGATACAGTTTTAAAGTAGGAGTAAAACAATTAAAAAATATGTAAAACTTAAATGAAGTTAGAGCAGACGTAGAACAGCTAGGGGCTGATGATGTGTATATTGGGTATGCATGTGGGGGAAACGAGAAATTAGAAATAAATACATTGCAGTCTTTTCTGTATAATATATTACTGTTATATTTTGCATGCCATAATATGTTTACTGTTTTTTGGAGTTTTTCTCTATGGATCTTCACTGTGAATGGGCTGTATCCAGCAGGACTTATCAGCTAAATAAAATAAACTCATATTTCAGTGAATAATAAGTTTATATAGCATTCAGTACTGAATTACACTGGTAATATGTTTAAACTGCCTGTATTTTCTGGGTTTAACACACAAATTAAAAGCTGAAGTTTGTTGGTTAGAATTGTTTAACATATAAACAATTTTGCTTAAATGCATAGCTGTTATTAACTTGATGTTGATACTGAATCAGATGTATAATGTATTTTTCAGGCCAAGAATCACAAAAGTACACTTCAAGGAAACTCAGTTCGAACTCAGAGTGCTAGGGAAAGATGTAAGTATGTTTTTCTGATCTTAAAATGTTCTTATACAGTGCTAGCAAAGATGTCGAGTATATCAACTAATGTAGCATTTTGAATACTAATGATATTTCTACATATGTCCTTTTCTCTCTGCACATATGATTTTTATTTTGTCAAGTACTTCTTAATATAGACTTCAACAAGACTGTTATCTTTCCCTGAACAAAAGAGATGGTGTCTGGATTACCTGCTCTGGTGATAACTATCTTTTCTGTTCTTCATCCTTCTGAACATTCTTCCTCTTTTGCGATGGGGTGGTTTCTCATTTTATTACACTCTGTGCTGTATTAATTCTTCTCTTGGATGCTGCCACAGACTTTGAATCTAGCAAAAGATTCCTGTTACCCCTCACACTAATGAATAAAAGACTAAACAGGACACACAGCCAAACCCATTAGTAAAAAATTACAAGACAATCCTAGAGTTTTCATTGTGTGATTCCTTAAAACCTCTTGTTAGAGGATCACGGGGTATATGCAAATGACCCCCTAAGGACATCAGGTGTTTCAGCTATATGGCAGTTCTGAATGCCCAAGATTTTTTTTTCTTTTTAAGTCTGTTAATGGACAAATTCAGGCCAATAAAGCCAAACCCCATTAGCTGCAGACATGTATTTTTTCAGTCTTTTTATGACTTCATCAGCACAGCATAAGTGGACTGTTTGGCTAATGTTTAGAAACACATGGTTGTTGTACCTAGCTGATGTCTGCAACCATTAAGGTGTCTGCAAAATATCCAATCTAACAACTAAATAAAAGTGTAAACACAGCACACAGTCAAACCAGTTAGTAAAAAATTACAAGAAAAATCTTAGCCAAGCTTGAGTTTTCACTGTGTGATTCCTTAAAATCTCTTGTAAAAGAAGATAATGGGGTATATAAGGAAGTAAGTCACTTTTGATTTCTGAATTACTGTAACAGACATAGGTTTCTCCCTGATAAACGGGATTATCACTATTATGTTAGTGCATATTACTCACCATGCATTATTGTTCAAACTAATTACCCTGATAAACTTTTCAGTATTAGTATGCTTTTTTCAGTATTAGTATGCTCCCAAAAGAAATAAAACACTTAATCTGCATCCATCTGATTTCATTCTCTATCCATTAAAGCTTGTAAAAAAAAGATGCAGCACATCTCACAAACTGCCCAAAATCTGCTTTCTTGCTTCTTGTTAATTCAGGCATATGACTGACATGATATGGGATGAATTCCTCAACATTTTAAACAGGCAGACTAGCTTCTGTCAAGTAACCCATATCCTGTGTAAAAAACGAGAGAGGAAACATTTCAGTCACTTATTTATGCTTTCATCAGGGTTTAGCTCTGAACCCACTGCTGTTTATACTGATGATGGACTACATTAGCAAATAGGTCAGTGGAAACAACAAAGCTGCTGTATGCAGATGACATGGCATTACATGCAGACACTGAGTAAGAACTTCAGATTATAAGGAAATGGAATGAAATGCAAAACTGATGGCACACAGGAAGAAACAGAGTACAAGTAAGACTGCTGTAACAGCAACTCATTGGGAGGAATCAGAAGAGCTGAGATAGAAGGGAAAATAGAGGAACAGGTTTACAGCTTCAGGTATGTGGAAGGGTTGACTGAGGAGAAGGGAAGTCTAAATGAGGAGGTCAAAGCTGGAATCAGAAGGACTGCAGCCAGCTGGCACAGTGTATCATGGGTAGTGTATGAGACAGAAGAATGCCAAAACAGCTGAAAAGAAAGGTGTACAAAACAGTGATGTGACCAGTACTACTGTATGGTACAGAAACCTAGGCAGTGAAAGCAAAGCAGTTGAGGAAGCTCAAAATGATGGAGATGAAGTTCCTGAGATGGGCAGTAGGATGCACACTGTGGGGCAGACAGAGAAATGAAGACATCAGAGCAGAAGCACAAGTAGCTCCAAATACAGAGAAGGTCAAAGAGAATGGTGGTTTTAGCTTGTGTGCAGGAAAGCAGAAGACAGTCTAATGATGAAGATTTGGGGATTTGGGACATACAGGAAAAAGACATGTGGGACTAAGGCATCCACCAGAGAAATGGAAGCATTGTGTTAGAGAAGACCTACGACAGTCAGGCATGACTGATGAAGACGGTAGGAGAGTGGCAATGATCCTAGAAAGATGGCTGTATTTGAAGTAACAACTCATATCCATGTAGAAAAACAGGGAAAAAGGGGTTGATGATTATGGAAGTGCTGATCATAAATTACCCTTCTGAATGCAACAAAGTTAGAAGATTTAGGATTTTTGCTTGGAAGTATTTGCATGCGCATTTTTATAGCCCAAGCAAACTCCAAAGATTTTTTCTTTGGGTAGATTGCAAAGGTTGGAGGTGTGCTGGGGAAGAAAGAAGTAATTGGGAACATATTTTTTATGAGTGTAATGAGTTGGCAGACTTTAATAATTCCCTGCAGACTACTCTATCAGAAATACTGGGCGAGCAAATTGGTTTAACTAAGGAAATGATTTTTTGATTTGTGATACAGAATCGGAATTGCCTAGACATATTAAGGCCTTGATGAGTTTAATTCTGGTGGCTGCCAAAAAAACAATTACTAGAAAATGGAAATCACAGTCTAAACCAACCACACTAGAAGTAATGAATATAGCAACAGATGTAAAAGAAATGGAAGTAAGATATTTATAAAAGGGTAGGAGCAACTTACATAGAAAAAAATGGAAATTGTAGAAACAATACATGCAGAACAATGTTTTTGAGGAGGAATGAGGTTTAAGGGAAGACAGAAATTGAGTTATATAATGTTTGATTGATAATGACTGTATATAAAATTATATGTAATGTATAATGTTTGCAACTGAAAATATGTTAGTATGGTTTGTTTTCATTTATAAAGTGTATGATGGACTGTGTCATAAGTGATAATTCGGTGAAGATGTTTCTTGTTTTAAAAAAAAAACTGACCCTTCTGAGGCAGAACCTGGGTCAGTAATGAAGAGATATAAGATGATTATCAGAATAAGTTCCTATTTGAGGTAAGTAACATCAGGAAGAAGTTTAACAGTAAGATCGGAGTTACCATTAGCTAGAAAAGTTAAAACATCTTTAAACTCATTCTTGGATATTAAGTAATGAAATAATTGTATCCATACTTTGTACATAGTAGAATAATTGTTAGGAAGTTATTTAGGGAAGCCACATAAAGAAAACTAAAGTACTGTGGGCACGCAGTCAATCCCTGTTTCTCTTTTAATCATAGACTCAGTTCTGTCAGCAGCTTAGCAGGTTTTACTGAAGCCCTCAGTTAAGCTTTCTCCTCTTCTTTTATGTAGAAAGACGTTCATCATTCCCACTGCCTCAATGATATTTTGGGTTTTCTGCCAAGGTAACCAAGTTCTGACCAGCTTTCAAAAGCTCAGACTCTCCTCCCTCTCTTTTCACTTGACAGCTGATTGACATATCCTGAGAGGTAAACCTCCAGCTGTGACAGAAAATGAGTGTTCAGTCTTTTTCTGCCATCCAAGGAAGAAGGTCCTCTGAGTCTTCACAGGATCCAGTGCTAATTTTTTTCTAGCTTACTGCTCAGATATGCCCCATTCAGGGACACCTTTCCTCTTATTTGATTATTAGATTTATTATGTTTATTTTAAAATTATTTATTTTACTATTTTATTTCTGCTTGTAACAGAGTTTTTACAGCTTCTGAGGAAACTTTCAGTATTTCTTTCAGAACTGCAGGCTGTGTGTGTGTGTGTGTGTGTGTGTGTGTGTGTGTGTGTGTGTGTGTGTGTGTGTGTGTGTGTGTGTGTGTGTGTGTGTGTGACACCTTTCCTCTTATTTGATTATTAGATTTATTATGTTTATTTTAAAAATATTTATTTTACTATTTTATTTCTGCTTGTAACAGAGTTTTTACAGCTTCTGAGGAAACTTTCAGTATTTCTTTCAGAACTGCAGGCTGTGTGTGTGCGTGTGTGTGTGTGTGCGCGCGTGCGTGTGTGTCTGTGTATCTGTTAGACACAGTCAGAGCCTTGTTTCATGCCTGTTTATACTGTTTAGTCTGCTTTATTTTCATCTTTTTTTCCCCGCAAATTAAGTTATTTGAATTTTCTGTGGAGATATTTCTTTCCCCGACAAGAAAATATGGTTTAAATTGCCATTGAGCACTACATTTGGCAGTTTAATGTGGTTAAAGTGTGTGGAGGTAGCATACTGGTTGCTTTGGTGTTTGAATTTTGTGTATTCCATTCCACTATGGAACAGGGTTAGATACATCCTCTGGGAATGTTCCGGTATCTGATACAGGTACGGGAGAACCAAACCGTTTTAGATGCAGGAGTAGTCAGAGGTAAGTAACCCCTTGCCAGATATAATACTCTGTTCACAGATATTTTGTTTAGTAGTGAAATTTACAAGAAAAAGAAACAGATGCTTAATCATACAGCTGATAATCAGATTATAGCGGTTTATAAGATTGATGTGGTTTCCTTCGCTAAGTGTTCCACAGACAGCTAATTCTGGTGATTTTATTTCCATACATGGATCTACTGCTGATTTGACTAGAGACCTTTCTGTTGTTTCAGAGAATGTTGAGGAATGTGATGAGGACCATGGTGATTTCCTAACTTACACTAAATCTAGCCACTCTGATTCTTTGGATGTTGAACCTGAGCTTAAGTCAAACAAGGGTTCACTTTTCCTCAGATGATTCCTAGATTTAGTGATGTTTTTACTTGGGAGCAGTCAGGAACTACCCCAGAGCAAGGCAGGGTATATGCCTTATAGAGAATGAGATGTCGAATTCCGTGGCTATTCCCTCACTCTTACTGGCCTTGGAAGGTGTTTATAGAGCTGCCTACAGGGCACCAGTATCTATTCCAGCATTCCCTAAAAAGGCTCAAAGAAAATATAGGGTCTTCTGAGATATGACAGGTCTCTTTTCTCATTTGACTGCTGACTCAGCTGCAGTCCCCTCAGCTGTCCATACAAGTAAAAAAGAAGGAAAATTGTTAGATCTTTAGGGGGAAAAGGATGGCTCTTTCTAGCAGTGTAATCTTTAGAGTGCTAAATTATCACAGCTGTATCTGGAAATTTATTTTACAGTGTGCATACAGTTTGGATGATTTTTGCTGCATCCTTACCTACAGAACAAAAGTCTTATATGAATGCAATTGTTTCTTATTTGACTCTGGTTTCAAAACATGTTTTGAGAGGTGTGCTTGAATGTGCAGATACAGTTTAGAGAAATGCTTCTTCTTCTGTTGTATTAAGACGGTATGCTTAGTTATATAATCGGAAGTTCTTTGATGATTTAAAAGCTGAATTTTTGAATGCACCTTTAATCTCTGAATTGGTGTTTGGAGCCTGTATTACACAGATTCTCACAGTGGGATGATAGAGGTAAATTAATGCATGGGGCATCTAAGATCTTTCATGTACTCAAGTTGTCCCCAAACAAGGCATCTTCCTTCAAGGGGCAAAACAAAACAAAAATGCCAGTTAAGCAAAAGTCAGGGATCCAAAAGGAAATGGCAGGAGGATAATTCTTTGAAAATAAACAAGAGGGATTCCTTTCCAACAAAGGATCTGCTCAAGCAAAAGATTTACTATACCATGTCACAGAGCACCCCTACCCCCCTCCTGTCTATCCTTCTCTTCCTCCCTCCCTCAGGCTTTCTCTCAACCCTGCAGCCTCGCTGCAAATAGTCTCTGGCAAATACATTCTGAGAATAATTTGGACAGGATAGACTTGACAGCAGCTAGAAGATCCTCCCCCTTTCAGGGATGTTCCCCCACACCCACCTGACTGGACTGAGTTGTTTCCTCCAGTGCCCCATCTTGTAGTAGAAGCAGGGGTCATAAAACACAAAGGCAAAGAATTTTATTCTAGAATCTTTTTGGTGTCATAAAATGGAGCACTCCTCGAGACTCATTCTAGATTTGTCCTTTCTTAACACCTTTGTAAAAGTTCCAAAATCAAAATGCTCACCTTAGACTCAGTTCTAGCACTGCTTCCAGACTACTATTTCATGGTGACTCTAAGATCTCAAGAACACCTATCGTCATATTCCCATTTCTCCGAGTGTCAGGAAATTTTTGAGATTTGCTGTGTCTGGCTTAAATTATCTGCATTACCTTTTTGCACTATCTACTGTACCTTGAGTGTTTACTGTAACTGGCCCCAGTGGTTGCCTATTGCAGAACCCTAGGTGTCCACATTTTTCCTTATTTAGATAACTTGTTGATTTGTGCAGATCCTTTATCCAGGTGCTTAGAATCCTTAGACAAGTTCACATCCCTCCTTTCCAACCTGGGCTTCAAATTGGACATTCAAAAGTCCTTCTTCACACCCTATCAACAAATAGTTTTCCTAGGGTGTTGGATAGTCACAGTAAAAAGGATGGACTTCCTGCCTGAAAACATAGCTCTAACTTAGCAGGGCATTTTCTTGGATTTCTCTCTTTTAGACATGGCTTCAGCAAGAGAGTTCCTTAGAATTCTTGGCCTAATGGCATCAACAGTCTTCATGATGCCACTGGCCAGACACACATATGAAAAACTGAGTGGTTCTTGAAGAATTGTTGAAGCCAGCACCTTCATCTCTTGCAATTCCAGGTAATGGTACCGGGATTTGTGAAGCAGAAACTGCAGTGACAGAGACATCAACTGTCTCTGAATCCAGGACTCCCTTTCTGTCTTCAGACCCCAAGTTCAGTCTATCCAGATGGATGGATTCTTCAGAATTTGTCTAGGGAGCAGTGTCCATATGAACTCAAATACAAAGCTTGTGGGGGTCTTCGTTTCACACCAAAGAACATAAATTTAAATGAGATGTTGACAGTGATTCATATGTTAAAACTTTTTACCATTTATGGGCTCTCAGTCCAGTTCTAGTAGTCAGACAACATTACTGTGATGTGGTATCTGAACAAACAAGGGGGTACAAGGTCATACAGTCTGCCAGTTGGATACACTCTGTTGTAGTCTTACATTTCACACTTGCAGATAATTTTGAGTATCCCAAGTTCTGTTACTAGTGGTCACTGGGTTATAGGAGGAGAACAGAGGCCCCATCAAAAACCATTTGGTCACAACAAGGACATGCAAATTCAGCACCCCAGCCTTGAAGTAAATGGGAGAATCAAACTGTGTGAGGCAGCAAAGCTAACTGCTATAGCAATGTATAAGATATGTTTTCATGTTCGGTGTGCTTTTCCTGGTCAAATGCTCTTTATTTTTTTTTCTGCTTCACACTCCTCACATCTGTTAGTCAGCAATACCTTTTTGTGGTGGTAAATTAAAATGGCTATGCCTGGTGTTTCTTTTTCACATATTAGACTGTACATTATGGTTTAGTTGTCAACACATCTGCTACTTACCAGCCTAATTCTGGGATGTACATCTTATGTATTTGACTGTGTTGTACCTACTTAAACCAAGGTCCTTTTTAGTAGAGTCCCTGTGAGACAGAGAGCCAGTCAGTAACATATATATGAACTGTTCAGTGTATTCAATAGCAGTTTAAGAAATACAGTCCTTAATAATATAAGTAAAAAAGCGAGAATAATCCTGAGCCCAATACATGATTAGAATGAAAAGCACGAGTAACATAAATAAAATCCAGGTGGTAAAATACAAAAGCACAAGTTTATTTAGAAGAACCATCTCAAGTGGATCTACATTTGGGTAATTGCACCTAGGCCCTCTCAGCAGCTGGTACTTTTTCTGATCTCCAGCTTCTTTACTCTTGGCATGTAGACATGTAAAGACACATTTGCATAGGTATAATGGGGTTTCCGAACTCAAAGATAATTAGTTCCTTCTAGCTGCATGGGCAGTTTTGATTTCATTGCAATATTATTGGAAAGTTTGTGTTTGCTAACTTAAAAGCATAGACCATCTTAGTGTTCTTGCAGTGAGTGAGTTACCATTTAGAATCACTACAGAATCTGTTTATTTACCTTGCTGAGGAGCGATGAGTTTACATTTTCATTGTAGTAACCCAGATGTATCTGAGAGAGAAATTTGAGTCTTGTCTCACTATATATACAGGCTGGTGGCGATAGAAGGAGTAAAGCTAAGAGATCTTTGCAGATGTAAGACCATGCAGGAACTAGAGAGACATAAGCTAAGGAAGCATGAGGCCAGGCAAAGGATGAAGTCTTTGTCCTCAGTGAAGTCTGCCAAGGAAGCTTCTGAGCTCTTACATTTGCTGGTCTACACCTGAAGTGAAGGGCCGATACCTTATTTGCTGTCTTTGGACAGAAGTGTGCATGTTCAGAGAAGCTGCATCTTGACGCCTGCTTTTGGAAGTAAAACTTGTAGAGCTGGTGCTGCCATCTGTTCCAAGCCTGAGCAAGTGACTTCTGACACTTTTTTTCAGAGCAGGCTTCTAACTCCCCGTGACACATCTGTGATGTAAAATTTGTGCCTGTGATGTCCATTCTCCTTCACTTCCCCTTGACCTGAGCTGAGGCAAGAGTTGATGGCCACTTCAACATTGATGCTGGGGTTTCACAGTCTTTTCGGTGCATGGTAGGACCTGATTTGATGGGTCCTGGAGAACACCATTCAGCCATAAAACTTGATTCTCACACCAGGCCTCATGTAGGCCTGTTGCTCAGTACCACCTCTTCTAGCATGTGCATCCCTGCATGTTAGATTCCATTTTCCCCTTCTCAGTTACATGAGTGGCGCTTGGACCACACTGTGTGCATGGGAGTGTTACAACTGTGCTTCTTCGGTAGCTGTCAAACAGAGCCTTTCTCTTCAGCCCCTACTAAATCCTTCATTGCATAAGAATCCTAGAAAACTGTAGGCCCATTATTAAGACAGGCAGTGATAGCATATTTTTCCCACTGGCTGTTTTGTCTGTGGGTGGTCCCTCCTTTGATGGGACCTTCTGTCTTCTGAAGTCCTTCATGGACTGGCATTCTCTTCCTTGCCCCTCTCCCCCCAATTAAAAATAGTAAAAAAGACTTTGTCTCTGTTAGCTGGAAAAGGAGGATGATGATGCTTTGAGTCATCTTTTTGCTGGAGCTAGTTATTAAGGCTGCCATTCCTGTGACCTGTGAACTCAAATGTTGGATCTTCCCCCACCAAGAAGGCAATTAGCCTCTGCAAGCTCCTCTGAGTGTTACAGTCTTCTTTTACACTTTCTGAGACTGTGTCTTGAGTTATTTATTTGCTCCAGCACAAAACCCATGGGTGTTAGCATTGTTCCAGTTTTCACCAGGCAAAAACCCTAAAGCTTTGGGCAAGACTGGCAAAGGGGTGTTTTTTGGCACTTTGGACTATTGTGTTATTGCCATGAATTACCTGTCTTGCCTATTCTATTTCAAATATTTCTTGTGGTATAAGTTTTCTTGTGGTATAAGTTTTCTTGTGGTTTAATTTCTCCAAGTCTTTTGGATTTTTAACACCATGACGGGAATGGACCCCATTCCTAAGTCAGGGTAGGATTAAAGATCATGAAATTATTACTGTTTCAGTCTTTGAGGAAGTACGACTGTAAGGCTGTTTCTGTGTTTGAGATTCTACAGAGGTGAAGGTTATCAACAGAGAACAATAGTGAAGACTCTTTCCATTACTCCTGTTGCCCATCAAATTTTCGACTGCATTTATGCAATGGGAAGGGCTATTGCTGCTCATGCTTTCTTGTATAGGTTGACATGGATATAGCCATCCTACTGCCATGGTGGCCATTACAAAGTTTGCCTCAGAGTGCTTTCAGTGGGGAGGGTCATCTCTGGGATATTCACACAAGATGTCATTGATGGTTACCAGTAGAGTTAATTTCAGCCTTTTATGACAAGTGTTATTCTCCTTAATTACCTTTTTTATTTGGCTATCTGTTCCAAGCATTTAAGAAGATGAGGCTTCCATATAGACAGAGACATGAGCTATAGAGATAAGCAGTGTTGTGTCCTATGACATCCCCTTTAAAGGCACTTAAGAGGCCAGTTTCCCAGGTGACCATTCAGTAGTCCTGACTATTGACTAAGCCTGTCTTTTGGATACCAGTTCTAGTTCACCTACATTTCAAAAAAAGTCTTTCAGGAAAGGAGAGGCCTGGTTCTTTTCATAAATGGACATGTCCTGGAGGTGCTATGTCTGCCCTCCCCCACCTTCCTCCAACAGATCAGCTAATGACAGATCAATTGCTGTGTCAGTCAAGGGCGCTCCTTCCCAGTGTGATAGTGAAACCTCTGGCCATAGAAGAACAATGAAAAGGGTTTTTTACTCGCATCTCTTCCCAAATCTGAAGAAGTCATGGTGGAAAGTTATGTCCCATCATGGATCTCTCTGGTCTCAGCAGGAGAATTCTTTATGTTAGGCTCTATATGGCCACCCTTCATTACCTGATACTATTACTGCTTCAGGGCTTCTGGGTGATTTTCTTGAATTTGTTGGGTGCCTGTTGACACTTTACACTCTTTCTGGCCTGTATATTTAGACATACCTTGGCATATGTGTCATTTAATTATTTCTTAAATTATATTATGAGCTGTTACATTCTGACCCATTGTATCCCCAGATTTCCTTAGAAGTAGTTCCTGATACGGTACTCCATTCAGTGTGTTATATTCTGTTTTCTGGTTGCTACTTTCTTAAACAATATAATGGTGTGCTATAAAAATGCGTTTTCCTCTTTTCAGATCTTTTTATATATATATATATATATATATATATATATATATATATATATATATATATATATATATATAGTATAACGTTTCCATTTTAATTTTATCCAAAACTTAAAACTTTCATGAGTTGACCACACAGTTGTGTCTCGCACTACTTTTGGAATAATTTTACTTTTCAGCACTACTTTAGGGTGTATTCATTTACAAACTCAGTTTTATATTCTTAAATGTGTTGGTATGTATATCGTTTTCTTATTCTTACTTCTACTGTTTTTTCTTTTTTGTTGGTGGGCTAATTTTCTGTTTTCAACTCGTGTGTACGCCTTGCTCACATGATTATTCTTATTCACATGTCAATAGTGTTAGAAATGCAAGTGTTGTTTGATCCAGTCAGTTATTTTTTTTTTGTAAATAACAGTCTGTTAGTTAAAGGTATAATTTTCTTTAACACGTTACTATGAGTAACAAGTTGCTTCGGTACTCAATGACAATGTAGAATACTGCATGCTTAGATAACTTAATAGCTATATGATCCAGTCCTCACACTGCAGTGCATGAACTTGCTTCCTGAAGCCATCCCTCTAGTATTCTTGTAACCTTTCAGCTGCTCAGGATACTCCACTTTCACTTTCATAATGCATATCTGTTTCTGCTTTTACCAAATCTTCTTTGTCACTCTACAGCATTGCAACAAATCACCTCAGCTCAAATTTTGAACTGTAATTTCTCCTTTCCTTGAGAAGATAAGTGTAGAGTTCCCACATCATTTGATTTATTATGTATTATATATATATGTGTATGTTTTATATATATATATATATATATATATATACATACATACATATATATATATATATATATACACACACACACACACACACATATACACACACACACACATGCACATACACACAAACACACATACACAGACATACATATTTTTTAACACAACCTTTTGACCGTTTTTTTTTTTTGTTGAGTAAGTGCTATTTAGTCATTTTTTCTTCTCCCCCTATTCCTGGCTAGGCTCCTTATTGATGTGCATTTCTTTTTCCATAGTTAATTTTTGCTTAAAAATATATATAAAAGAGTACTTGGACAGAATTTCATCTAATGGTATTTGTGCCTTTTAAGTTAGCATTGACAGTGCTTTGTTTTTGACGACCCAATACTTGTGCTTTTACTGTTTACTTTTTTTTGTTAAGTAAACTGTTATTTTTTTCCAGATTAGTGTAGTTATTAGTTTGTTTTTTCAAGATGGAGGAAAATAAAACTTCCAACTTTTCCAAGTGCTGTCGGTGTGCTCATAAGATTCCCCAGGACATGCACAAGTGGTGCACTGTGTGCATAGGGGTGGATCACTTGGCTGCAGATTGTTGCATTTCCAAGAACTTTAATACTAAGATTAGACTGAAGAAGAAAATAAACTTATATTACAGGGCTTTTTACTACCAGAAACCAAAAAGGTGATAAAAGAGAAACATGAAGAGAAGAAAAAAGAAAAGAGAAAGGAGAAAGCATGATGTCAGTTGGGCTAGGGGTTCAGAGTTGTCCACTAATCCTAATGTACCTGTGAAGGATCCTCAACTTAAACACAAGCAAGTAGAGTTGAACTGAGGGCTGAACCTTCAATGTTGATCACCAGTTTAATGCCATTTATCTCTTCCCCTACAGGACTACTCTGATTGGAGCTTTCATTGTGTGATTGTATTCCAGGGAGAAAACTGGGCAGCTTCGCTTTGAAACAGGCAATATGTCAGTATTTACATTTCATATCCTCCTGTGCATGTCTGCTGAGGTCCCCCAAGTTAGTGAGGAGCCTCACTTCCAGTATTGATTGGGATAAAATGATGACAGCCTTGATTAAGACCCATTTGGAACTTAGTCTTCTCTCAACTTCTCTCTCTTTCTGCATGACATGCCAACCGTGATCAAGGCCTAGCTGGAGCTTGGTCTCCTGTCAGCTCCTCTCTGTCTCTATGGCAGCCAGAGAAGGTCCCACCCCCTACATCTTCTGCTCCTACCTCTGTTGCTATTTCATGCATTGGAAGTGTTGGCGACTGTCTCTATTTCTGTGCCGGTTCATTCTTCACTAACTGTGGAAGCCTTGCCATTGGAACTAATGCCCTTGGCTCTGGTGACCTCAGCACCAATCCACTTGGTGCTGACAGTCACTAAGCCCACAAGTAAGCCACAGTAAAGCATTGCAGCTAGTGTTACATAAATATACATCAGTTCTGCAAATCCTGAATAATGACTACTCAACTTGAATAAATGGCAACAGGGTCAGTTAGGCTCATTTCCATCCACAAAGATAGCCCTCATACTCAACAGTTATAGCAGCTTTGCTGACTATGTCCACCTCAGATATTAGATTGTAATAAAATAAATATAATAATTGGCCACAGTAATTTATTTCAATCTGATATACAGAGATGTCCCCACTAATTACCCTACTTTTGTTGACTGTGTACACCTCACATGTCGGATTGTGTTCAAATGAATGAACAGATGCATAAAACATGGCTGCAGTAATGCAGTTCAGCTTGTTGCTTTCACATCCTAGATAGCCATTTGTGGTGGATTCAGCCCAGCAGACAGTACCATGAATCATACATATTTCTAAGTTACTCTTTTAGTAGTCTTGCACCTCAGTTGCAATGGCAGTCCCCATTTCTCTTTCCTTTGGGGCCATCTATCTTTGCTTCCAATACAGATCCTGTCACTGAAGAGGATCTGTCTGTTTTCGGTTCACTTGGTTCATTCTAGTCCCAGTAAAGAATGATGGGACTTGGAGATCCATTTTAAATCTGTTCCATCTAACTGAAAGCCTGCATGTCAAGAAGTTCAAAATGGTCACGTACCAGTTGTTTCTTCCTATTTTGTTCCAAGTAGCATGGATGGCAACACTAGACTTGAAAGATGCTTATTGTATGGCACATCCCCATCTTCCTAAACAATCAGGATTGCACAAGGTCATGTTGTCCCTGCTGGCTAGCCATGTAGGTATGGGAACTAACCTTTTCCATGGTGCAACAGTTACAAGCAAGCATTCAATCTTTCAGGAATGACCATTCTTGTAGAAGATAGTTATGGTCATGTGGTTCATCTAGGAGCCAACATCTGTCTTGTGACAGCAAAAATAAATTTGTTTTCAAATTCACAATACTTGACTCAGAGATTTTTTGTCCAGAGCCATTAATGCTTTGTCAATAACTTTTGATGTCAGAGTATTTTGTGTATTACCCTCCAGTCCCTTTGGTTCAAATGGTTCTTCTAGAAGCATCAAAAGAAAGGCACAGTTGAAACTCATTACACTGTTTTGGCCCAAACAGCCGTGGTCCTTCCTTCCTTAAAGAAGTAGGTAGCAAGTTCCCTCAATTTCTTTTCTGTGAAGACCTGTTTTAGCCACAAGGTGCATTTCTATATATTCTGCTTGAACAATCTCAACTTGCAGCATGGAAGGTTGCTTTTGATTTCTAACTAGAAGTTATTCTTGAATTGTTCTCACCACATATAATGCATGTCTTCCTGCTTTTTACCAGGGAAATCCCATTTGTCAAAATGTAAAAGATTTCTTGATGGATGCATTTGATATAGATTAGTAATATTTTAGTTCTGGTTACCTCATATCCTAGATTATCAGTCCATTTTTTTTGTTAAGGCCCACCAGTCGCTGTCATTTTATTGACCGTGTACACCTCAAATGTCTGATTGTGTTCAAATAAATGAACAAATACATAAGTAATGACTGCAGTAATATAGTTAAGCTTGTTGCTTCCATACCCTAACTCACCACTACTGTATGGTGTTTATCACAAGAGAGCAATAACTTCTTATGTATTACTTAAACTGGTGCAGTGGTAGACTGACAAATTTTAATTTTCAGAGAATTGGGCCTTCTTTGTAGGATCCCTGTACTGTTTCTGTCATTATCTGAAAATATATGGGAGCATGGGTTGGGCCTAATTTCCAAATGTAGCACACTCAGCTCTAGGGAGCTGTGTTATTCATAACTGCATCATAGACTGTATGTCATTACTGACTACCTTGGTTAAATATTATGAAAACAGACAGTTCAGTAATTTATTATTGTACAATGTGCCTCATAAATCTATACCTACTTTTTATTTATTTATTTATTTTTTATACTTCCTAGCATTTATTATATTATTGCAGTTTATTAGAATGTGTTTCTTGTTATCCACAGTAAAACAGAACAGGATCTGAATATGCCTCTGGCTCATATATGAGCATACTTTCACACTTTTGGGGTGTGGTGGCTATGTTGATGGAAAGACTTGAGTCCTTTTTGTTTCTGGCCAGATGGGTGTGCAACTGATAGGCACTATCCATGAGTAAGGAGTACAGTGGCAGGTGACTGTATGATTCACAATCTCTGATGTGGCAAGTAGATCACTTATACATACTTATTACTGTCTTTCTCCAAACGTTTGTCTTATTTTTGTCACATATTTGCTCTAAATACTTAATCTGAAATTGTAGAAATACTAGAGCTATGTGTTTTCATCAAAAGTGTTGAGGGACTCAACTGCTGACACTGTGGAGACCCATGCTCATAAAACAAAATGTCCTGTTGACTACCTGTGTTCATTTATACTTTAAAATACTGAATCCAGAATAGTTATCTACTAATCTTTCTGAAGTGCTCAGTCTTATAACCAGTTGACTCAACATAATCTGTGTTCATCTATTGAAGTGTGTCTGGCAAATGCTACACCTCAAGCCTGAACTCATTTGTTATTTTTTACCATCATGTTGCTTACTCTAACAAGCTCGTGAGAACAGTCAGCATTTGTCTTCAGTAACTGATTTTTTTTTGCTTCTGTTGTAGGAGACCAGTGAGGTTAACTTCTAGGTTTCACAAATATTGCGGTTTCTTATTAAGTTTAGAGCTTGTTGTAGGGAAACAGGAAATGTAACATGTGACACACAAAGTTCACTGTAGACTGGCATTTCGTACTATGTGTAAATCTGTCTAGTATCCCTACTGTGATAAATGTTGACCTTTATTAAAGTTCATCAGTAGCACACAACTGATATAAACTCATTATCCAGTAGTAGTAATGTGTAGCTGTGGAATGTTCAGTAAAAGGGCTAGTATTGCTCTCTCTTCACTTTTTTTCTGTGTGTCTTTGCTTTATGATAGGAAAATATAACTAATGTGTGAGCACTAACTATATAACTTAATTGTCATGAAGGGTATCACATTTTGGTGAATCTGCCCTGTGCCCTTTCATATCTGTCTTCCAAAAAACTCACATGCCAGACCTCATATGAGGAAGATTCAGTAGTACCTCAAATCTGTTTGAGCTGAATATTATTAGCCTCTATCTTTTGTAATCCCTCTGTTGGACTTTTTGAAGAAAGAGCATTTTTGGTGGATCAACCAAGGCAACAGTCAATCCAGGGATTCCTTTTTCTTGTCCCAACTCCTCTGCAAAAGATATCTGCCTATAGATGCTTCAGATTTTGCATGGAGGAATCATTTTTTAAAGCATTTAAAGTTCAGAGAGTCTGATACAAACAAGAGAAGAAAAACATTGAGATAAAAGCTTTTTTGGCAAAATAGTAATTTCTCTGTTTGCTGGCTTTTCTGCTCCATGTGCCTGCAGATCCCCTTGCAAAAAGGCAAATTAGCCAGGCGCTCAGTTGCTTGTTGTTTAATCTGCACTTGTGAGCTGCTTTTCTGGGCTTTTACATTAAGAAATTCTAGGATTATTAATTCTATGAGAGAAGTTTTTTTCCTGGTCTCTCTGAGGTGGGAAACACTGCAGGAAGCTCAAACTGTGGTTGATTTTTGGCTAGAAGGCATATGAGTCAGTTTTCAAACTTTTTTCCTCTGCTATAAATCGGGCAAGTTTGTGCAGAGGTGCCACTTGGCAGCGGCTGTTAGCAGTGCCCTGTATAGTAGCAAACACCTAGACAGTAAAATTTCCCTCTAAAGTATAATTAGATCCGAAACCTGTTACAAATTATGGCATTGTGCAGAAATAAGCTTAGAGCAGCTAGCTTACATATTGAATAGCACTACCATATCATAGCAGTATAACATCTTGCCTTTAACCACAGAAACTACCCTAGTTAACCCCTATTAAAACCCAATCCTTAATCCCAAACAGCTCACTTTATTTACAGGATTGTACAACATAGATATGCAATTTCCAAGTGTTTCTGTGGCCAGCTTGGTAGATTTGGGTACCAGAAAACAATGTGACAATTGTCTCATGTTCTCAGACACCAGTTAATTGAAAATAATACAGTATGAGAGAGATCTAAATATACCACTTCCTTGGAGACAAAAATCTCCCATAGAAGTGAGTTTGTCAAGAATACCCACACTGCATCCCTGTCACATACCACTCACCACACACACACACACAGATTACCTTATACTGAGGTGCTTAAAAGAAATCTTTCCAAATCTCAATAACCTCCAAAGCCACCTAATGGCAGCACTGCTATTCAGCAATCACTAAAGCAGAAACCTAAAGCAGAACCAAACATTTCACATAAGGGTACACCTAATGGTCCCCTAACAGCAAATCCCATAAGGCAAGCATATACTGTACCTAATACTCTTGTCATTGCAGACTCCGGTGTGTGATACACAGATGCTGCATTCACCAGTTTAAACAAGGAGAAGACAACTGTTATTTGCCTGTCTGGAACCAGGATCCACAATATCGCACACACACACACACACACACACACACACACACAGTCAAGTTACTGCACCCCAAGTGTCAGTGTGATTCTATCATATTCCATGTGGGTGTAAATGACCTGAAACATACCTCACTGGAATATATGAAAATGGATCTCTTGGAATATGTGTCGCAGATAGCTGTGATACATGGTGTGATACCAGAAATAAACCCAAAACAAACTGTAAAAACAATCCCCTACTGGTGGGATCCTCGCCTAAACAGGGTATATAAAAAAGAAGAAAAATCATAGCCAAAATCAGGAAGAGCAACTCTTTGATAGCCAAGTGCTCTCTTGTACAACTAAACAAGAATTTAAGAAGTCTAATTTAAGTCCAACAAGACCATCTACAAGGTCAGGATAGCCTCACAGGCTAAGCACGATCAGAAGGCCTTCTTCAGCTGTGTCTGAAACCTTAGATGTAACATGCAGCAGTGTGCTTAACTGGTGGTGAATGTTATTACCCTCACCAGTCAGGGTGACATAGCAAATCTACAGGCTGATAAATTCAACTCAAACTTCATCTCCCCCCCCCCAGCTCCTCTAGGTGAAACCCACTCCATCATACTTACCCCAGTTATCAACAGGGACCAGGTGCTGGCAACACTCGCTAAAGCCAAGAACACTTCCTCCATGGGTCCCAACAACATCCCCAGTTGCCTCCTTCCTGAACAGCCTAAAACATGGTGTATCAGGACCACTTGAAGCAATCTTGAACTGCAACCATGAAACAGGCTATGTTCCAAGTGAATAGAGGACCTCAACAGTCATCCCCTTCCATAAGGGCAGACCATTGACTGACCCAGGGAACTACAGACCCATCAGTCTATCAAACATATTATGCAAAGCTGTGGAACAAATTATCATGAAATGATAAACAAGGACATTGGCAACATAGAAACACTAGACCCATCCCAGTTTGGCTTTGGTAAAGAAAAGTCATGTCTGCTTAATGTAGTAGGTATCTTTGAGAGGGTCACCAAGGCAAAGGATGAGGGAAAAGCAGTGCATACCGTGTATCTTGACCTGGCTAAGGCATTTGATGCAATATAAGATTCAGGCATTGTTAAGCTCTCTGAGCTAGGCATAAATTCTTATATAACTTGTTGGATTACCGGCTGGCTCACAGACAGGACCCAAGAATACTGGATCGGTGAGATCACCTCCGCCAAGAGACCTGTCACCAGCAGAGTATCCCAGGGCTCTGTGCTGGGCAAGCTCCTGTTTGGCATTTACTTCTTTGAAGTCAAGGCTAACATTCAAGACCTCTGGTTCACCAAGTTCACAAATGACTGTAAATTGGGAGCTGTTGTAGATTCCCCCCAAGACACCAAAATCTTGCATGTGGGCTTAACACAGGCAAATGACTGGTGCCAAAGCCATGGCCTTAAACTCAATGACAAAAAATGAATTATAATGCCCTTTGGGAAACTGTCAACCCAAGTTAATTATTCTAAAGATAAAAATACTTTATAGTAGCAAGGCATCATGGAACATATGTAGACAGCAGTCTGGACTTTGACCAACACATAGCGAAGATAATAAAAAAAAAACATTCTGTATCACCCAATTTATAGGTAAGGGTATGGCATCCAGGTCCAAGGAAGCTATAGTAACACTCTACTCAGCCCTTCTCAGAGCTGTCATTGAATACAGTGCCGCCTTTAGCATGTAGCTTACCAGACACTTGTAATAGTTGGAACTCCAGCAAAGGATTTTCACCAGGAGAATTCAGGGCATGAATATCCTGTCCTACATTGATCACCTAAAGGCTCTGCCCCTGTATTTAGTCTCCTACAAGTTGCTGTGAGGGGATCTCTGCCTAGTTTACAGGGCTTCCTCAGACCCAGCCCTCATGGCTCTGTTGCACATGAGCAAAACAAACAGCACCAGAAACACTAGATCCAGGGATCTGAGATTTACTTGTGACATATACAGAATGTGCTGGAGAGACAGATATATGTTCCAAAGAATCCCAGCTCTCTGGAAAAGGTGCCCCATCCATGTAAAACAGATTTCTTCCCCGAACCGTATTCAAACAAGACCTTGACAATTGGATGGGAAATCATAAATGTAACTCTAGCCTGGCCCCCATGTCTCTGATTTACAGAGGCTGTCAATAAGAAAATAATTATCCTAACCAACACCCCCACTACAAATCCTTAGTTACCTCCATGTTAATGTGCCCACCATATAGATGCCTGTGATACTCAAGACCCAAATGGTTTGGAGTGCACGGCTAGGAAACGTAAAGACCCTACTAGTCATTAGCCTATTTACAATCTATGAACTTAAAAGCTATGGTCGTTGACTCCCAAAACTCTTCATTATTTCTGAAACCCAGGACCACTTCAAATTCATAAAGATAATACCATGGTCTTGTATATCAACAAACAGGACAACTAATAGACTGGAGTCTTGCAATTCAGCACAGTCTGTATCTTCAGGTTATATACATTCCTGCAGAACAGAATTCAATAGCAGATTATCTGAACAGATCGAAGGCAGACCATCACAAAAGATTGCTGAACAGAGAGGTCTTACTTTAGATTGTCCATCAGTGTGGAATTCCTCATATAGATCTTTTTGCTCCATTCTAAGCAAATAGCTCAAGCTTTTCCACTGAAGTCTCCTGTAAACAAACTTGGAAAATGGATGCTGTTTTCCATGTAAGGCAAACATTCCTAAATGCCTTTCTTCCCTTTCAACTCATTCCAAAAGTCCTTCTAAAGGTTTAGAAAGACTGTTCTAAGATATTGTTGGTGACCACTTTTTGGCCCAGACAGCATTGGCTTTTCTTTTTTCTTCACCTAGTCAAGGGCAGTCACTACCTACAGATCTTGAACCTCACTGTTTGGATGATAAGCTTCTAATTTCTTTCAAGCATCTCTACTCTGAGGGTGTGCTATGGGCAATGAAGGCGGCAAGAAAACCTTATGTCTCTAAATGGAGAAGATTTTCTGTAGAGTATTGCAATAGATGATAGGACCCATACCAAGTGGGGCTCCCTTTTATCCTCAAATATTTGTGTGAACTGATCATCTCAGGTGTAGCGTACACCTCTATTAAAGTGAACTTGGCAGACATTTCAGCCTGTCTACTTATTGATCCTCCTCTTTCTTCATGATGTTCTTCATCTCACATTGCTGCAGTCCTTACACTTGGGTAGTCCATATCCTCAGTCTTTTGCCGCATGGTCCTGAAATTTTCGATTCGGAGTTTCAGAAATATTTTAGTTTTTCTTGCCTCAGTGGTTGTGAATAATTGTATTTCTATTCAATAAGTGCACTATAAAGAGAGGTTTGCCAGTTAGTCTTGTCTTGAGCGGTGCAATTAAAAAATGCCGTCGGATGCTCCGGCGCCCTTCTTGAAGAAAGCGCAAGGACAAAGCAGTTAGGGATCCCAGGGAGAGACTTTTTTGTTTGCAGGATGTGGCCTCTCAAGAGGCAGGTCAGGCTGATGGGGCTTCTTCTGTTTCCAAGGCTTCTCCCAGAGGCAGGCCAGGTTTAGCTTCAGTTGGTGTCACCCCTAGTTCTTCAGGAACTGTGCCCAAGAAGCATATGCTTAAAATGGCAGAAGATTTGATTACTTTGATTAGGTCCTGATAAGAGACCTAGGGTGGAGCCTGAGCATTCTGATTCTGATGTGGATGATTCTACTCCTTCTGCTTCTCCTCCTGAGGATTTTCCTTTTTCAGAAACTCTTCATTCCATGAGGGAGCATTTTAAGTGGGAAGGTCAGGACTTCTGTGATTCCAGGAAAAGGCTTAGGGAATTTTTGTTTTACCCCAGCATAGGCCTTTGGCTATACCTCCTGTTTTGGATGTAGTGGAAGATGTTTTACAGAGGCTTCTCTTAATCCTGATTCTTTGCCTCCTGCTCCTGTTAATGCCTGAAGCTCATAAGTATCTTTTAAGAGTCCTAGGGCAGACCCAGAAACTGTTAGCCAGGGGCCTAAAGGTGTTAAGGCTTCTGTTGTCAAGAATGCCAGTTTCACATGTTAAAATACCAAAACTATCTCCTTTGATTTAGTACATGTTTCTGAACAGGTGGGTAGCATCTTTGCAATGTGGTTTTGATGCTGTACAGGCTGTTAAAACAAGGATTTTATGCTCCTTTACAATCTGATGTGTTGTTTGGTTCTCCTGTTGAGGCAGTTTTAAAGAAAATGTTAAAGATTTTTGCAGGTTCAGCCTCCAAAGTTTAGTAGATCCTTCTTATGATTCCGGCTCTTTCAGCCTAGAACAGGGAGTTCTCCTGCACAGTCTTCGGGTGAGGGCAGGGGTCAGGAAGGTTGGCACTTTCAAGAAAAATTGGAGTTTAATTACCCAAGACAGATGGGTATTGGATATCATACACCACGGTTACAGGTTTTATTTCCATACCTTGCCTCCTTTCAAAGGCATGTCCTCAACAAAGAATAGAGGCTCACAAGCAAATTTCTCTGTTACTCCAAATAGGGAGACCAATTTTGGATTTATCTATCCTCAACACTTATCTGGACATTCCCAAGTTCAAAAACCTCTGCTGGGCAAGGATCATTGGATGGTAACTTTGGATCTCAAGGAGGCTTACCTTCATGTTCCTATCAGACTAAGTTGCAGGAAGTATCTAGCTGGGACTTCTCACTATCAGTTCTCATTGCCCCCTTTGGCTTATTATCTACTGCCAGAGTGTTGTTAAAAAGTTCTGGCTCAGTGATAGCTTTCTTCAGGCTAAAAGGAATACAGATCTATCCTTATTCTTCTTCATCATTTGGAATATGTGATAGCAGTGCTAAGATGCCTGGGGTATTCTGTGAACGAAATAAAGTCCAGTCTAGTACCCTCTCAGGACATGTGCTTTCTGGGTGTAAGACTGAATACAGCATCCCAGATGGCCTTTTGACCCGGGACAACAAAAGAATCTTTCCCTTTACTTCCATCAACTATCTCATCAGTCCGGCTGGACTGCAAGGTCAGTCCTTCAGCCCTTAGGGTTCATGGCATTGTATTCTCTGGTGCTTCCCAATGCCAAACTGCATATGAGGAAGCTACAATGGTATCTCAAAATGTATGGACACAGCACTGTCAGGATCTGGACACTGTCATTCAAATAATACCTTGCATTCAAAAGGAATTGTTGTGGTGGGCTCAGGAATGTCACCTAAACAAGGACTCTCTGTGACCCCAGGCCGAGTCAGATTTTAACGACTGACGTGACCCAGAGGCGAGTCAGATTTTAACGACAGATGCCTCAGACAAAGCTTGGGAGCTCATCTAAATGGAAAGTGGATACAAGACAAGTGGCCTGCCAGACTACAACATCTACATATCAACTTGAAGGAGATGTTAGCAGTCCAGTTTGCATTAATAGCTTTCAAGGATTTACTTCTTCCAGGGCAGGTGTTGATTCTAACAGACAACACAACTGTCATGTGGTACATCAACAAGCAAGGGGAACACATTCTTATCCTCTATGCAGGCAAGCAATGATTTTGGGAGACTGCTCTCAGTTTACAGCTCAATCTTTCAGGCAAGGTTGGTTTCATCCCACAGCTTGGAAAGTGGATGCTCTTTCTTTCAATTGGAGCATCTTCATGTGTATGCCCTTTCCACCTCTGCCTCCTGTTGTCCCAGGAGGACAGTCATTTGCTCAATGTCAAACTTCTCTCTCTTCACCTACCCCTGGCATATGTTGTTTTTTGAACCATAGGGTCCTCAACTTCACACAACAAGTTTTGAATGTTATTTTGAAGCTAGAAGGCCTAGTACAAGAAGATAAATGGAAGAGATTTTTATTTTGGAGTGCAGCAAAGGATTTTGATGTTTCTGAGCCTAATTTAAGTGTGGCTCTTCAATATCTTACTGAGTTACTGGACAAAGGTTTGTCCTTCTCTATTAAGGTTCATGCTGCGCAGCAATTTTCAGCTCACTATGACTGTGACCCACCATTGTTTTCTCATCCTTTATTCAAGCAATTTCTTAGAGGGCAAGCTTGGGATCTCAATTTTGTGTTGGAGAAACTCACTCTACAACCTTTGAGCCTGCAGCTACTACTGAGTTGAAATGTTTATCATGGAAGACTGCTTTTTTGAGCCTTTCTTAATTTTCCATAAGGATAGGGTATCTAATCCTTCCTTTATGCCTAAAGTGGTTTCTAGTGTGGCTTTAAACCAAACTATTCATTTGCCTACTTTTTATGCAAATCCCCAAAATAAAGGGGAAAAGATTTATATTATTTGGACAGAACTAAAGGGTTCAGGCAGTCTCAGCAGTTATTTGTTTCTTTTGCTTTGAGTTCTCAGGGCAAGCCTGTGTCAAAACAAACTATTTCTAAGTGGATTGGGTTTTGCATTGCTTTCTGTTATTCCCATCATGGCAAGGAGATTCCAGCTGGGATTAGGCCTCATTCCACTAGGGCTACTGCCACTGACACAGCTTTTTTGGGGGGGGGGGGGCAACCAAGGATATTTTGGAGGCAGGTACTTGGAGTTCAGTGCATACTTTCTCTAGGCATTATCACCTACCACTTTACTCTAAATCCAGGGCTGGTTTTGCCACTGCTGTTTTGCAGGGCATTTTGCAGCTCCCTGCTTCCTTATAGTTTTGCCATCCTCCCTTACCTCTGCTTTGGGATTCTACAGGACTGCAGCAATGTGAGATGAAGAACATAGTACAGTTTTGTACCTACCATAAATGTAGATGTTCAAGATCTTGTCTATATGATGTATATTGTATATATTGTACATATTTTTAGTGCTAGGATGGTTGGTTGTTTGTTTGCTGTCTTTTGGTTTTGACCTTTATTTTTAGGGTCTTCTGACATCTGGGGCAATGTCAGTCAGATAAGTGTAAGGACTGCAGCAATGTGGATCTTCGAACATCTACATTTATGGTAGGTACAAAACTGTACTTTATGAGGTTTCTAAAAGGCATTATATATATCACGCCTCATAAGAAATCTCTTCCTCCTTCTTGTGACTTAAACTATGTTCTTGAAAATCTAACCTTGTTACCTTTAAAATACACTTCTTCTGCTTCCTTAAACATGTTGACTTAGAAGACAGTCCTTTTTGTGACATTAACCTCTGCCTAAGGGTTTCTGAGTTGTAAACTCTTGCATGTTCTCACTCCTCCATTCTTAGTTTTTCTTAAAGACTGGGTTATTCTCAGAACAAGCATTTTCTTTATGATAAAAGTTGTTACTGAGCTGTCTCTAAATCAGTCCATCGTCCTGTCTTCTTTCTCAATCCCCAAGTTAGAGAAGAAAGAATTTTTCATTTGTTGGATGTCCATAGAGACTATAGAATCTGTCTTGAAAAGACAAAGCTATTAGAAGATCTGTTTAACTTGTATGTCTTTTGAGTAAAAATGTTAGGTCTTCCTGTCTCGAGAACAGTCCATTTCCAGGTGGTTATTCCTTTCCATTTCTATCTGTTACTCTTTCCGCGGCCAGCCACTTCAGGGACTGGTAAAAGCCTATTGTAACAGTGCTATGGCTTGTTTAGGGGGCTTTTTTCAAAGGGTCTTAATGCTAAGTTCATTCTGAGATAGCTACCTGGTCTTCTGTTTGCAGCTTCACAAAACATTAAAAGATAGATATCTTTTCCAAAGCCAGAAAAGGTTTTATTAGAACCATTCTTCAAGGTTTATTGAAATTAAGTTTTATTGATTCAGCCTCCATCCTTTCTTCCTAAAAACTTTGGAAATTGTCCTTTAAGTGAGGAATACTGCAACAGTTATCTAATGAAGAACGTATCACAGTTATGTAAGACCTTAATGTCGCAGTAAATGTTTAAATAGATTCCTGTTGCAGTTATTCCCTTCCTCCATCCCCCGTTTTTGCTTTTCTTTTTCGGCCAAGTTAGATCCCTTAATTTTTCCCCCTGTTAAGTGCTTATGCCTAAATGAATACAGAGTGTAAATAATATGCCCTATGCAGACCACTTGAAAGCCCTCTCCCTGTACTTGCAGACTACTGAGGGGCGATCTATGCCTAACATATAAAACATTCTCCAATCCAGCTCTGATTCACAAAACAAACAGCAGTAAAATTACCCAATCTAAGGTTCTAAACATTGTCTGTGACATAAGCAAAACATGTTGTAGGGGCAAGTATGTGTCTCAGTAATTACCGCTTCTCTGGAATGGACACCTCATTTGTGTGAAACAGAGCTCTTCCCTAAGCCTATTGAAATGCAGTTTGGACAAATGGATGGGAGATCACAAATTCATCCTTGGCTTGTCTCCTATGGCCCTTATGGACAGGGGCAGTTAATAGATGCCCTAAAGCACAGGCATATATCAAAGCCATTATAGTGTGTGGGCATTAATAATTGGGAAAATTGGGGATGAATGGCTAAGCTTAAAACAGCTGTAGGGCTGTTAGCTTAGTAACCTCCTTTGATTCTATGGCTTTATCTGTCCTGTTATAAATATTAACCTCATATTTTTTTCTGGGTAAGAAAGCTCTAAAGATTTTCATACATATGTACACCCCTCAAGTACTAGCATATAACACTGTGTGTATAAGTGATAGGTTAGACATACAACTCAAGAGGATCGAGGATAGTACTGGTCAAACATAAGGTGTCCTTGGCAGGATATGTTCCATAATTGGGGAATACTGCAACAGTGATTTACTTGAGCTTCTGCTGTCATGGTAAGGTCTTATGCAACTCTACTTTTTGTTCTTAGCTAACCTTGTTGCTTGACTAGATGGTGCTGAGCCACAGTGCTACCTTTTACTAGTCACAGAAGTTTAAAAGGATAGAAAGTGGGGTGACTGAGGCTAATGTCAGGTGGTTGTTTAAAATAAAGCAGAAATGTCTGCTGACTATTGATTTACTAGAAACAAAGGGGAAATAATACTGCACAAACAAAAAAAAATACTGCTTGGCTGTGTAAGTAGCCCTGTAGTAATGCTTTCTGGCAGTGTTAAGGACTTCTAAAAAGTAATGTGAAAGGATTTTGTTGTCAAATAGCCACTTCTAGAGGAACAGACCTAAAAGCAGAGGATATTCTCATTTTAGAACTTTATAGACCCTAAATAATAAACCAGAATTTCCAAATTTGAGGTTAGGTCATGAAGGAATAGTAACTTAGTACTTCAGTGCCTCTATTCTGTGATAAGATTAAGCCATGGCCTTTCTAACTGGAACTTCTCTAGCAAACAACGGCTCTGCAGGACTGAGGGTAATTATTAACTGAATATTTCCCTCCAGTTCACTGAAAACATTTATAAAAAAACATTCTTACTTGGCCTGATGAGGGCAGTATGACATGGTCAATACTGCATTACCTTGGATATTGACCAGGTTGAATTCTGAAGTACCCATAACAAGAAAACTATTTGAACACTGTGCTAAATGATTAGGTTGAACTTTGGTAGTGGCACAAAGCTGCAAATCTGTGTTTGTGATATTGTTCTACTCCCCTGGAATGTGGCTTGCTACCAGGAGGAAGTTGTGTTACATGTGTGACTCCCACATGTGAATCTGGCCTACCTTGCTTGCCTAGATCCTACATTACCAAGTGTGATTGTCTAAATTCATCAATACATGCTCAGTCTTACATTACCATGCGTGGTTGTCTAAACTCATCAATACATGCTCAGTCTTTCAGGGAAACTCTTTACTATGGATTGCTGAAAGCATGGCTTCAGCCTCAGTAAAGTACCGCTTAACTTTTATCTTCAGAGTTATAGACAAAGCAAAAAATAAAGATAAATCTCCAAATTAGGGGGACTTTTAAAATACTTGTACTATTAACTTAGAACTTCACAAAATGGAGCAAACATCTGAAAACAAATTAAAGGTATTCCTCCAAAAACTGGATATTTGAGAGTTGTGAGGAGATTTGTGTGATGACGTTTTTCCACTAGACTCAAAAGCCTTTCCATCTCCTGACCATATATATCCTCAGTCTTCCATTAATTCATCCAAACTCAAGTAGTGTGTGTGTGTGTGTGTGTGTTTGTGCACGCGCGTGCATGTATAAGGGGGGGGGGGTAGAAACAAACATATCTCCAGTTTTTACTGTGTTGCAGACCAGAATCAAATCTGCAAGATAATGATGTCTTTGAAACAACTGGCAGTATATTATTCACAGTAAGTAATCCATGTGTGAAGATGAGAAAAAAAGGATGGTAACTTTACTGTTACCATGAACCCTAGGAGATGTGACAATAGTGTGGACCTAATAGAGGCCAAGCCACCAGCTGAGTCCCTGAGTTCTTGCTTATGGAAGAAATATCTAGCAGTGGATGGTGTCCAGCAACACTCCTCTGAAGGACAGGAACACCACCAGAAGTAAAGAGTAGCATTTTCAATTTGGTGGTGGTCCCAGCAACTGAAGCCATAAGTGAACTAAGGACCACAAACCACTGACACCTGAGAAGAACCACCAGTGTTTTGCTCTGCTGTAGTGTCTGTGCCTCCATGGTTAGTACCTAGGGAGAAAGCTTGGGGCTGGAAGAAAAGACAAAAGGTACATGGAAAGAAAACATATAATTTTTTAACAGGGCTCCTTTATCTTGCTTCCTAGAAGATACAGTAAACTAACTTGGTAAAATTGGTATTTCTTTTCTCTGGGGCTTTGTTTGTAAATTTCTGCTTTAATGTAATCCAGCATGGTTGCATAGGACTACTGTTAACAGAATTTGAATGTATCTTCTGCATTGTATTTCTTGTTTAGCCTAAAAATATATGGTATACATTATTTATTTTTATTAATTTATTTGTATTTCTTTACCAGGATAGAGCACTGATCACAAAATGACCACTTGCAGGCTCAATGCATGTAACATGCAGCACATGTTATGTGAAATAATAGGTTACATGAAAAAACATAACAGAACAGTATACATTTACAAATATGTCAGCATATATAAACACTTTAACAGTTATTGAGTATTCAAACACAGCGTGTATGTACTTATTTACATAAAGACAGTAGTATAACAGGCTAATGGAAGAAGCTGGAGGCTCTGATTAAAAAAAAAAGAGAACAAATATAAAGTAGAGAACGTTAAGGCAAGAATAAAAGGAGGAGGTTTAGATTATGTAGAGTAAGGTAATGTATCATCTGTTAAGTTAGTATGCACTCCTGCATTATCTGTATTACTAGGAAACACGTTGCTTATTGTCTGGGACTTGTATGTTGCAGTAATGTATGTGTGCTATATATTTGCAGGTTTTGCTTTCCTTATCCCTTTTACTTATACAGCAAAATACTGGACTTTCTGCATGCATATTAAAACATCTGGCAGTATAACACAGAGGAGTAAGGCCATGTGCCACTATTGAGATTCATTCTGTAGTTCTGAGTTTGATTCCATCAGTCTCCAATTGCACACTGTACAACTTTACAGAAGTCAGTTACCCAGATTAGCACTTGATATTCATCCCTGAAAAAGTGAATTGTATTTGTAGGCCTACCAGTTAACAGACAAATAAATCCAATGTATTATGCTTGTGATTTTGTTTGCAAACAGCGTTGAACTTGGAGACAGTGCAGTGCACTCTACCTTGTATGCCTTTACATCCAAGGGCCCACCTAAATACTTTTATGATGTGTTCTTTGAATACTTGATGTTTATTAGTTATGTTATTATTGTCAGCTCTGAATTGCCTAATTTATCTCTGAATCTCCAGTAATTACTTGAAGTTTTTAATATAAACACAGTTCATACTCAAAAGTTAAATGTCTGTTCTGTTGCACATTGCAGAAAACATTTATTAGATCATGAATCCTGGACGCAGTGGCAAGTTATACTGGAGTCTCCACGGTGTTGAAAACACCTGTTGCAGTTAATTATGCTAATTTTACTTCTGTATTTATGTTTTGAATAAAAGTGCTATGCCACAACTGAATTGATATAAAGCAGAGTCTGTGACTAGTCTGTTGTAGGTTGTATTTATTCCTCATATGTGGTTTTACAGAAGAGCTTACTGACTGTACTCTTTGTCACGTTTCACCTGTAGGTGTGATGTCTGGATCTTGACATTTTACCTGCTGGTTCATCTTGTATATTAATTTATACTTATTTTAGTGCCCCATATTTATTTGTTTGCATTCTACCAATGAATTTTTTTAACATTGACTTCACTGACATCTTAACTTTTTAAACGTTACTAACATACTAAGTCCTATGACACTGTTCTGTATACTTATCAAAGCAAATGTTAGTTCCATCTTATATGTATACATTGTTATCTCATATTTCTTACTCTTTCAGATTCCCAGTCCATTTCATTTGCATAACCTCACTGTTTGCATGCTTTTCTAGTTCTTTTTTTACATTCATTTGTAGTTCAGTTTCTTAACATAAATGTAGTTTTTAACATTGTTGTAGTTAGTTGATTGCTTTCTGGGTAGACAAGGAGCCGACTGCAACCAGCTCACTCATTCCTTCACCTCCTTTTGCTTATTATTTTACAGTGTCTCCTGATATATGATCTGCTTCCCAAATTAGTTAATTCACACAATATCTGTTACACATGCCAACTGTCCAGTAGTGGAGGAAAATGTCCATCACACTGGAAAACAAAACCTTGCT
Source organism: Protopterus annectens (assembly GCF_019279795.1). Taxonomy (NCBI): domain Eukaryota; kingdom Metazoa; phylum Chordata; order Ceratodontiformes; family Protopteridae; genus Protopterus; species Protopterus annectens. Next base: position 881,604,668 of record NC_056730.1, on the reverse strand, counting down.
CTTCCAGCCGTTTTACTTAGTAGGAGAATATTCAGTCACTTGCTCATTTCACTGTCCATAACACTGCTACCAATTCCAGCCTTGATCCCTCCCCTTGCAGCATTTTACCATGCTGTTTGGGTGAATTAGTGTCTGGCGCAGTCACTCAGCTCAAATTATATAAGGATAGGCTGCCTAAGCATCTTCAGCACTATAAATGAAGAAGCGTTATGGCATAGAAACTTTGTTGTCAGCTAGTAAAGGTGACATAATCCATCTCTTTGCTCATGCCACAGATGCACACCCATAACTCTCTGTTTGGTAGTCAGTATATTTATAGACATTGTTATGAAGGAGACAATGCAGATGGTGATGTACTGCCTTTCTAGCTGACAAAAACATTATTAGTATTGGCATTGTAGCAGGTTAGCTCAGAAAGAATAAAGCATTGAATTGGAATATAACAAAATGCCTGTTTATTTGACATAATTCATCCCTGGCTGAGTTTGAAAAAGGTCTACTTACTGCTTAGATCTACACCAGTTAACAACTAACTTAATAGAATAGGTTATATCCTTTACCATCTAGACCAGACTTCATCTGTGTTCTTTCCAGAATCCAAGCTCTAAGGAAAAACATCACTTCATAATTTTATTTTACGGTAATGGATCAAGAAAAACTCTCTGGCTCACCTCCTGTCTAATCATAACCATTAGAAGGTAGTCCTGCATGTCATTATGTCCAGCAAAATATCTGATAAGCATGCACTACTCAGCTAGGTTATAATAAATTGTTCCAAAGCTATAGTGGAGTCCTCAGTCCTGGCCCCCCATCATAGTGTCCATTTTGTTGCCGTATTAGTAGTCATATAAAGAAGAACATCTTACCCCAGAATCACTTGTACATAGTGATTTGTACAAAGATACAAACACGCTCAGCACATCAAGCTATAAATAATGTTTAATCAGTCCAGCAGTACTTTTTAAATTTTCTGTTTTCAGTAAAACTATTTTCTCCAGTACCAAAAGTGAATTAAAAAAGTTACATCTAGTGGACAAATAATGAACAGAAACTCTTCCAAAGCAGCTATATGAAACTCCACTTGACCACCTTCATTAAAAGAACTACCAGAACCTACTTGCAGCATGCAAAGAGTGTCCAGATAGGTAAGAATAGCGCATTTTAATATGGCTTGAAATTGACCGTTAATACTCCAGAAAACTTTTGGAACACCATTTATAAACTGGCAGGCTAAATAAGAAGCATATAAAGTACTGACTGTACATTTAGTATTTAAGAGGGCAGAAAGTCAGATCCCAAGACTTGTAACTGCAGCTTTTATTGCATTACTTTTTATTTTATTTTTATTTTGTCACTTGAATGATAACCATCTAGTCCTCCCTACTATGATCATGCCCCTTTATTTTTCTTATCCCTGAAGTCATCAGGATATTTTTCTTATTCACGTCACTCCTCTACCTACTCCCAGTTTCCACCCACCCCACTTACTTCACCGTTATACTTCCCACGTACATGTTTTACCAGTGACACCCATCCCCTAATGCTCCCCAAACAACTTTACTACCATCATACAAATACTCCTGTTTCCATTTTCCTATGTTACAACTTCTGTCTAACATTTAGCATAATTCCCAACAATCTTTCTCCATCTTTCCTTTACTGTTTTGCATTATATCCATTCAGACTCAGACCCCACCCCAGCAGTACTATCTATTATTCTACATTTCAGCTTCTACTTTCCCCATATAAACCCTCTCTGCTTCCTGTCTTAACTACATTGTCATACTCTATCCTTTCATATTCCTCTATTTCTTACATTTCAGAAACATGCGAAAAGATACTATGACAACCTAACTCTCTGACTTTATAAAAAAAATACTTTTTTCCTACCTACCTTCTACTGGCTTTCAACCTCCACCCCCACCCAATATCCTGCAACTTATCTCTGCCTTCTTGATTCCTACTTCCCTACTACTTGCCATCAAAAATGCAGAGCCCTTTTCTTGATCATGCTACTCGGTGTATCCTCTGTTCTTCCCCTCCCACTGAGTCATCTGTCTTGCTCAATAATATCTCTCAGCATCTCTCCAACTCTGTCACAACCATCTATACATACTTCCTCAGAAACTCACCACATCACACAAAACCTGTTTGACACCCCTCACCTTTACTCCAAATACAAACTGGTTAACTCCATTGCAACAGAAATCAAAACAAAATTAAGTGGAAAAATGCTTTCCAAAACCAGGAATCAGTAGTACCAAATATACTAAAATCCTTGTAGGAAGAAACATTCACCCTAAGCGTGGCCCCACCTCTCACCACCAGCATCAAGACAATTCTCTTCCAGACACTGCTGTAGCCCCACAATGGTCAACCCCCACCCTGGTAATCTGACTTTTGCCACCATAAATATTAGAGGCATAGGACAACTGAACAGAAGCATGATATTCTCGCTATAAATTAAACTTGGCTTAAACCCAGCATAAATGACACTGAAATTACACACACACACACACACACACACACACACACACACACATACACACAAGCTATAATATCATCTGTAATGACAGTATAAAGAGGAAAGGTGGTGGTATTGCTTTAATATTTCCCAACAACTACCAGATTTCTCCCAACAATTAATCAATATCAAAATTAAATTAAGCAGAGCTTCTTAATACTTTCGTTAAAGAAACAAATATAAACAAAGATGTATTACTGTCCTTTACATCCCTCCTGGCAAAAATACAGCTACAATGGAAGATATCCTACACTGGATATCTATAACAATTCCAAAAGCAAAAATATTACTAGATGATGTCAGTATTGTTTGTTTGGACATAGCATCTACTGGCCTTACATCCAGCATGAATTTATACAGTTTCACACAACTAATTAATAGCCACACACATCAAACTCATTATACTGGATCCTAGTATCAGACCCTAGTAGCTTCACCACCACAGGTACAGTGTCAGACTGTCTCAGTGACCATCTCCCAATCTTTACAACTAGACATCAAACACATCCACATAAACAACATGTTAATAAAACAACATGCAACCTGTCCAAGTTTAACCCAGAAATCTTCATTACTACCCTATCATGTATTAACTGGAATATCCTCCCATTGGATGATGCTGTAAATAAATTCAGTACAACTTTTCTAAATATCCTAAATAGCCGTGCACCTCCTAGAAAGAAGAGACTGAAGGCAAATGATGCAATTTGCCTATCCACAAAGAACAGAGAAAAAGAATGGAAACAATGGCAAAAAATATAAAATAGCACTGTAGAATAGTGTGTGCATGTTGTACCTTTAAGAAGCATTTCAAGGTCAGCGCGTGCATATAAATAGCAAGCACATGCTAGCTTTAGTGCCATTTTGAGAGTGCAGTCAGAAAGTGAGCATGTATGAATGTAATAGCTAGTTTGTCTATAAGTTTATCTAAGTTAAAGTTACTAAGCCTCAATCCTGATGTGTTTGTACATAATAAAGCTGCTTGAACAGAACTCATGAAAGCTCGTCTATTTTATCCTAATTGGACAAGCGACATGGAAACCGGGATTCCAGAGACTGCTTTTCAGACCTACGAAGTACAGAGTTAACAGCTGAAGGTAAACTAAGAGAACTGAAAAGGGCCAAAAACTAACCAAAGGTAATGAAAACTTGCATGAATGATTTATTTTATAAAAAAGATAAAATGGAGCATTACAAGGGCACAAACCACATTATTAAACAAGCAAGAGGCACAAAAGGTTCATTAATTAAGTGAAATGTTTAAAATTAAGATATTTGATAAAATGATTATCAGAAAAGCACATAAAGGATTCGGAAATACCTCAGAATTGAAAAACGAGCATGATTAAACTGAAATGGGCATGTTTAGAGTAAAACGAGCACAAGAAAAGTATAATTGGCACAGAAAAAGATTAAACAAGCAAAATGAATATAATAAGGGTAAAGAGGGCACATTTAAGCATAACTAAAGCAAGATGACTGCATATTTTGGGCAAAGTACTGTGTTTTGGCATAATTACTATTTTGCATTGTATTATGTAATAATACATTGTATTGTATTAATAACTAGAGTTATTTGAAGTATCTCAGTGTGTGTAAAGTGCTTACAGTGTGTGCTTATTATTGTGCATTTATTCTGAAGAGCTTATTTGTGTGCAAAGTGCAACTGTTTCGTGCCGTCCAGTCAAAATACAGCAATTTCGAAAAGTTTCTTCTGCTGGTGTGTCTGTTCGCAGAGTGCCACCATTACAGAGTATTTCTTGCACTGTAAAGAGTTATTTAGCAAAGTACAGCCATTTTGGGAAAGTTTCAGTGTGCTGTGTAGTGTTTATTCGCGAAGTGCAGTTATTTGAAATGTTTTACTCTGAGCTTCTTCTTCCCAGTTTATTCGCACAGTGCAGTTATTTTGAAATATTTCTTACACTGATAAAAGGTGATTTTTTCAGTACAGTTATTTCCAGAGTATCCGGCTCCGAGAGTCTTATTTCGCAAAGTTCAATTATTCAGAGGCTTGTTGTGCTATTGGGCATAGTCACAAATACTGGCATAAATTTCTGTCATATATATATATATATATATATATATGTGTGTGTGTGTGTGTATGGTTCCCCTTTATGTCTCTAAACTCGAAAGTCCTAAACTCGAAACCAGAATCTCGAATTTAGAGAAACTCGAACATATGAAAGAGACAAAAAAAAAAAAAAATTAACACCTTTCAAATGTTTTTGCAGCCTGCACCCCCCAAACCCCCCTACTTATATATACGTACTCCGAGATCGCACTATAGTAAAGGAAAGGGAAATCTCCCATTCCGCGCTATACGCGTAAGCACAAAACGGAGGATTTTACATTCCTCCGCTATAGTGCGGTCACGGAACATTCACATTTAAACTTTTAGGGTACAGGGGGACCTGGCCCTCTGCAATAAGGTAAGTTAACTTTTTATTTTTTTAAACCTAGAGCTCCCATTCACAATTTCGAGTGAATGGAAGTTCGAGATTCTGGTCTCGAGATTATGAATTTCGAGCTTCCATCCATTCAGTCTTGTGAAGGGGAACTATATATATATATATATATATATATATATATATATATATATGTTTGTGTGTCTTCATGCATACTTGCAAAAGCCTTCACTGGTATGTGTTAATAGGGCAGATGGATTTCGAAAACCATCACCACTTGTATTTGATCAGAATATTGCAAAGAATTGGAGAATATTTGAGCAAGATTATGATAATTTTATACAAGCAGCGTATTCTGACAAAGATACATGCACCAGGGCATTCATTTTGCTAAACCTAGCTGGGTCAGAGGCCATTGAAACAGAGCGCTCATTTGTGTGTGCACCAGCAGTGTATGAGGGAGAACGTGAAAGCCATCATATTGTTGTATAGGCTGAATCAGGGGAAGACCCCGAGTGTTTGAAACGCAAGTTTAGGGAAATGTGTAACCCCCAGACAAATATTACATTAGAGAGGCATTTGTTTTACTCGAGAGATCAGAAACCAGGGGAAACATTTTCAGCTTACATTACTGACCTGAGAAACAAAGCTAAAATGTGTCAGTTTGATGACTTAAAAGATGAGTTGATAAAGGGCAGGCTTATGTGTGGTGTTAATAGTGCTGCAGTGAAAAAGAATTTACTTCGTAACAGTGATTTAACACTGAGCGAAACTACTGAGATTTGTCAAATGCATGAAGTTACAGAGAGGCACACAAGTATGGTTGCGAGTGATAAGAACATGGTTTCAGCAGGCTGCAGAGCAAATGTAGACAGCATGCAACACATGGATAGCAGAAGCAGGCCTAAGCACATGGCAGCTGCAACACCTGCAGGTTTTCCTGGGAGATCCCGTAGTTTTCCAGCAAGTTCTAAGAAAAGGACATGCTCAGTGCAGTACAAGGGTGAGTCAGCAAAACCCAAATTCAGCTTTATTGTTAACTATCACAGTTGTGGTGCCAGTCATGGGTCTAAAAGAGAAAAATTCTTAGCATTTGGTCAGCAATGCCACAGGTGTAAAAAACTGAACCATTTTCAGAAGTTTTGCAAATCAAGTAAATCGCACACAGTTATAAAGAAGGGTCACTCAAAGAAAAAAACAAGTTGATCATACAGAGAGCTGTAATTCTACTTTCTATGTAGATGATGTATCAGTAACTGGTGAAAAGGTTGATGCAGTAACTTTGTTGGCAAAGAGTGAAGTGTTTTGTACTGTTGAGATCAATGATAAATCCACCGAGCTTAAAAAGTGGGCACTGGCTCAAAGTGTAATGTTGTGTCAGCAGACACATTTGCTAAGGTGAAAACTGGTGAACAACTCAGTGTGGCTAATTGTGCGAAACGTGTTGCTTATGGAGGTGAAAATATTCAAACCAAAGGCTCAGTAGTGCTTTCATGTTATTTGACTAGGAACTGTTACAAGTTGTTATTCTATGTTGTCAGAAGACCTGTGTAGTCGTCATTGGTTCTCAGAGACAGTTTGAGAATGAATTTGTTATCCTTTACCAAAGAAGTTCATCATATAAGCACATATCCTAGTTCCAATTTTACTGAAGCTATTATGTCAGAGTATACTGATGTTTTTGATGACAAACTGAGCAAACTTCCAGTTGTCTGTTCTATGAAGTTAGACCCAGAGGTCATTCCAGTGGTCAGACTGACAAGAAAACTTCTGATAGCTGTGCAGGATAAAGTTAAAGCTCAACTGGAAAAATGGTGCAGCAAGGTGTGATTTGTCAAGTCATAGAGCCAACTGAATGGGGATTGTCCATGGTAGTAGCCCACAAAAAAGTCACAGATTAAATCAGTATATGTATTGATTCAAGAAATTTGAACAAAGCATTAAAGAGACCGCATCATCCAACGCTTACAGTAGAGTAAGTCGCAGCCCTAATACCAAATGCCACTTTTTTTCTGTCTCGGATGCGAAAAGTTCATTTTGGCATGTAATGCTTCATTGCAAATCCTCATTACTGACTACTTTCAGTACCCTCTTTGGCAGATACAGATTCCTCAGGATGCCATTTGGAATAAATTCTGCAAATGAAGTCTTTCATTGTGCAATGGAGCAAATTATTTCAGGTTATCCTTGTGCCATAATAGTAGATGATTTATTGGTTGGAGACCATGGTTAAGCAGAGCATGACAGAAGCCTTGAGAGTTGTAGACAGAGCACGTGAAGTGAACTTAAAGCTCAATCCTCTGAAGTGCAAATTTAGACTACATAACTACTTTTGTGTACAGTCCATGCAGTAAAATACCAGTAAACACAAAGATCCACATGCTGTCCAGGCCAAGAGTGTGTTCCAACTGTTTATTAGAAAAACAAGTTAAGCGCTTTTGTCCCCTCAGCGACTTCATCAGAACCTGATGCCATATAAAATCACATAACTTATATACAACTTAAAACATACATCACCCAATCACATTGCATCCTCATGTGAGTTCCTTAACCCTTTAATGTCCATCATGTGTTACCATCAGTGAAAACAGTCATTATCCGAAACAAAATAAGCATAACCAATATGACAGAAGCATAATAAAAACCTGATAAAAAACAGTCTTCCTATATTATTTGTAGCCAAACATACATAAATATATCCACATTTCATCATCTGCCTATTGTACAAAAATTATGTTTAAAATCCTATTTAAAATGCATATACTTTAAAACTGAGCAAAATTAGTTAACATGTTTACAGTTTAGCAGCTCTTATTTTAAGTACAGGATTAATTATGACATTTTATCAAACACAGATCCCCTGAATCTGGATAAAGTAACCAATGATAAAAGTATAATATTCCAAAAAAAGCCAACAACTCGTTCGAATACACACGGCAAAACAACACTTTAATACAAAATAGTAAAAATATAAAACGTGAGCACTTTCACAGAGTCCTCTCGGCTTCCTCAGACATACTACAGTAACTGCTGCTCTTGTTTAAATAATGATACATCTAGGTCATATCCAATCAGTTAGCAGCATCTTGATTGAATAAATAAAAGTTAAAGGCATACACTATATACAAACACTATATAAACAATCAATCATATAAATAGTGAACTAAAAAAAATATATATATATATATATATATATATATATATATATATGTAAAAAACTGTAAAAACATGCTCTATAAAATTAGATAGTGGTAAAACTGTAAAATATATATACAAATATTAGAAGATGTGTTGGTTACATAAACAATGCTAGAGATTCCAGCATTCATGAATGCTCTTTCAAGAATACAAATGGGACTTTTTTGTTAGAAAAACCTTTCCCAATACGAGGGACGTCGCGCAATTGACCCCAATATGGCAAGACACGGAGACCCCACAGTGTGGATGACCAGAACAAGTTCCTGAAGAGAAGCAAACAGGTTTGATTTTTAATATTTCCTTGACTGAAGCACAAAAAACTTTATTGAACAGAGGTTTGAGTTTTGTTACTGCCCAGAGAGTAGACTTGGTGAATGTGCTAAAAGAACTGAAGCTATTTGGCAGGACACTGACTTTAAAAACTATTTTTCATGGTGGATCCAATGAATATAATGTTTTTAAAAATCCTACTTCTTTTGTTCCTCCCAGTAATTCTGGGATTGATTTATTCATTGATGTGTGTGAAAAACAAATAAGAAGTGTGCTTAGTAATGAAGCTACCAATGTTTTTTTATAATTTATCTAAATGTGAACAGCAAGCATTAAATGACTTAAAATGCTTTAAAAGTGTTGAAATACGCCCAGCAGATAAAGGTGGAGGAATTGTTATTTTAGATAGAGACAAATATATTGCAAATATGTTAATACATTTAAGTAATACTGATACTTATTGTGAGATTTCTGCAACTCATGTTAAAGCCATTACAGATAGACTGCAAGTTATTTTGTTTGATATGTTAATAACAGCCATAATTTCTGAGCCCCTTTTTGAATATTTCAATATAGAGTACCCAGTGACTCCAATTATGTATGGTCTACCAAAAGTCCATAAAAACATAGAAAGCCCACCCATGCGACCTATAGTATCTAGTCGGGGGTGGGCGACAGAACCACTGTCAATATATGTTGAGAAAAACCTGCATCCTATACTTAAGGAATGTACTACTGTGTTATTGGACACTAAAGATTTTTTGAGAGACCTTAGTGCACATTTGGAGGGTATAGATGACCAATGTTGGCTTATTACTCTTGATGTAGAGTCCCTTTTCACAGTTATTCCCCATTCTTGGGGCATAGATAATGTAAGGGAACTACTTAATAGAAAAGGGATAGAAAATACCAAAATTCAACTTATTTGTACCTTACTTGAGATCATCCTAGAAAATAATATCTTTGTGTTTGGCGACAAGTTTTATATACAGAAGGTTGGCGTGGCTATGGGCACTGCTTGTGCCAATAGCTACGCCAACCTAGCACTTGTACAATGGGAAACTGAGAATATTTTGACAGGCAATGTTTTTGCTAAGTCTGTTATATGGCACAAGCATTTTGTGGACGATATTTTTCTGTTGTGGCATGATAACGAAGATAATTTGCAGCAATTTCTAAATTTCATTAATACCATTACCCCCTTTTTGAATTTCACATACAAATACTCAAATAGAGAAATAGAGTTTCTAGATGTAAAAGTTACAAGAGATGCACTTAATTATGTTCATGCCTCCATGTACAGGAAACCCATTAGAAAGAATAATGTTCTACATAGTAGTGGTATGCATCCTAACTACACTAAAACCAATGTGATCAAAGGACAGATAGTTAGATGCATGAGGCTATATAATGATGATGATAGTTTGTCCCAGGCACTTACCCTGTTAAAACATGAATTTATTGAAAGGGGATATAAAGCCAGAGATATAGACAAATAAATAAAAGTGGCTTGGAATGAGAGAAGAGAGAGGTACAAGCCCTATTATGATAGGACGAGAACCAACAAGGATAACCAAAGTAACTATGCCACCAGTACCACAGTAACCAGGAATGCAGAGAATGATGTATTACATTTTCCATTAACATTTGCAAGTAATATCAGTACAGTCTGTGATATAATTAAAAATAATTGGGGCATATTGTTAAATGTGGATGAACTAGAAGGTGTTATAGTTGCTACACCATCATTTACCTTCAAAAACAACATGTCATTAAAAAGACAGTTGTGCTGTAAGAAGTTAGGTGGAGACCACTATGCAAGGTCTGATAGGCTAGGTACCTTTCCATGTAGAAGGTGTACAGCCTGCCCCTTCATATTTGGAGGGGGTCAGTATACACACCCGACTAGGAAGTTCAGCATTGATACACGCTTTTATACAGACTGTTATAGTAAGAATGTTGTATACTTTGGTTTCTGTTCAAAATGCCCAGCCTACTATGTAGGCAAAACTAATCGGCTACTCAAAGATAGAGTCCTAGAACATGTAAGGGACATTAAAAAATAAAAAAGAGACAAGTGCGTTAGCGATGCATGTTATAAAGGAGGGAGCCACACACACCTTCAAGTTCCTAGTGTTACATATCATGCAAGATAACAAAAGAGGTGGGAACATGAACAACAAGACCAAAGCCTCAGAACAAGAATGGATAATTAGGCTTCAGGCTGACAGACCACTTGGACTAAATAGTAAGGTTTCACTGAAACCTTTTCTTAGGTACAGGGCTTTGAAGCATTGATTATTATGTTTGGTCACATCTTCTAATATTTGTACATATATTTTACAGTTTTACCACTATCTAATTGTATAGAGCATGTTTTTACAGTTTTTACACACACACGCACACACATATATATATATATATATATATATATATATATATATATTTTTTTTTTTTAGTTCACTATTTATATGATTGATTGTTTATATAATGTTTGTATATAGTGTATGCCTTAAACTTTTATTCATTCAATCAAGATGCTGCTAACTGATTGGATATGACCTAAATATATCATTATTTAAACAAGAGCAGCAGTTACTTTAGTATGTCTGAGGAAGCAGAGAGGACTCTTTGAAAGCGCTCACATGTTTTATATTTTTACTATTTTGTATTAAAGTGTTGTTTTGCCGTGTGTATTCCAAGTTGTTGGCTTTTTTTGGAATATTAATCATGACATTTGTTTAAACCTGGTTTGTGCATTGCATCAAATCTAAATTGCCACAGAAGTTCCTTATATTCTGTTTTCGTTTCCGAAGCTCCCCCCTCTAGCTTCTAATAGAACTACTTCTAAGATTCCAAAAACAAACTTCTTATGGCCCTCACATACACAGGTGTGTTTGTACAACGCATTGTTCTTATTGCATTTCCGTATGTCATATAGGTGTTCATAAATTCTTTTAGAAAGTTTCCTCTCCATTTTCCCCACATAAAATGAACAACAAGGGTCACAGAAGGCTAAGCACACAGTACACCACACCACTTGTGTTGCAGTCTCCTCTTGAAAAAGTAATTTTGTTGTTGAAACAATTTCCCCTTTGTTAAATATGTGGTTGCAGTAACTGCATCTACCACATTTGGTTGTTCCAAATTTATGGGGTTTGGGGTCCCTCTCTTAACACTTGTTTGATGCTGTTGTCAACCTTGTATGTAAATGTGGGTGTTTCTGCTATGTGCTGGAACAACTCTTCACCAGTTTTTAGACTGTCCCAGTTCCTTAGAATTATGTTCTTTCTGTCCCCATTCCCCTCATTGAAGTTGATCACCGTAACATTTTTAAAACTTTTAGTATCCCTGTTTTTACTCTGTCCTATACTCTATAGCAAATCCGGCTTCCCCAGTATACATGGGTATCTGATGTCCCTGTTGCTCACCACTTCCTCCTAAGTGTTCTTAACAATTCCTGTGGGTGCTCCTCTCCAAGAACATGGATGTCATTTTGTCCAGTTCTGCTTTGAACAAAATTTCATTAGAATTCATCCTAGCCGCACGAATGAATTGTCCCTTTACTAAGTTCCTTTTACAGTAACTTGGATGCCCACTGTTAAAGTGTAGAAAATCATTAGAGTATGTGTCCTTTCTATAGATCGTAGTTGTATAAGTTTCATTCAATATTCCAAGATGAATGTCCAGATAATTTATACTGTCTATGTTCTTAGTGTGTTTAAACTTCGGGAAGGTTCATGTACCTTGGAGGTAGTTCAAGAATGACTCAGTCTCTGTGAGATTCCCTTTCCATACAAAGAACAGGGCATTTAAAAATTGAAAACAGTGAGACTATAGTGGGGAATAGATAGACTCTTGTATAGCCTTCTTCTTCCATACTAGCATCACTATGTTTGCAAAAGTGGGATCACACACCACTCCCATTGCCACTCCATTAACCTGTTTGATGTATTCACCTTCAAAGTACAGGAAATTGTTGGTTAGTACAAGTTCCATCAAGTCTACCAAGAACTGTGTGTCATCGATGGAAAACAATTTGGTTTCTAGGAGCATATCCTCAAAAAGGTCCAAACCATGTTCATCGTGTTTCACTGTTGCAGTCATGACTGTAGGGTTCTCCCTTGCCGGCAGGCAGCCCTCGGTCGGCCAGAATCCCAAAGTCTGGGTCCGGCGTCGGCTGTTCAACCATGCTCCCTGATGTCAGAGCACCTGGAGTATAAAGCTGACAGCTGACGCCATCTTCTCCAGTCTTTCTTGCCGTGCGGTGATAGCAGTTCGCAAGTGCCGGTTGGTTGACTCCTGACAGATTTTCCTATATACTTCGGTCCGAAGATTTTCTTCTCCACTCAAAGCTAAGTACCCCGTTGGGGAAACTTTTTTCTTGCTCCACTCCGATGTCAGAAAAAGTTAATAATTGTATTTCATGTGGGAAGCAAATACCTCATAAGGATTTTCATTCTTACTGTATTCCTTGCTTAGGCCCTGACCACGACGTATCTAGTTGTCGGTTTTGTGCTAATTTCAATCAACGTACAATTAAGCGAAGGTACGATTTTGCTTTTCATTACTTCGGTAGGCGCTTTAACTACAAAATGTCGTCGGATACGATTCCGGCTACCGGAGTTCCCAAACGTCGCAAGGATAAAGACAGGCCTCCGAGGTCCAAATCTGATGATAGCGCACATGCGGAGCCAGTTTCAGGTTCGGCCGTCGTCAGTGAGGTGCTTTTGCAGCCCCTGTCGTGGGCCATTTCAGAACCGACGGCCAAAACGGACTCTCATGAGGAGCCAACCAGGCCTTTAAATATCTCTGTTGCAGGACCTTCGGACAATGCTCCTTCGGATGGGTCTGGAGCCACTGTGCAGGTACCGGCTTCCAAAGGGGTTTTCAGGCCTACTCAGCTTCTAATAAAGGCAAAGCCAAAGACAAAGGCAAAGACTCCTAAATCAAAGACTTCAACACAGGCCTCTTCTGAACCGGCTCCCAAGTCACAGAAACAGTTACTCAAGATGGCGGAGGATTTACTTACTATGATTAGGGGTTCTCATCCCCCTCCAGACAAAAGGCCTAGGCAGGATGTTTATTATGATTCCTCTGATCAGGCTTCTGTTTCCTCAGTTTCTTCTTCTGACCAGGAATATTCTTTCCCTCCTCATGAGGATTCTGATGCGGAAGAATCCATTCCTTCAGCTTCTCCTCCTGAGGATTTCTCTTTTGGGAAAACTTTGCATGAAATGAGGGAACATTTTCACTGGGAGGAACAGGAGTATTCGGAATCCAAGAAAAGGCTGAGGGATTTTCTTCTTCTTCCACAACATAGGCCCCTGGCTATTCCTCCTGTTTTGGATATTGTGGATGATGCCTTTTCGGAGGCTAACTTAACCCCTGACTCCTTTCCTCCTGCTCCTGTTAAGCCTGATAGATATTATAGGGTTCCTGATTCCCATCAGTTTTTATACAAGAACCCTACTGCTGACCCTGAAACCATTTCTCAGGGTCCTAAGGGAGTTAAGGCCGCTTCTGCCAAAAATCCCATTCCTACTGAAAAGGATTCTCGAGCCTTGGACAGATGGGGAAAAAAGGTGTACACTTCTGCTACTTTGTCCATTAGGGCTTTAAACTCAGTTTCATATGCTTAAATACCAGCAATTTCTCTTGTCTGTCTTGAAACAAAAATTTACTTCCATTTCTGCTTGTGCAGATGATAAAGAATTACATGATTTATTGCATGCCACTGAACAGGTTGGGAAGCATGTTTTACACTGTGGATTTGATGCCTTGGAGGCTTCTTGTAGGGCTGCGGCCTCTGGCTCAGTCATTAGAAGACATGCATGGCTAAAGGAACAAAATTTACCTGAACAAGTAAAAGCAAAGTAATTGGATGCTCCTGTTCAGCATAATGTTTTGTTTGGATCTAAAGCTGAAGAGGTGATTAAAAAGATGGAGGATAAGGCGAAATCCATGCAAACAGTTAAGGATTTCTTACAAGTACAGCCACCTAGATTTAGCACTAATTGGCCTTCAAAGAATTGGTCTTTTCCCTCTTCAGACAGGCCTCAGAGGGGTAGATATAGACGCTCCAGAGGGAGGCCTCAAACACAAGCTGCTTACAGACCAAGACAATGGACTGCTTCCACCCCTAGGGGAGGAGAGGACAGGTCACAATCTCAAAGGAAACAAACTCAATGACTCCCTCTGTTGGGCTACAGGAATGTCTTACCTGGAAGCCCCCCCTCGGAGGAAAACTCTCTCTTTTTTATCAAAATTGGACTCAAATAACCCAAGACAAATGGGTGTTGGATGTGATTTTAAGAGGTTACAAATTCCATTTTCATACCCTGCCAAGGTCAAGCGGATGGCCAGACCTACCAAAACATTAATGGAAGGAGGCCTTAAACCAGGTGGAAGCTCTTTTGGCTATGAATGCCATAGAACTGGTTCCACTTTCAGAGATGGGAAAAGGTTTTTACTCAAGGCTCTTTCTAGTTCCAAGGAAACAAAACTCATGGAGACCCATTCTGGATCTGTCGGTCTTGAACACCTTTCTAGAGATTCCAAAATTCAAGATGCTTACTCTACAACAACTACTTCCAATGCTGTCCAAAGATGCATGGATGGTAACTTTGGATTTAAAGGAGGCTTATCTGCACATTCCCATCAGACAGGATAGCAGAAAATACCTCAGGTTCAAGGCCGGATTGAGGCACTTTCAATTCTCTGTGCTGCCCTTTGGATTGTCTACTGCGCCCAGGGTCTTCACCAAATGCCTGGCTCCAGTAGTAGCTTACTGCAGACTCAATGGAATTCAAATTTACCCTTATCTGGACGATTGTCTAATTCAGGCAGACATGAAGGATGTCTTACTCCAGCATCTAGAATTTGTACAGAATCTTCTCAAATTCCTGGGATTCTGTGTAAACATAAAAAAGTCAAATTTGACACCATTGCAACGGATAACCTTTCTGGGTGCACTTCTAAACACTACAACCCAGATGGCATTCCTGACATCCGAAAGGCAATTACAGCTGGCTTCAACTTTCAAAACCTTGGCAACTCTAACTCAACTATCTGCAAGGAAATTCCTGCAGGCTTTGGGTTACATGGCCTCCTGCATCCTTCTCGTCCCATATGCAAGACTACACATGAGGAAAATATAGTGGTACCTAAAAAGTGTATGGTCTCAGCATTGCCACAGTTTAGACATACTGATCTCCGTCCTTCCTTGCCTTCAAAAGGAGTTTCTTTGGTGGTCCAGGGCTTGTGCACTGAACAGAGGGAAACCCTTTCATCTGCCTCCTGCCACTCAGATTCTAACCACGGACGCCTCGGATTATGCTTGGGGAGCCCATTTTCAGGGCAATTGTCTGCAGGACCTTTGGACAAAGGATCAAAAGCACCTGCATATCAACCTAAAGGAAATGTTAGCCATTCAGAAAGCTTTGTTGGCCTTCAGGAATCTTTTACAACCAGGACAACTACTAATACGGACAGACAACACCACGGTCATGTGGTACATAAACAAGCAAGGGGGATCTCATTCCTACCCTCTGTGCAGACTAGCCATGGATTTATGGGACACAGCTCTAGCTTGCAATCTGGATCTTCAAGCTCAGTTTCTACCAGGGAAACAAAATCTCCTGGCAGACAGTCTGAGCAGAAACCTCTCAGATCCACACGAGTGGATGCTGGACACCAAAATATTCAGGATGATAACAGCAGTCTGGGGATGTCCTCACATAGACCTCTTTGCGTCCCATCTCAATCATCAACTACCAATTTTTTGCACCAGGACTTTCCACAGGGAAGCTTGGAAAGTGGATGCCCTGTCATTCAGTTGGAGGAACCTCTCGGGATATGCCTTTCCGCCACTTCCTCTTCTTCCATGGATTTTATTGAAGATAAAACAGGACAAGCCCAGGATGATAATCTTGCTGGCTCCAAATTGGCCTCGGCAGTTTTGGTATCCAACTCTAAAAAACCTATGCCTGGAGCCTCCTTGGGTTTTACCTCAGTCTCCGATCCTTCTGTCCCAACACCAGGGTCAGGTTCTACACTCTTATGTCAGAACTCTCAGCCTGGCGGCCTGGTTAATCCAGGGCCTTTGATTTCTCTACCTAAGCAGGTTATGGATGTCATTTTAGAAGCCAGACGTCCTAGCACTAGAAAATTTTATGCAGGAAAATGGAAAAGATTTTGTTCCTGGATGCAGGCTCAGAATTCTGATCCTCTTCTTCCTAACATTACTTTAATTTTACTTTACCTGGCAGAACTCTTACGTAAGGGTCTCTCTTTCTCTTCCATTAAGATACATGCCTCTGCTATTTTTGCTCATTATAATACGGACCCTCCCATCTTTTCCCACCAGCTCGAGACAGTTTCTCAGAGGAGCTAAGAATTTAAGACCTCCTAGATCTCCTCCCATTCCTGCTTGGGATCTCAACTATGTTTTGGAAAAGCTAACCTTGCCTCCTTTTGAGCCTGCTGCCTCTTCTGACATCAAGTTTTTATCTTGGAAGACAGCTATCCTGTTAGCTCTAACCTCTGCCAGGAGAGTTTCAGAGTTGCAAGCTCTTATGGCTGTGGAACCTTATATTATTTTTCATCAAGACAGGGTATCTCTGAGGACAAATCCTACTTTCATGCCTAAGGTGGTTTCGAAGGTGGCATCAAATCAAACTATCCACTTGCCAACTTTTTTCCCCTCTCCTCAAAATAAAGGGGAAAGGATCCTACATTCCTTGGATGTACACAGACAATAACGTTTTTACCTGAACAGAACCAAGGACATCAGGAAATCAGATCAATTGTTTGTTTCTTATGCTTCAAGTTCCCAAGGTAAAGCCATTTCAAAACAGACCATTTCTAAATGGATTGCTCATGGAATCAGATTTTGTTATTCTCACCATGGAAAGCAAATCCCAGGGAGTATACGGACTCATTCCACCAGAGCTGCTGCCACTTCTGTGGCCTTCCTCTGGGGAGTTCCTACCAAGGACATTTTGGAAGCTGCAACTTGGAGTTCAGTGCATACTTTTTCTAAGCACTACACTGTACCTCTCTACTCTAAGTCTAGGGCAGGCTTTGCCTCTGCAGTCTTACAGGGCCTTTTATCCACCCCTACCTCTTTATGACCACCTCCCTTTCTTTCAGCTTTGGGATTCTACCCTACAGTCATGACTGCAACAGTGAAACACGATGAACATAGTACAGTTGTGTACACCTACCATAAATGTAGATGTTTGAGTGTCTTCACTGTTGCAGTCTGGGTTTCCCTCCCTCCTGTCCCCTCTTATTTTTACCTTTGTGTTTTTTTTTCCTTTTTTCACCATTCTTTTGGGGTGTATTTGCAAAGGTTATGGGACCTTTTTCATTTTGGGACTCCTGACATCTGGGGCAAGAAAAACTGGAGAAGATGGCGTCGGCTGTCAGCTTTATACTCCAGGCACTCTGACATCAGGGAGCATGGTTGAACAGCCGACGCCGGACCTAGACTTTGGGATTCTGGCCAACCGAGGACTGCCTGCTGGCAGGGGGAGAACCCTACAGTCATGACTGCAACAGTGAAGACACTCGAACATCTACATTTATGGTAGGTGTACACAGCTGTACTTTCCTCATGTGGTATACTAGAGAAAAGATCCACAACATCAACCGTCAGAAAACAAATTGAGTCTTTGGAACTGCTGACGTCAAGTTTGGCTGAAAAGTCCCATTAGTCTCTTAGGACATGCATGTGTTTATTGCATACCTGTTTAACCTTCCTGTCTATGTAAACAGCTAAGGGGTATGTCTTTGATTAATGTGCAGCTACAATTAACCTGTATGGAGGGGGGTTTTCCACACGTTTGTGTACTTTGGGTATACCAAATAGTGCCGGAATCTACGAGTTTCTATTGGTCAAAAAACAAGGGTATCTGGTGTGGTGAATCCCTGCAAAAGGGCATCTTCTAGGAATAAATCAATTTTCTTGTGAGCTATATTGATCTCATTTCTCGAAACTGGGTTGTACCTAGTTTCATCTAAGAACATGTTTGTTCATCATTTTACCTACATAGTCGATGTCTGCTGCTATCATCACCCCCTCCCTTGTTGGGTTTCATAACCCTGACTGATTTGTCTCTAGATAGCTCTTCAAGTAAATTGTGTTCTTCTTTGCTTAAATTACTAAAATTCTTCTTGTTGTCACTGTATGCTGCATAAAGATCCCTTTAGCAAGCTTTTTTAAATGTTTGTAAAGCTTTACATAGTGGGGGGGGTTAAAGGTACTCTTTTTCTTCAGTGCATTGGTTGTTGTGGGGGCTACACTATCTCTATTTAGGAAAAATAAGTTTAACCTCCTAGTAAATAACTTTAACTCTGTCATTGTGTCAGCTATGTTTCCTTTAGGTCTGGGAACAAATTTAAACCCTTTTTCGAGTAAACTAAAATATAGTGTCAATTTCCCTTTCTGTGTGGTTAAAAATGTGGAAACCATTGTGAGTTAACATCTTTCCGCCATAGCTGGCAATACTTTGAGCCCCCTTTGCATTGATTATTTGTTGTCCTATCTCCTGTTCACCTGCTCCCCCCCCCCCGTGATTCATTCTCCCTCTCGTACCTGGTCTCATTTGACCTTGAGGTAAAAAATGTCCCCTACGCCTCAAGTTTTGTATCCTTTCTGATCGTCTAGGCAGAGACTGAATCTGGGGTTGTTGGTTCCAACTATTGTACCTACTTTGCTCTGTGTAACCATCCTCATTATAATGGTCTCCCTCCACAGAACCTTGCACTGTGTCTGTTAATGTGTTGAACTCACTGGTGTTTACGTTTGTAGCTGACCCAGTGCCCTCAAGGAAAGGAGCCATTCTTGAGATGCCAGCTCCAGATAATGTTCAAGCTCTACAATGTTTTCTTGGCACGGTCAACTATTTAGGCAAGTTTATACCAGATTTCAGTTAGCCGACAGCACCTTTAAGTGAGCTGATGTGCAAAAATGTTACATGTTCTTGGTTGGAACAGCATCAAAACGTATTTGAAGACCTTAAGCAGAAAATTGCTAACCCACCTACATTAAGATACTATGATCTCAATAAACCAGTAACTCTTTCCTGTGATGCTTCAAAGTTTGGTCTTTGTGCAGTTATTCTTCAAGAGGGCGGACCGGTAGCCTATGCATTTAGATCTCTTACCCAAGCTGAGATACAATGTGGTCAAATTGAGAAAGAACTTTTGGCAATAGTATTTGCATGTTCAAAGTTTCATGATTATATCTGTGGTCAAGCTATACAGATTGAAACTGATCACCAACTTCTAGTTACTATTTTAAAGAAGCCTGTGCATTCAGGTCCACCGAGATAACAAGGAATGATGCTCAAATTGCAAAATTACAACTTCAGAATGGTCTATACAAAAGACAAACTTCTTTATCTGGCTGATACCTTATCCATATCACCCAGAAATACAACAGAACAGCTTCATACAGAGAATTTTTACTTTGATGTCATGGAAGTGCGTAATTTTTCTACCACGAGACTTGAGCTGAGAGATCATACAAAGACTGATCCAATTTTGCAAAAGCTCAACCACTACATTAATGTAGGATGGCTGTCAAAGCAATCTAGTGTACCACCTGAAGTGCAAACTTATTTTCCTTACAGAGATGAGATGTTGATGGAAGATGGCATTATTTTCAAAAGTCCTGAAATTGTTGTTCCTGCTTCCTTACAACATGAATATTTCCAGATTCTGCATCATGGTCACCCAGTTTCCAAACCTACCAAAAAAGGGTGAGAGGACTAGTATTTTGGCCTTCTCTAGCAAAAGACATTGATAGAGTACTTTCTTCTTGTTCAGTATGCAATAGTACTAAACCACATTTGCAAAAAGAACCACTTCAGCTAAGTCAAGTTCCTGAACTACCTTGGTCAACAGTAGCCACTGATATATTTGAGTGGAACAATCAGCATTACTTAGTGTTGGTAGACTCTTATTCAAATTGGTTTGAGATTGATTTACTATCTAATCTAATGTCCACTGCTGTTATTACCAAGTTGAAATGTCATTTCTCAGTCCATGGTAGTCCACATAAAGTTATTTCTGACAATAATACTCAATTTACTAGTCAGTTTCAAAAATTTGCAAGAGAATGGGACTTAGTACATGTTACTAGTAGTCCAGAGTATCCACAGTCAAATGGACTAGCTGAACATGCAGTACAGAGTGCAAAGCATTGCTGGAGAAATCAAAGCGTGATAATACCAATGTCTTTGAATTTAATTAATCTCAGAAACATACCCCGTGATGAAATACTTGGCTCACCTGCTCAGAGACGTCTGTCTAGGCAAACCGGAACAACATTGCGTATTAGTTGAGAACTTAGCGCTTTCATGATCCAAACTGATCACTTCTTCAATGGTCTTGTTTCAATGGTCTGGCTTTCAAAATAGGTTTAAGTGATACCATACCATTAAATCTGAAGTAGTTAACTTCATTTGATCAGCAACCTGTGGGTATCGGATCCGATCTAGATCCAAGCCGGCAGCTTTCCAAGCTAGAGATCCGAGCTCCTAGCTCCTCCCCTTTACCTATAATACCCTGCTATCTCCCTCCAGTCCCCAGATCTCATTTGCCGCGGCTTCTTGAAGCACGAGCGACGAGCTCTTGGCGGTTTGTGAGTAAATTTAGAGGGTTTTATTCTCTAGTTCTATTAGCCAGTTTCTTCAAAACCTGTGTGTGTGTGTGTTCCTTCTCCAACCCTAGTATACCTAGTAAAAATTTTTTTGTTAGTAGTTTGTTAGTTATAGTTCCCCCTTCCCCTTATCTGTGTGTATGAAGGCGTGTGTGTGTGACTAAAATGGCTGAAGGCCCTAAGGCCATATTTTCTAAATGCTCTGAGTGTGGCCATAAGCTGTCTCCAGCCAATGGCCACACTCAGTGCGGTATGTGCCTGGGGGTTGCCCATCTTTCATCAGGCTGCAAAGTTTGTGTGGCTTTTAACCCCCGGGCGTTGAAGGATAGGAGGACCAAGCTAATCCTGGAGGGTCTTTTGCCCTCGGATTCTACTTCGTTCTCCTCTCCCTCTGTGGCACCAGCCGCGGCTGCGGCTGTTGCACCTACTGTTCTTGCTCCACTGGCTAGGACTCAAACTCCCGCTGCGGTCCAGGGAGAGGGACTCCAGGAAAAAGGATAGAAGGGACAAGGTGCGTGACAGGGAGAGGCATTGGAGCCACAAGTGGCAGGACTATTCTGCCCCCTCGCCCCCGCCGGCTAAGCAGCTCTGCTCTCCCCTGAAGGCCTCCGCGTCTTCCCTCTCTGTTTCACTCTCCACGCTTTTCTCCGGAGTAGGAGTCCCGGCCACCTTCGAGGTCGAGGCGGCCTTCCCGGCCAGCCTCGACGGCTTCTTCCAGATCCACTAGGAGCCTTTCAGACGTGGACATGGACCAGATGATGCGTCGCTTCCTCCAGGCCCAGATGCAGATGGGAGTGCTCTAGCCTACCCCCCCTCCAGGGGGGAGCTCGGCCCCCTTCTTTGTCCCCATTGCTCCTTCTCCGATCCACTATCGGGTTTCAGAGCCATCGGATCTGAGTAGTGTCAGAAGCCGGGGCGTCGGCGTCGATAGTAATCACTACTTCGCTGGCTGTACGCTCGAGTTTGTCGGGTCCTTTTTCGGATCCAAGCTCTCGGCGCTGTGAGCCGAGCCTCGGATCCGGAGGGGTTAGTGTGTCTTCGACTCCAATGCGGTTGGAGCGCACTTCCTTTTTGGATCCGATCGGGTCGACTCCGGCACCAGTCCACACAGATCTGAGGGGGCTGCTCTCGGATTCCAGGGAGAGCAGTTCACCCTCGGCCTTCAAAGTCGTGGAGAGGGTCCTTTCGAGGGATTCGAGGCCCCAGGCTCATGCTACAGATCCACACACCATTCCCTCGCAGACAGGCATGTGTTCCATCATTCGGCCCCAGGGACAGCCTGCGTCTATATCCCAGATGGATCCCCTAGAGGAACAGGACCTGGTTGGTGAGCCTTCCTTGGACAGCCCCCCCGAGGAGGTCCCTCACAAATGAAAGTGTAAAAGGAGGCACATGGACTCCCCCGAGTCCCTCACAGAAGACACTGACTTGGAGGAAGGGGAAGGTTCCCCCAGGTCACCCACTGAGGACGTCTCCTTTGGAGACATCATGGAGATGCTATGCATTAGAGGGGGTGGTCAGTTTTCCTCAGATGAGTCTGTGTTTCTGGAGGCGTTTGACGCAGGCCCATCTACCTCTTAGGTGTCCCCTCCGGCCGACCCCCTGGTAGACCTTATAACTACCAGGGCGTGGAAGGAGACAGACACTGTAGAGCCGATGCCCAGGAGACCAGATAAAATCCTTAGCCCCCCCACAGACAGGACAGCGTGGAGCAAAGGTTCCCCAGTAGATGCCATGGTGGTGGCGTCTGCCACCAAGAAGGAACTAGCGCAGGAAAGTTCCTCGGTACATCCTCCAGACAAGGAGTCTCGGACGATGGACCGCATTGGAAAGCGGATGTTTGCTTCAGCCATCTTCTCTGTAAGGGCGCTGAACTACATGGCACACGTGATTCGGCTTCAGCGAGACCTAATCAAAGAGTACGCTGGGTCACCCCCAGAGTCCATGTCGGCTGAGGACAAACGAACCTTCTCGACACGAATGGCCACTCTAAAGTCAATATCCAACACTTCTATGTGGCTTCTCTCCCATGCCACGGAGGGGACCGCTAGAGCCAGCAGAGCAGGCATCACCTTACGGCGTCATGCCTGGCTCCGTCTTTGCGATTTTGCGGAACCCTTCAAGGCATCCTTCGCGAACGTACCCTTTGACGGTTCTACGCTGTTTGGCAAGACAATCCGCGACACGCTTCTCCAGAGCGAGAATGATGGGAAGACGTCTGCCGTCGGAATCCGCTTCTCGGCTCCTCAAAGGTCGTTTTCCAGGAACCAGAGAGGGCAAAAGAAGATGTGGTTCCGGAAATCTCAACAACCCCGTTTCGCTCCGGACCCTTCGTCCGTCAGAGGCAGGGGAGGACAAGGTGGGTGCAGGCCCAGAGGCAGAGGGGGGCCCAAGAATTTTGGGTCAAGGGAACGCTTTTCCGATTGACCCGCGCAGCAACCCAGAGGGATTGCGCGACTGCTCCTCTCTAGCGGCAGTCGGGAGGCGTTTCTCGGAGCACCTAGCACATTGGGAGTCCATCATGACAGATCGCTGGGTGCTCCGAATAATATCCAGAGGTTACTCTATTCCCTTCCTGAATTCTCCCCCTCGATTGGGGCACCTCCCCGATGTCCCACCCAATCAGAGGAGGCGGCAGCCTTAGAGGTAAAAGAGCTGCTAAGAAAAAGAGCCATCCAGCGCATCCCCCCAGGCCAGTCCAGATCAGGCACTTACTCCAGGTTCTTTTTGGTGCCAAAAAAGACGGGGGACCTAAGGCCAATTCTCGACCTGTCTACACTGAACCTGTCCATTGCGAAAGAAAAGTTCCGGATGGTCACCATTCAATCTATTCTCCCCCTTCTGCAGGAGAATGACTGGATGTGCTCCATAGATCTCAAGGATTCTACCACATTCTAATGGACAGGCGATCCAGGAGATTTCTCCGCTTTCGGCTGGGAGCCAGTCACTATCAGTTCAGGGTCCTCCCCTTTCGTCTCACCAAAGCCCCCAGGGTGTTCACCTTGTGTACCAGATGACTATATCTTTATACAATTGGTGCAAAAATAAATGTGTGCTCCCAAAAAGCCATAACGGAGTTTGCAAAGGTTCCCCCACATGGGGAACCCATTGCTACTCCAGTCACCTGTAAATATAGTTCCTTTTTGAACATAAAATAATTATTGTTCAACACTAATTCAAGTAAACCGACAATTAAGTCTATTTCATTACCTGGGAGGTGCTTACTTAATAGAAAATCTCTGACCCAGTTAGTACCTGTCTCCTGTGGGATTGATGTGTACAGGTCCTTAACATCTGCTGTCAAAAACCTTAGGCTTTCCTCAAAATGAATATGGTTAAGACTGTCAAGGACATACCAGGAGTCCTTGCAGATCTGGGGTTCACTTTTGAGGACTTCTTTTAGTAGTTAACTTCATTTGATCAGCAACCTGTGGGTATCAGATCCGATCTGGATCCAAGCCAGTAGCTTTCCAAGCTAGAGATCCGAGCTCCCAGCTCCTCCCCCTTACCCATAATACCCTGCTACCTCCCTCCAGTCCCCAGATCTCATTTGCCGTGGCTTCTTGAAGCATGAGTGATGAGCTCTTGGAAGTTTGTGAGTAGATTTAGAGGGTTTTATTCTCTAGTTCTATTAGCCAGTTTCTTCAAAACCTGTGTGTGTGTGTGTGTGTGTGTGTGTGTGTGTGTGTGTGTGTGTGTGTGTGTGTGTGTGTGTGTGTGTGTGTGTATGTGTGTGTGTGTATGTGTGTGTTCCTTCTCCAACCCTAGTGTACCTAGTAAAAATTTTTCTGTTAGTAGTTTGTTAGTTATAGTTCCCCCTTCCCCTTATCTGTGTGTGACTAAAATAGCTGAAGGCCCTAAGGCCATATTTTCTAAATGCTCTGAGTGTGGCCATAAGCTGTCTCCAGCCGATGGCCACACTCAGTGCGGTATGTGCCTGGGGGTTGCCCATCTTTCATCAGGCTGCAAAATTTGTACGGCTTTTAACCCCGGGCGTTGAAGGATAGGAGGACCAAGCTAATCCTGGCGGGTCTTTTGCCCCTGGATTCTACTTCGTTCTCCTCTCCCTCTGTGTCACCAGCTGCGGCTGTTGCACCTACTGTTCTTGCTCCCCTGGCTGGGACTCAAACTCCCGCTGTGATCCAGGGAGAGAGGGACTCCAGGAAAAAAGATAGGAGGGACAAGGAGCGTGACAGGGAAGAGGCATAGGAGCCACAAGCGGCGGGCCGATTCTGCCCCCTTGGCCCCGCCGGCTAAGCAGCTCTGCCCTTCCCTGAAGGCCTCCGGGTCTTCCCCCTCTCGGCTTCACTCTCCACACTTTTCTCTGGAGCCAGAGGAGGAGTCCCGGTCACCTTCGAGGTCGTCGAGGCGGCCTTCCCAGCCAGCTTCGGCGGCTTCTTCCAGATCCACTAGGAGCCTTTCAGACGTGGGCATGGACCAGATGATGAGTCGCTTCTTCCAGGCCCAGATGCAGATGGGAGTGCTCTTGCCTCCCCCCCTTCCAGGGAGAGCTCGGCCCCCTTCTTTGCCCCCATTGCTCCTTCTCCGATCCACTATCGGGTTTCAGAGCCATCGGATCCGGGTGGTGTCAGAGCCGGGATGTCGGCGCCGATAGTAATCGCTACTTCGCTGGCTGTACCCTCGAGTTTGTCGGGTCCTTTTTCGGATCCAAGCTCTCCGGGCTGTGAGCCGAGCCTCGGATCCGGATGGGTTAGTGTGTCTTCGACTCAGACGCGGTTGGAGCGCACTTCCTTTTTGGATCCGATCGTGTCGACTCCGGCACCAATCCACACGGATCCGAGGGGGCTGCTCTCAGATTCCAGGGAGAGCAGTTCACCCTCGGCCTTCGAAGTCGTAGAGAGGGTCCTTTCGAGGGATTCGAGGCCCCAGGCTCATGCTACAGATCCACCCACCATTCCCTCGCAGACGGGCCTGTGTTCCATCATCCGGCCTCAGGGACAGCCTGCATCTACGTCCCAGATGGATCCCCTAGAGGAACAGGACCTGGTTGGTGAGCCCTCCTCGGACAGCCCCCCCGAGGAGGTCCCTCACAAATGAAAGTGTAAAAGGAGGCACATGGACTCCCCCGAGTCCCTCACAGAAGACACTGACTTGGAGGAAGGGGAAGGTTCCCCCAGGTCACCCACTGAGGACGTCTCCTTTGGAGACATCATGGAGATGCTGCGGATTAGAGGGGGTGGTCAGCCTTCCTTGGATAAGTCTGTGTTTCTGGAAGTGTTTTACACAGGCCCATCTACCTCTTGGGTGTCCCCTCCAGCCGACCCCTGGTAGACCTTATAACTACCAGGGCATGGAAGGAGCCGGACACTGTAGAGCCAATGCCCAGGAGACCAGATAAAATCCTTAGCCACCCCACAGACAGGACAGCATGGAGCAAAGGTTCCCCAGTAGATGCCATGGTGGTGGCGGCTGCCACCAAGAAGGAACTAGCGCAGGAAAGTTCCTCGGTACATCCTCGAGACAAGGAGTCTCGGATGATGGACCGCATTGGAAAGCGGATGTTCACTTCAACCATCTTCTCTGTAAGGGCACTGAACTACTTGGCACACGTGATTTGGCTTCAGCGAGACCTAATCAAAGAGTACGCTGGGTCACCCCCAGAGTCCATGTCGGCCGAGGACAAATGAGCCTTCTCGACACGAATGACCACTCTAAAGTCGATATCCAACACTTCTGTGTGGCTTCTCTCCCATGCCACTGAGGGGGCCGCTAGAGCCAGTGGAGCAGGCATCACCTTACGTTATCATGCCTGGCTCCATCTTTGCGATTTTGTGGAACCCTTCAAGGCATACTTCGCAAATGCTCCCTTTGATGGTTCTACGCTGTATGGCAAGACAGTCCGCGACACGCTTCTCCAGAGCGAGAAAGACGGGAAGACGTTGCCGTCGGAATCCGCTTCTCGGCTCCTCAAAGGTCCTTTTCCAGGAACGAGAGAGGGCAAAAGAAGATGTGGTTCCGGAAATCTCAAAAACCCTGTTTCGCTCCGGACCCTTCGTCCTTTAGAGGCAGGGGAGGACAAGGTGGGCGAAGGCCCAGAGGCAGAGGGGGGCCCAAGAATTTTGGGTCAAGGGAACGCTTTTCCGATTGACCCGCGCAGCAACCCTGAGGGGTTGCGCGACTGTACCTCTCTAGCGGCAGTCGGGAGGCGTTTCTCGGAGCACCTAGCACATTGGGAGTCCATCACGACAGATCGTTGGGTGCTCTGAATAATATCTAGAGGTTACTCTATTCCCTTCCTGAATTATCCCCCTCGATTGGGGCACCTCCCCGATGTCCCACCCAATCAGATGGAAGCGGCAGCCTTAGAGATAAAAGAGCTGCGAAGAAAAAGAGCCATCCAGCGCATCCCCCCAGGCCAGTCTGGATCAGGCACTTACTCCAGGTTCTTTTTGGTGCCAAAAAAGACGGGGGACGTAAGGCCAATTCTCGACCTGTCTACACTGAACCTGTCCATTGCAAAAGAAAAATTCCGGATGGTCACCATTCAGTCTATTCTCCCCCTTCTGCAGGAGAATGACTGGATGTGCTCCATAGATCTCAAGGATTCTACCACATTCTAATGGACAGGCAATCCAGGAGATTTCTCCGCTTTCGGCTGGGAGCCAGCCACTGTCAGTTCAGGGTCCTCCCCTTTCATCTCACCACAGCCCCCAGGGTGTTCACCAAGGTCATGGCAGTTGTAGCGGCCCACCTGAGGCTTTAGGGAATACAGATCTTTCCTTACCTGGACGACTGGCTCCTCACCGCCCCCACCAGGCATCTACTATGCTTGGCCAGGGACTATTTCCTGCATTTGGCCCACCAGTTGGGGATCACTGTAAACTACAAAAAATTGTCCCTTCAGCCTGCTCAGGTCTTGGATTTCATAGGGGCCAGAATAGACACGCTTCAGTCAAAGGTTTTCTTGACGTCGGACAGACTCCGAAACCTAACTCTCCACGTCCTAGCTCTTCTACAGTCTCCAGCCCCACCGGCGGAATTAGTCCTGAGGGCACTAGGGTCTGTGTCGGTGGCTATCAATCTGTCACCTCTAGCCCGCTTGAATATAAGGGTTCTTCAGTGGACCTTGCAGGTACAGTGGTCCATCCTCCAACATTCACTATACATCCCTATTCCCCTCAGCAGGGTTTGCAGGGAATCTCTGCTTTGGTGGCTCCATTCCCGAGAGCTTCGGGAAGGGCGGCCCTTTTTGATGCCTCTACCTCTAGCCACAGTGACCATGGATGCTTCTTGCCTAGGGTGGGGGTGGGCATTGCATGGGCAGAACCGTCCAAGGCACGTGGACTCCAACAGAGACTGTTCTGCATATCAATGTTCTGGAGATGAGGGCAGTGCTTCTAGCGTTGCAGGCTCTCCATGCCCTTCTTCCTCTAGGGACTATTGTAATTCAGACAGACAACATGTCAGTGGTGTGGTACATCAACAAACAGGTGGGGAACCAGGTCTTACCCTCTCTGCCGAGAGGCCATGAGAGTTTGGGAATGGGCGATATCTACCAACCGCTTTCTGCTAGCAACACACATTCCAGGTCAGTCCAACATTTTAGCGGACAAGCTGAGTCGAACTATCATCTCACCTTACGAGTGGTCTCTGAACCCTTAGTAGCGAAATGGATCTTCCTCAAATGGGGTCAACCTTGCTGCGATCTGTTCACGTCGCCTTTGAACGCAAAGTGCAGCGAGTTTTTCACTCTGATCCCCCCACTGGGGAGACTCCCAGAGACACTTTGGTTCATGCTTGGCCATCCTGTCTTCTTTATGCCTATCCACCTCTCCCATTAATGACAAAATTTAGCCCCATTCTGGCCTCGTCAAACCTGGTTCCCATACCTGCAGTCTCATCTAGTAGCTCCTCCTTGGATCTTAGATCCCATCCCAGATCTGATTTCTCATCCTTTGGGATTAAAAACCCCAAACCTGGACGACCTCAAGCTTTCCACTTGGTTGATCCAGTTCCGTTAGTGGCTAGGACTCCCGGTATCTCATCCGTAGTTAAATCCATCCTGGTGGCCGCACATAAGGAAGGTCTCCAACAGTAAAGGGAAACGTTTTTCTATCTGGGCTGGGCAAAGGAATTTGGATCCCTTTACAGCTCCCAATTCCAGCAGTTCTCGAGTTTTTATGCCACATTTTTCATCAGGGGGCCAGTTCTTCAACTGTGAAAGTTCAAATGGCGGCTATTTTCCACTTCCACATCGGAGATAATCTTGTTCCCTTAGCTTCCTCTAAGATCTGCAAGACCTTCTTGAAGGGTACTTTTCTGTTAAGACCTCCTGTCAAGAATGCGGGTCCTCCGTGGGATCTAACCTTAGTCCTCCAGGTTCTTACTGGTCCACCCTTTGAGCCTGCAGCCTCGGCTGACTTAAAGTATTTGTCTTGGAAAACTGCCTTCTTGATTGCTATTACCTCAGCTAAAAGGGTATCGGAGCTTCAGGCCCTTTGTACCAAACCTCCGTATCTTGTCTTCCATAAAGGCAGAGTTTCCCTCAGGACTAATCCCTCCTTTTTACCTAAAGTGACTTCCGAAGCTAACATCAACCAATCCATTAATCTGCCTGTCTTTTTCCCTAACTACCAGAACAAAGGGGAATACAGACTCCATTCATTAGATGTGCATAGACAATTGTGCTTCTCTTTGCATAGAACCACTGCCTCTCAAAAATTAGAGCAGCCCTTTGTTTCCTTTGCCAAGCCATCTTTGTGTAAACCAATACTTGAAGGTAACTCTAGCTAGGTGAATCTAACTGCATTTTGTTCACGTACAAAATTTCTGGTCGACCTGAGCCCGTGGGAGTTCATGCACATTCTACACGTTCTGTGGCTACCTCTGCTGCTTTTTGGTCAAGGGTGCCCTTGGATGACATCTGTTCTACGGCCACTTGGGCTTCCTCTCATACCTTTATTACTCATTATAAGTTGGATTTAATATCCAGGGGGAGGGCATCATTTGGCTCTGCAGTGCTCTGGAATATCCTTCCTTGAGGACCTCCCATGTTTTGGTAGCTGGGGACACTGTCCCACAGGTTGCTGATCAAACAAAGTTAACTACTTCAGAACAAGAAGTTATGTACTCACCATAACGTTCCATCTGAGTAGGTAATTTCATTTGTCAGCAACCAACCTCCCCTCCGTCCCCCTAACCTGTAGTTTGTCATTCGAAGGATTGTTGATTCACTCCTAGTTGGTATCAGGTTAGGATGTTCAGGTGGTTTGTTGCTTTGGTATTGTGTGCTAATTGGGCAAACTCGATCTGAGGACTGGAGGGAGGTAGCAGGGTATTATGGGTAAGGGGGAGGAGCTAGGAGTTTGGATCTCTAGCTTGGAAAGCTGCCGGCTCGGATCCAGATTGGATCAGATACCCACAGGTTGCTGACAAATAAAGTTACCTACTCAGATGGTGAGTACATAACTTATTTTTTTGAAAGCCAGACCATTGAAACATTAAAATTATGTGTCAAATTTTTTTTGTATTAATATGTACTATTTGTACATTTTACTAATAGTTGTACATTTTTTAAATATTTTTATCGTTTAAGCAATTAAAGCTTTTAGATAAATGCACTTTCTAATTTAGTTAGTACATTCTCCACTGTGATAGGCTGTCTTTTAATTTAAATTTGGCTGTTCAGTAGTCTGATTTAAGTCTGAAGAAGCGATCCGTTTGGATCGTGAAAGCTCTAACTTCTCATTAAATTTTGTTTGTTTTCTTCCTTCAGTCGTGGTTTGTTTATTTTGTTATTTTTTGCTTTGAGGTGAATACCGAGCATTTTACCCAGTATCTGTGCCTTTTTTATTACATTGCCTATTAGCTCCAGTTTGTTGAGGCCTAAGTCTAAGAACAACAGGACAATCAGAGCTCAACTTTTTAAAAAGTGTTCTTTCCAGAAGTCCAGTTATGACAAATCGAGTAGATTTCTTCATCCATTGAAAGAAGGAGAGACAGTGAGGATACAAATGGCAAAAGGTTTTGACCAGATTGGACAAGTAACAAGTATATGTACCGAGCCGAGATCCTAGTTCATAGAATCTTAGGGTGTGGAGTACAGGAGAAATTGCAGACATCTTCTTCCTGTACCAGAATCGATATCACAGCATTGTTCCTGTGATGCAGACTCTAGATCTCAGAGCAATCCAGACAATATTCCTGTTGCAGAACGTGTCTAAACTCCTACTTCTGTTCCTCATGATGTTCCTGATGTCTCCAGAGTTGAACATTCAGCAGAGACAGTCCTAGTTGCTAGACCTAGTTCTCATTTCTTTGTCACACGATTTAGTCATATTTCCAGACCTAGTGTGAAATGCACAGCAACCTGGACATAATCGTCTATATGTATTTAGTTCTGTATAATTGCATGACAAAGAATTATTTGTATCAATTGCATGTCAATCAGTGTTGTCAATATTGATGACTCATTTCTCAAAGAGGGAGGATGTAGAATAGTGTGTGTGCTGTACCTTTAAGAAGCTTTTCAGGTCAGCATGTGCATATAAATAGCAAGCACGTGCTAGCTTCAGTGCCATTTTGAGAGTGCAGCGAGAGAGTGAGCATGTATGAGTGTCATAGCTAGTTTGTTTAAGTTTATCTCAGTTAAAGTTATTAAGCCTCAATCCTGATGTGTTTGTACATAATAATGCTGCTTGAACAGAGGCCACGAATATTTGTCTTTTATCCTGACTGGACAAGTGACAAGCAGAATATCTCAAAACTTCAGAATGCTCCGCAACCGTACTTAAAAGCAAATAAATGACAACTGCCTTCAGATCAATAGTAAACACAACCGTAAAAAATTCTGGTCAGCCATTAAAGAAGTCTTATATCCACTCCAAAAAATTCAGCCCTAATAACTCACCACTTAAAACTTTAATAGTTTTCAACTCTTATTTCATAGATAGTATAGAGTTCCTGAACAAGGATTCCCCAACATCTAATCCCATGCCTACCCAAAAGCCTCATATTGCCACATCCACTTTTACCTTCAAACCTGTGCCTATGTTCTATAAAAAGACTACTTTTAAACACAAACCATGCCCAACTTCAGTTGATGACCTTCCAAGCTAGTACCTTAAAATATTAGCCAGTAACATTGCTTATCATGTCTTGATCATTATAAATAGGTCAATATTATCACTTATAACAGTTTTATCCCCCTGTCCAAAAATACCTTGCAAAATGTATTCAAAAACAACTGCTAAACTATTTCCTGCAGGAAAAACAAATATATCACCCCCACAGTAAGGCTTCCATCCCTCCTATAGTACTGACACTGTACTTCTAATTTTTATAGATACTGTCAGTAAAGCTACAGATAATGGCAAACTAGCCTCCTCCTTATTTCTAGACTTGCCTAAAGCCTTCACCACAGTTTGTACCAGCAAACTTCTACTTCAAATGTCCTGAGTAGGTCTATCTCAACCCAGCCTTTTATGACTCAAAAGCTACTTGTCGAATAGATATTAGCTAGTAAAATGGCACTACACTCTCTCTCTCTCTCCATACTCCCCAGTCACCATTGGTGAACCACAAGGCTCTAACATTGGTCCCCTCCTCTTTAACATTCTCAACACCCTGCACACATCCACATAACAGGCCTCCCTAATAGAATATGAGACAATTCCACACTTATATGCACATCAGACAACCTGGCACATCTCCAGAAAATTATTCAGGAGGCTTTAACAGCCACTGAAACATAACTTTGTAACTGACAACTCATGCTCAATCAACAACAAAAAATATTTTTTTGCCTCAAATCTCTCTCTCTCATGAAAAAACAAAACTTAGAATCCTCTCCCTTAATAATATAACTCATAGCAAATTATTAGGGATGATAGTGGTGGTAATCTTAAATTTGACCTGCATATACAAAATTCCATAATAACAATTCACCAAAACCTACAGATGCTTTGTAGAGCCAAAAACATTCTCACCAATTCAACTAAAGTTACACTTGCCACTACTTACCTCCTCCCCACATATCTTTATTGCCCTTATATCCTTATTAACCTCCGGGCATCACAAAAACAAAACTTGAACAATGCTATAATAAAGTGGCTGAATTTGCAGCAATTACCCCTTTCAGAACCCACCACTGTATAACACCGAAAAGCCTAAATTGGTTAGAACTACTTATTGAACTAACATATACACAGCTTCTTATCACCTATACAATTATGCAGCATGTATCTGCTTGTTCAGCACTAAATACCATTCCACACAGATATGTTCCCACATGGTCATTACAATCCAGTGACCAAAAATTTCTCTCTACCCACAAACGTATTAAGTCCACTGGGCACAGTCTGTACTCATACCATACTACTAAGGTCTGGAACTCCTTACCTGTATCCTTCATGTCAGTACCCTCCCTCCAATCCTTTAAAATGTTTCTGAAAGACTTCCTAGCCAAAGTTTAGATCTGTTCTTGCTCAACCCCAGGATAAACTATATCCCCAAACATGAACAAGTACCTATTCATACCTTATACCTCCTTACTTCCCCCTCTTTACTGTCTCCCTTACTTCAATCAGTTTCTCTCTCCTGATACTCTATCTAAATATGCCATAATCCTTTTTTTTCTATTAATTCATATTGCGATTGCAGTTTGTATTATAGTAACTTCCTTTAATTTCTGTAAACTGGCTAAAATTTCTCTGTAAGTGTCACATCATTGCCATATAAGTTGTATCAATTTTTAACCAATGTTGTCACATTATGTCTAATTTGATATAATTATTTAAATTGTAGTTGTTTTTGTATTATTTTTGAAGATTTAAAATTATTGCTCTTAAAATATTTTTGTAATACTTTGGAGATTTTTGAATTTGGCCTCTATTTAAAATGGGCACCTTATCAGTCAGATTTTTCCCAGCAATCAAATGTCAGTGAATACATAAATTAGCCTAACCCCTCCTCTAGTGGCTGACATGCACAGTTAATGAAGTGATAGCCTGTTGTACGTTCCTCCATGCTTCCATACACATCAAATAATAACTACCACTTAAACATGGTCTGGCAGAACCAAGACTATCCCCCAGATTTACTATTCCTCTGTCCAGGACTAGCTTAGTCCTGCTCGGAGGTGCCCGTTTAGGAGCAGGATGGCAGCGCACCATGCATATTAATGAGGCGCGCTGCCTGAGCTCCTAATCTTACATGGAGCGGGTAAGAGTGCAGGGGGCGTGTCTGAGAGCAGAGCTCTCAGAATATACACGCCCCCACAATGAAGAACAGTACAAAGGGCTAAGAAATGAACGAGACCACTCATAGGTGTCCGCATATCCCCACCAACAGTTCCCCTCGTGTACAACAGCAAGTATACAGAAATAAAATGAACAAACCCTTTTTTTAAAAAATCCGATTAAAGCTAACCGTAGGTGCGTGGGTGTGCCTATTGCTTAGCTATGGTCAATGCAGCTTAAATGGCTGAACAAGATAACAAGGAAGATATATGCAAATGAAGCAGCATAGCAATAGTGTAGTGGGCAGAGCATTCGCCTTACAAGCAGGCATTCCTGGTTCGAGTCCCCACTGCAGCACATTCCATTTTCCATGGCAAAGTACGTTATGACTAATATTTATGTTGCATAACCCACTAAATAACATATAGTAATGAACCAAACCAAGACAGACTGCTGCTCAGAAAGTCTAATTCAATGAAAACATTAAGCTTTTTTCGGTCTGTGCCGAGCTTTATCAAGTGAACATCCAAAGTGCTGCAAGGCTTTATATACACTGAAGTTAATTATTAATTAATCGATTAAAAAATTAATCGATTAAAAAATTAAAGCTTAAAAATGCTGGCGTTGATAAATTGTTAAAAATGCTTCTTTGTTAAAAGTTAAACCTGGTTCATTATAATAAATGTATACAGTAAATATTAAAACTGAAATGTAAAATAATCGAAAGAAACTGTAGGCAGTGCATTTAGCAATAAATTAAAATAAATCATTTATCATATTTCACTTGAAGATTTTTTATCAGCAATGAATGAGCTACTGTTTATGTTAATGTTGTCATTTAATCCAGGGTGTCTGCCTGCATCTAGTTGTATTCAAGGGTCATCTCCCAGTCACCTCCTAGCATCCGGGTAACTTGCTCCAACACTATGAATTTAAGATCTATCCCAGGGCAAGTGAGTGAATGCTTATAGAATTTTGTTTACTTAGATCGTAAAAATGTTCATAGAGTCTTTTCCTAAGTGGCCTCTCAGTTTTGCCAACATAGAAGCTTGAGCAGGTGGTGCAAAACCTAGGTAGACAACCCCTTTACTCCCACAGGTGTAGTGATGATATGATTTGATGTTAAAATTCCTGGAGGGAATGTAAAGTGTTGGAGCATTAATAATGGCATGGCATTGATTACAGGACCCACATTTGAAAGTGCCTAGTCGTGTGTTAGAGTTAAAATTAGGTTTTCTTTCAAATAGTTCCTTGAAATTAATGTCCCTCTTCGTGAAAGGTCAGTACAGGCCAGTGCCTCCTGATGATCTCCTCAATAGAATAGGTATAGATAAAACTATTCGAAGGTGTCAGATATCGCTGTTGTGTTAGTTGTGACAGAAGGTTGCCCTGTACCAAGAAGTGGTGGAAATGTTGTTTCTCTGTTATCAATCACTTCCTTAGCTAAGGAGGTGATAAGGAGAGGGTATCCTGTCTACAAACATGGACTGCAAAAAATATATTTCATCCAAAAAATCAACAGTGGAGCTGCACATCCTAGAGGCTCTAATGAACTGGCCCTTAACAATGCCTTTTTCTGATAAATGGGTGTGCACTTTGAAAATGCAGAAAGAATTAGAAAAGTAGGTTTCCTGTAAAGTTTAGAAAGGAATGTTGAATTGTTATAATCTTTATATAAAGTCACGTCAAGATAGTGAAGTTCGTTAATGTTGTGAGTGAACACCAAGAAGGGGTAGTGGAATTGATATAACTAAAAATCCTCAAACTGATTGAGGGTCCCATTCCATAAAATACAGATGTCGTCTAGGTATCTTCTATAATGAGTTAAATATTGAACCCAAGTAGAAGAAAAAATGAACATACGTTCCCATCTGTGCAAAATGAGGCACCCATGGCCACTCCTTTCCTTTGTCTAAAAAGCTCACCATTAAAGAATATAAAATTGTTCTGTAATAAAATTTCCATAAACTCCACTAGAAGGCCAGTCACCTTATTGTTGAGATTGGTTTCAGTGGTTAAGAAATCGTTAAACCACTCGAGCCCTGCTGGGTGGGGTATACTAGGAAACAGGTCTTTGATGTCTATATTTATCATAAGGAGTTCAGATGAGAAAAAGGAAGGTCGAATGTCTCTGAGAAAATCCCAGGAGTCTTTGCAGACATGATCTAAAAGTGGGATGAGTTGCTTAGTAACATGGTCAATGAATTTACCTAAGGATTCAGTGATGCTTCCTGCCCCTGAAACAATAGGCCTAAATCTCAAGGGGTCCAAGCCTTTGTGAATTTTAAAATGACTGGTATTTTGGGTTTCTCAACATGCAGATAGTTGAACAATTTTTCATTTATAGCTCCTTGGAGCAAATGGTCAGTAAGCATATGTTTGATTTTGGAAAAGGCTATGTTAACTTCATTTCTAGATACAATTTTGTATTGTTCACTGTCCTGTAACATGTCATGGATGTAAATGTCATAGCTGGAATATTATTTTTTATTGGTCCTGTTCGTGCTTTTCTGGATTCCTAACATATAGTAATGAACTGGAGTACTGCAGTAAATGCACATGTGACGTGTCAGTATCATAATGAATAATACACTAGTAGGCAAGTTTAAGCACCAATAAGCAGTAGTAAGCATATTTAAGCACTAGTAAGCGGGTTTAAGCCCATTTGCATGGGGCTAAGCAATGCGCACACAGGTTAAGCAATTTTGAAGCTAACTCTCTGTAAGCATATGTAACCGGAGGTTAGCATTGCTTACCCTCGTGCAAACCTGCTTATAACTGCTCAAAAGTGCCATAATCACACTGTATCCAACGGCCCTTGTTCTGCCCATCAACAAAATAAACAGCCTTGCAGGTCTTAAACCCAGGACCCTATACACTATAGTCACAGTAGTTAACCAGCAAACCATCACAGAAGTACAGAAGAATGAGGTATCAGCAAACAATTCTTCATCATAGTAACATCAAACTGAACCTGTGAAAGGAATCAGTATACAGTCATATCTGCCTCAACCCACTACATAACATAAATATGTGAACTGGAGTACAGCAGTAGGCCCAGACATCAGGTGTGATTATAATAGAGTTTTGAAGTCCCCAGTAACACACAAGGACCCCATACAGTATACGTATGCATGAATCATGGATACCAGGCATACATATAAGGTGTAATGAATAATAAATCAATGCCAAAAAGGAAATATAATGCAAAGTCTAATGTAAGCAATGCTAAGCATTGCACAGGCCAGCTTAGGAGGTGTAAGCAATGTGTAGGCTAGCTAACTCAGTGTGCCCAGAGGTATACCCTTTAAACAATGCCAACCCTAGGTAAGCAGGTTTGCCCATACCTTAGCCTTTTCAAAACCAGCCAATCATGGAAAAGTGTGGGAAATCAGCCCTACTTAAACCCAAGAGGTGGGAATACATCTCATAACTGGTTGTAGTTTCCCTTGCAGGCACCATGTCAGGAAGGAGAGAAGGTGTGCGCTTTCGGGCGCAGCCCTGGTGCATCCAGGAGTCTAGAGTCATGGCAGGACTCCTTCTCAAAGACCATGATCAGATACTGCTGCAGGGCCAGTACCTGGGCTCCCAATATAAGGCAGAGGCCTGGGACCATCTCATCCATGACCTTACCAGTTCCACTGGCTTACCCCGAACTGGTGAGCAGGTCAGGCATCACTAAGTCGACCTGAAGTGATGTAAGGGGGACCTCTTGGACCAGTGGATCCAAGAGGCTAGAGCTGAAGGGGGATGTCCCAGCTGTATCACCCCACTATGTGTGTAATAATTGCCAACTCATGGGTAGGTATGGCTAAATATTCCTCTTATGTCCCCCACAGCTGCAATGGAGTGGGCCACGAACTAGGAGGCCCACGTCAGTCGCCTGCCGAGGTTGCAACGTGAAGCAGGTCAGTAATACTCATGCATTTACTGTCATAGGAAATAAAACCAAAAGTATTAGTAAATTAATTGCCTGTATAAAACCTATATTGTTCTAGGCAAGTACTGCATACACCAGAGAATATGGCAGGAAGAGTCTCATATAGTTTCTATGTAAATAATGAGTAATAGTCTGACAATAAAGTTCTAACTGCTGGACTGCATGTGTATACTCTGGTATCATATGGTAATGTAGATTTTCAGTCACGTAATAGTACTGTTGTATTAAGCACTGTTACCCACACTGTGCACCATAAATAGAATGTGTATGATTGCCTGTATATGAATGGTGTAATCCCCAGAGGTCATTTAGTACAACTTTGAGACACATAGACAGAAAACAGGGAAAAGGCAGACAACAAAACCTGAATAGCACATGCAACTGAGATGTGAACTGTTATATTTTTAGCTCACACAGCCATGGTTCGAATCCTGGTAGTGGGAGTAGTCTGCATACAGAATCATACCCCACCAACTGTACTGATATGTCCAGAATGTCCAGTATATGGGCCCATATCTGCTGCC
Source organism: Protopterus annectens (assembly GCF_019279795.1). NCBI lineage: Eukaryota > Metazoa > Chordata > Ceratodontiformes > Protopteridae > Protopterus > Protopterus annectens. Next base: position 881,565,938 of record NC_056730.1, on the reverse strand, counting down.
TGTCCCCCTATCCGCCTGGGAAGTCTGTGGAATGATCCCAGATATTTAGCCAGCCAACAGGGAATACACGTGATTGTCAAACATCTTTGAGAACAAATCTGTCACTGTAGCAACTCCTGAAACTGTAAGGAGAGTAATAAGCCAAATATGTCCTACCTGCACCCCCATGTTGTCAAGCTGTGACCAGAGTGTGTATAGTAACAGAGTGAGATGTATGTGCATAATACTAATGTGTAATCTGGAACTTTTTGTGGCAACAATCAAGTAGTGCTAACAATCATTGCTCCCACAGGTACGTCAGATACAAACACTGTGCCGAGAAATAAAACCCTTCATACCCTGTACTGGTACTGTTTACTCTGGTATTGTAGGGAATTGTGAGTGTTGCAGTTTCTCTGAATAATAAAGTATCACTGATCACCATCACCCACACTGTGCTACATAATATAACTGTGTAGGAACGCATGTATATGTGTGTTTCAAGTCAATAAAGGTTGAAGAGGGCAATAGTCTAGATATGTCCCAGTACACCTGCATGTGGTCAAGACATGGCCAGATTCTCTGCAGAAAGAGTTGGATAGCTATGTGCACATCAACCTGGAATCTGTGAGTATGTGTAGAAACAGTTAGTGTTAACAAACATTTCCTCCACAGGTATACCAGGTAAGAGGTGTATACTGCAGGTAAAACCATTTCATGTATAACAATGGCAACCGCCATATCACAGTCCGAACTAAGGCTATAGGGTAGTGTAGTAATACTTGTAAGGTACAGATAACAGCACTCACTAGGAAAGTAATGTGGACTACAGGAATATACTAGTTGTTAATTGACATCTTTCTCTCCCCCCATCATATCTCCAACAATAAACTACATACCCATCCCAACCGGTATGTAATGTCTCCAATGTTCTGATTATGCCATATTAGTTAATAAATATTTATATTTGTTTCCATGCATGTGCTATATTGAATTATTCCAACATTGGTGGCATGGTGCCATCAATGTACCTGCATGCTGCTGTTATTACCACTGTGGCCCCATATATGCATGTGTTCTGTTTGCTATGCAACTGTTCCATATCTGGTGTCTGGGTTAATGGGAATATCTATGCATGCTGTTATACCTAACCCTAGAATGTGCTGACTATTACTAACCCACATATGATGATAAAATCTAAACACTATAGCACATTTGAGAAGGCCAGTCCCAGCAGACCCACCAATCCCACCTCAGCTGGCTGTGGCACCGGGCACCAGCATGTCTGGGGTCCAACCCGGGACCTCCTCATCCAGTGGTCCTGCACCACCTTTGGGTGGAACCACCTCAAGGGATGAGGCTTGCCCCCCCCCCCGGGAGCGGGTGCAGACAGGTACCTGTCACCCATCACCAGGTCCGGCTCATGGTGCGTAGAGAGCTCAACCAGCAGCTTGGTGATCTACGCCAGCTCGAGGGCCACATGTCGCGACTAGAGCATCAGTCTGGCTCTACGACTCAGCCCCCAGCACAGCCACCATTGGGGCTGTGAAGGTGCAGTGGTGACTATCCATGCATGGGGACCTCAGTCCCACTGTTTCCACTAGGGGGCTCATGGGCTTCCGATTTCCCAACACCCCGCTCCATCAAGGTGTTTACCCCCCACATGTGTCATATACTGCCCCTGTATGCGTCTTGTTTGTCTTGTCTCTTAACCTACCCAACCTACCTCTCCACATATACCTGCTACCAGGTGCAGCTCGTGCAATTGGGCTGCAGGACTGCATCCCCCCAGCTGTAAAACAGGAAAAAATAAAATAAAATAAAAAATAAAAACAAAAGTAAAACAAAAAGAAAACAAACGTGAGTTCCAGAACATTGTGCATGCACACTCGCGGCATTTCCCGTTATCCAGACTGCTGGTGAACCAGTCTGGAGCATGTGCACAGAATCCAGACTGCCTCCCCAGCAATCGGGATTAGGAAGACAGCATTCAGCAGCAAATATCCCAGAAGTCTATGCAGTTGTCTATGCAGTTACAACTGCATAGACTGGAAGGGGATCGGACTGCAATGTCCAGAGGCTGGGTAGCACCCAGCGTGCTCTCGTGGAAAGGGAAAGGACTAGGATGAGCCTCATATGGAGGGGAAGGAGTCGGACTTGCTCTCATCACGGGCTTTTGTACTGCAGGAATGGATGGATTTTACTGCAAGAAGGAAACTGATGTTTACAACAGACTTTAGGCTCAGGTAGTGTGTGTGTGTGTGTGTGTGTGTGTGTGTGTGTGTGTGTGTGTGTGTGTGTGTGTGTGTGGAAAATGCCCCAGTTGCTATATGCTATGGTGGTGGGTAGAGAATACCGCAAGCTTGAACCCTGTACCTTGGGCCTAGCTGGCAAGAGCCTGAATTCTCTACACACCACCATTTGTAAAAAAATTCCAGATTTTTGCCTCATATTTGTTCTGTTCTGTTCCTCATAAAATCTGTGGTTTCTGTATTTTTGTTTCTTTACACAGTCAGTAGTGCAGTGGTAGCATTGTTGCCTGAAAGGTACATGTTCTCTGGTTTGATTCTTGACTGGAGTGCCTTCTGTGTGGAGTCTGCATGTCCTCCCTGTGTTTGTGTGGGGGTGCTCTGGTGTCCTCCCATCTTACAAAGACATGTGTCTGGAGTGTTTCTCCCTGGGCCTCTGCTGAAAATTGGCTTTGGTTCCAAGTCAGACTTTCCTGGTTAACAAAAGTTAAATAAATAAAAATGACAAGCATTTGAATTTCAGACTTCATATTCTTCAGAAAGTACATAGTAACACACATTTTATTCTAACAATTTTCTAAGTTTATAAAATGGATATTTTAAATTTGTCCATATTTTTGGGACTGTATTTCCCCATTATTGGCTTTGTCCAGGTTTTATGGTATAAGGTTGAGAGCTATGGTAAGAACTGAATTCACTAAATATGTTTGGGGGCTGTATCCCCCATTACTGGCTTTGTCCAGGTGTTTTTTTGCTAAGAGGTTGAGAGCTATGGTGAGAACTGAATTCATTAAATGGTAGCCATTTAAGTTTCAGTCTTCCTCTCTTTCACAAAACAGCTTATCTGACATAGTGGTATGTTGCTTGGACTGTTTTGCACAGGGTCCTGGGTTCAAGACTTGACAGTGAAATGTATGGTGGTATCACAGCATTTTATTCTAGCAACTTTCCAACATTATACAAGCAATGTTTAAAATGTGTCCCTGTTTTTTGGGCTTTTGTCCCCTCTCCCAATGAATTTTGGGTTTTTCCAGATTTCATGAGCTGCAAAGTTCAGAGATACAGCTGAGTGTTGAGTAGATTTTACAAGGAGCTGAGAGCTGCAGAGGAGTAAACATTTAGTGCTGCTTATGCTGAGTCTGTTGCATTGTTAATAGCACAACAGGTAGTGTGATTGCTTTTGATGCAGAAGGCTGTGGGTTCTACTCCCACAGTAGGTAGATGCATTGCAGATACTGTACTGTGTTGCAAAGGGGGTGGATGGTGCAGTCCTTTTTGGCGAAGATACCTAGTAACTATGAACCTGTTATAAGTTTGCCATCCATTCCTTATTGCAATATTACTAGCTTATCATTTTTTGAGTGTAACATAGGCAATGTATTTCTCAAGGGCAACAGGCACTTTATTTGTAGATGAAACAATGAAATATAAAGTTGTTTGCTAGCAGCAACCTCTTCATTAGTTACAGATCTATTTAATGTGGAATTATTTAGATGACTTTTACTACTTCAGAGATTCCGCATATTTACTGATACTTGTGGACTAGATGTTTGAGTAGACTTTTATGATGGAAATGTTCTGAATTGGTCAGTTTTGCCATTATTGGTGCATGTATTTTGTTTCATTGTTTACTGGAAAGAATGTTAAAAACAATAAATTTAAAACGCCCTTTAAAACTGTACTGTATTGTACAAGGGATATAATTTAATGCAATCAGGAAGGTGTATCAAAGAGCATGTGTGTGTTTCATGTGCAAGGGGCCTGTGATTTGAAAATAACCCAAAGTTAATCGTTATCTGCCACTGGCAAAATGTATTTTTTTTTAATGTGGGTTTCAGTGCTATTTCAATGAATGTGAGTTTCAAGGGCAGAGAAGTTTTTATGCTACATCTATTTTCATTGTGAGACTGCATTGCTTTGTTTAGCAGATATCTATTAGTGTTTGTGCTGTAAAATGCAAAATAAAACTTTCAAATGAAATCCAAATCATTGCAGAAGTAAAGCAGTATCCACATTACGGTGTTTATGGTAAATTGGGTGAAATAACCAAGGAATGGGACATTGGAATGGCTGCAGGGGGAGGCTCCATTTGACCATGATTTTGTGAGGGGGGGGCAGCAAACTCAAAGACAGACCCAGCTGAACTTTACCTCTTAACTGTCCAGATTTTTGCAGAATGAATAGATTTTTGCTTCTTATTTTTGGTTTGTTCCTCATAAAATGTGTGGTTTTCAGGCAAATCATTTAGGAATGAAGTCACTAAATAATGATAGACATTGAGTTTCAAACGTCATAACCTTCAGAAAAATGCTTGCTAAAACAAGACCTGTTATTCTATCAACTGTCTACAAGAGCAATTTTTAGTACTATTTGTATGTTCCCCCAATATATTTGGCCTTGTCCAGATTTCCTGCATTAAGAGGTACATGCAAATAAATTGCTTTATAGAATTAGGAATATCCAAACCTCTCAACTGTCCCCAATTTTGGCTCAAAATGTTGCTTTCCCCCCTAATAATCCCTCCGCAAAATGAGAATTTTGGAAGAAAAACGTGGAGGATTTACAATTATAAATAACTGAAATGATCAGAGTTATAGATTACTTTTATTTCAGAAATGCATGTAGATTCTCTTATTTTGTCAGCTGCTCAAGTTAACAGCACTAATATTAAAAAGGTGTCTCTTCTTTGACAGATTCCCAGCTGTATTGTGTGGCAATTTTATAGTTTTGCATCACATTTTTGGTCCGTTTTTCATAAAATTGTGTTTTTCTGGCAAATTAGTGGCAAATCATTAAAGATTGAAATTAGAAATTAATGGCAGACATTTGAGTTTCAGATTTCATACCCTTCAAAAAATTCATATCAATGCAAGACCTACTACTTTTCTATTATCTTTCTAAGTTTATAAGAGCAATCAATAGTTAAAAATTGTCCTTATTTTTGGGCCTTTGTCCCACTTCTATGTATGGCTTTGTCCAGGTTTCTTGCTCTGAGGTTGAGAGGTATGAATGTCAGAGAGCCACCACCATCAGCCAGAGACATTTCAAATTGTTGCACCTCACTCCCCCATGTAGTGACTCTGGATGTGTCCAAGCAAGGCAAGGAGCAGTTATGCAGTGTAAGTGTGCAGAGCATCCCCCCATCCAAGGTAGACACAAGTACGACAGTGGCTTTTCATCTGTCCTTGATTTTGCAGAATGTTCTGGTTTTCTATCATATTTCTATACTTTTGATTTATGCTTCTTATTATTCAGAAAATGCATGCTGTCTCAGTGCTCTTTTGCTCTGTTTTTAAGTAGCAATGCTTTAATGACCATCAGGTAAGCTTGTCGGACATTGTAAGATGCAAGTAAGCTTTAATAAGCATACCGTTAACGAATTACCAACATTGAAAGCCTTTTTGTTGTTGCCATGCAGAGAATATTTACATAACTAGATAACATATAATCCTTAGGTATTGAAATTCATATGACAGTATTTGTAATAAAGGACAGGATTACAGTATTTTCAGAAGCTCATTACATTTGTTGGAGACTTGCAGTCATCTTTGCAGGCTTTACCTGTAAACTCAACAGAATGCCAATCTATCATGTGTGGTCCATAACCTGTGCAGTAATCCTTTAAGCAATTTATCTTGAGCTTGTTTCTTGTTTGCTGTTCATTTTTTACTTCAATCATGTCTTCCCCTTGAAACAAGTAGATAGTTGTTGTCAGGTTGCAGGTCTTTTTTGGATAAGAAACATTTTTACAAGTGGGGGTATAAGCTACTTTCAGCATGTTACTTGGTACTTTTATAAAGCTGAATATAAATTATAATTAGAACTGCAGTCCAAGGAAAAGTGGTTTGAGTTAAGTGCTGCTTGTTTTTTTGATACTTGATTTTGACTGGCATTCCAGTAATGTATTTAAAAAGTAATTTATTTTTTCATGCCTCACAACCTTTTTGTTTCCATCTAGATATTAAGTAAGCTGTCATGTAGCCAGTGCATTGAAATATTTTTTTCTTCTACACTTCATTTTATCTTGATTGGACTCTCCTAATGATGATTTGGCACCCAGGGCAGCGTATTTAATTAAAGTTCCAGTTGTTGTGGTTTTGAGCATAGCTCCACCCCTTTCTAGTTGGCCACACCCCTTCCCATTGGCCCCACCCATTAAGCTGTCTCCTGCAGCCCCCCCATTAATTTGAAGTCACCAGCAGCCACTGCCTACTACCCCTCCCCAACATCCCACTCTCACCTTAAAAAAAATAAAAAAGGGCTGTTCCCCAAAAAAATCACACCCCATACATAGCTGTCCATTTTGCACACATGTCCACTAGACACATGTAATCAGGTCTAATTGGCATCACAACATATTATTGTTGACCTCACCCCTCTCTCAGGGGTTTGAGTGTCCAAATCTACCTATTTAGTGTATATGCACAGCTGTTGCTGTAGAAGAAATGGGCAGCTATGGAACTTCCCTACACCCTTCCTGCACATCCACAGCTATTTTTCCTACTGTCTTTCCCTCTTTGTGCTCCTTTTTCACCACTTTCTTATCAACACTTTTTTCGTTTCTTTTAAAGAAATTAGTGTGGGGTAAGCGGGAGTAAGCACTTTTAAGCCTGTTTGCGTGGGGGTAAGCAATGCCTATACAGGTTAAGCAATTCAGAAGCTAACAGAGTATAAGAAACTGTAACTGGAAGTTAGCAGGGCTTACCTCCGCGTAAACTCGCTTACAACTGCTTTAAAGTGCCTTAATCACTCTGTATCTAACGGCCCGTGTTCTGCCCAGCAACAAAATAAACAGCCTCTGCAAGGCTCGAACCCAGGACCCTGCACACCATAGCCAAAGTGATTTGCCACTAAGCCATGTCAGATATACGTAACCCTGATGTTTTCAAAAGCATATCACCCAGCCACTCAACACTACAGAGAATGTTTTCCAGCATTTAGATATATGTGTGTCTGTAAATATATTAATATCTATACAGATACAACATATGTATATATGTATACATATATACATATATATATATATATATATATATATATATATATATATATATATATATATATATAAATATATACATATATATAAATATAAATATATACATATATATAAATACATATATGGACATGTATACATGCAAATGCCTACATCAATAGATATGTATATCTACATCTATATGTCTAAATATATACAGCAGGTTATGTATATGTCAGCAGATATATGTCTGTGTATATATATATATATATATATATATATATATATATACGGACATACATCCATAGATAATGGGGAAATAAAAAAAACATATATGTCCACATGCAACGTTAATGGGGTTGAGAGGGCCCAAACAATATACGTCTTGTACGAATAGGTATACCCCCCAACAGCCAAACACATCCCCCCTGCAATACACTACCAAGTGTTGCAGATCCCATAACAAGGACCAGACATGGCATGGGCATCCCTAGGATACATATACACAGACACATATATGCAGATACAGATATACATATATATAGATATATATGTAACTACACATACACATGCAGAGATATGTACATTAAGTTACATATGTAGTATGTGCACACAATATGGAACAGACACTGTTCCTCCAGTTACCACCTTACCAACTGGAGACTATATGAGCCACCCATACAAATGACATTCATTGCTTGCAACATATACCCACAGAGATATCAAAGGCTGTAACACCATACACAGGTGTGCATAAATCGGAAAGCTTTGTGTACTATTACAGTTGTATATGCCATGTCATATAGCTGTAACACGGACATCCATATAAACTGAGTAATGCAACTGTGAAACAGTTATACTAATACAGTAGTCTGGAAGTGTTAACAGATGTTGCTGTCCTGGCCAAGGCCATCAGGAAGTACAATAGTAAAGACAGACTGGGCCACAGGATACCAAACAATCAACAGTAAGTAATGCAGATGTGTAGTTCAACAGCCTCTATCTACACTCTGTAGGTAATCCGTAGGGGTAAAGACCTCAGTTGACACAATGGGATGTAACTGTTACATACGAAGGCATAACTGACACCATCACAAGCACACTGACAAACAGAACAGTCTGTATGGCAGGTGGCAGTAGGCCTGTATTTACCTAAGGTGGATTGTATGGTAATGTACATCCATATACCTTAAGGCAGCTCACCCTTGATGCTTTTCAGGATTTTGGGTTTTCAGGATTCTGCAGCACTGCCATATATATGTATGTATATATAGATATATGTATATGTAGATATACGTATATGTATATAGATATATGTATATATAGCTATATATACATATATACCTAGTTATGTTGGTGTATATATATATATGTATATATATATGTATATATATATATAAAAATGTATATGTAGATATAAATAACTATATGTTCATACATATTTATTCTGATATACCTACTACTGTCAATATATATGTAGATATCCATACGTATATGTACATATGCATCTCTGTCTGTATATGTGTAGACATATATTGCTCTGTATATGTATATATCTGGGTGTTTATATGTATATCTGTGTACCTATACATATCCATCTAAGTATGTCGATATGTATATGTGTATGTCTGTATAGATATCTGGATAATTATATGTACATATATCTACACCATATCTCCTGAACATGGAGTGTAGCCCTACCTCAGCCCCTATAGTCCCAACTTTGTAGTGCAAGGGGATGTCAGGTATGTATAGCAGGTATATTTGTAGACTGTTGCTACTGTAATAGGGAGTATCTTCACAGAAATGGTGCGTGTGAGAGGTCACATCTGCATTTAACGTGCGCCATTGGCTACTGACAGACATCCTAAGGACATCATAGTACAGTACCATTACTAGCAAGAAATGTCCCTGTGGACTACAGCAGAGATAATGGCCAGTATATGTGGACAGTCTGACACACTCTGGACAGTCCAGAGGTATATGCATAACCCCTTAGTGCAAGACATGTGGACCAATCTTGACAATGTGGATGTTAACAGCCATGGAGATGGGTATAACACTTAACTACTGGTATACATGTGCCCCCATAGGTTATGCATTCACACATCCCTGTCTGTCCTGCCACACAATAACCGCTGGTACAGAGGCGCCATGGCCACATACTACCCACTAGATATTGACATACATCTTTGAAGCATTCCACTGCTCTGTCTGACATACATGACTGTTATGGTGGCCCAGCAGCAGTACATCTGGCAAGTATCTGGACATTACTTCTCACTGGGTAAGTACACTAAGCTTCTAGGCATGTAACAAAGCACTGTACAGGCTACAGGCAGACCGGCTCAACACTGGCCTACATTTCCTATGGGGAAATGCACATGTACCTGCATATATAGCAGGCTCTACAAGCATGCCACAGCACAGAGTAACATACAGCTGTGTGAAAGTGCATAACCACAACCAATGTGAACACAGCTACAGCCACATATGGTTTGCTAGCATAGTATTACAGTATATGGACTATCTGTTGCAACACCAACCTCATATGTGCCACTCACACACTAACCCTGCATATACTGGGCCACTACACAGTGTGGTCCAATGCCTGTCTGTGGTATGGGACATGTGCATGTATGGCCCTACAAACATGTAAGCCAATAGGGTAACATACAGTGGAGCAGGTTGTAATATCAGATAGAACAGGACCAAGAACAATGACATCTACTACAGTCTGTACATAGGCCAAGGTACATATTAACAATACACACACTGCCAACCATCACCGTAAGTACACAGACTTCAGTACTGTGCACACAACCACAGAATGTTCAGTTTATGTCCTCAAATATAACCCCTACTGTACATAACATGTGTAGCAGTCTGATATCTCACTGGCTTGTTATGAGATATGATGTTACTAATTATGGTGTACAGCACATATGCACCCCTTACTGCATGACATATGTACAAAGGTTGACAGGGTTGTGGCTGGAGGCACATACACAGGGTCATTATTGAAATGTTGCTGTGATAACCTCATACATTTATTGTTGTAACAGGGTTTGTTGCAACATATGTCCTGTGAGGGATATGAAGTCAGTAACTCTCACGGCTGTCACCATCTACAGACTGCAATCCTCACACTACCTTCTGCAGTTCACAGATAGGTGCTCTGTGGGTAACACCTGAAACAAAAAGCACCACACACTAGCCAGTCTGCAGATGACCCTACAGATTGGGTGTTTCCTCATAAACGTAGCACTCACATAGCAGGTATTAAAACATGTAGGACAGCCATATCCACACACACACACCCTGTTAAACCAACATTACTCCAAATGCAGTATAGCAGCACTTACAGTCTGTAGTCAGGTGAGGCACATCCCCCTCCTGTGTGTTGGCCTGTTTCCACAGTGTATGTTGTTAGAGGTAAATTCCCAATTCATCTGAGATGCTGTTTGCCAAACAGATCGAGTTCCTGCTCACAGTGAGTGATAGGCCCAACACCAACATGATGTTCCTAGATATTGGAGTGTGTTTTCATGCAGCTGGCTATGGGAATGTTACCACAGCTGTTCCACATGCAATCAGCTAGAGGAGGGCTGCAATTCGTGCAGAGGCCATCAGCTGATCATGAGCATCATTTAAAATACACATGCTGCTGCCTAAGCAAAGCAGGTGTAAGTCTCCACATCCACGAGAGAGGGAATAAGATAGGCAGACAGAGGCAAAGAAAAGCCAGGGAGGGGTGGGAGAGTAAAACTTAAGCATGTTTGTGTCACACACCTACAACCCCCTGATGACTATGTAGTGTTATCACATGCCCATGCAGTTATTGGATGCGCCACATAGGTTACATGTTGGGGAGTCCTCAGATTGTATATGTGATGGTGAGTGACATCTGCAACAGGAAAATGGTAGCTATCCGGTAGCTGTAGTACATATGCCTGTCCACATGAACAGGTGTCAGCGTCAACACAGCGACACTCTCACAGGGACGCACACACATTGCCACACTTGGCAGGGCCAGGAATACAACTCATCACTAGTCGGATTGCCACAACACAGTACTGTGCAGGTATCACATGCACCACAGGGGTCATACTGAGGTTATATGTGCAAAGGGTATGGGAAGGTGTCTGACTTCAGACAGCATACTTCAGTATGCCAGTGGGGGCTGTAGTGAGTGTGAATGTCATTATCCGCATAATACAAAACACACACAGACATGGGTGCCAGTACTGACATGCATGGGTGCACTGTTTCACGGGTGTGCTGTGGTCGACGGTGCCAGACAGCTATACAAGGCTAGGTGTTGGGTATACCTTGGCATCAGGCCACATGACTGTGGTCTGCATTGTGGCTCAGGGGTGCAGTGTCTGGAGTTGCCCACACAGGTGGGTATTGTATTCACCATCCAGTCACCTGGGTGACAATTGCGTGTGGCCAAGGCTGTGCATTGCTTGCCATGTATGTGTTCCTCAGTCCATGATATGGACAGTGTCTGGGATGTGCACACCTTCCACATGCATGTACAGTGATATGTGGAACTGTACATGGGGTGTCTGGCCCACGTTGTGTGCACAGATTGTTATCATCAGATGTGCCAGTCCTGGCCTCATGTGGCAGGAACTGTTAATGGACAGCAGGTTGACCCTGCACCTACATTGATAGCATGATACCAGTATTCCCTGGTGTCAGTGGCATCTGTCCATACAGGGCTTGTGCTTCAGGCATGGTATGGCCTTTGTGGGTCACATTTGATGGCACCACAGGTGTTGCAGGTGTCCAGTGGGGAACATGGAGGAGGTGTGTTGTCAGAATGCGCATGACTATTGGACTGATGGACAGGGTGCCATACCCTCTTTAGCCCACTGCAATCACACCATGGTTACTATCAATGGGCAATATGCAGGGTACTACCAGCACTGCAGCTTTAGGCAAGTGTGTGTATGGCACATGGGTTGAGAGTGTTCCCTGGGTAATACAAGGGTTGCTAACGTTCAGCTGGCATTGATGTCACATTTAGGGGTATGGATCTGCACCCCAACCTCTCGGCTATTTCACATCTGTTATCCCTGTACAGTGGATATTGTGATATATACTTGGCCCACCATATAAGAAGTTTGCAAAACCCACTCCACATTGAGTCTAGTTGTTACACACTCACAACCACCTCCACACAGGATACGAATGACAAACACAGACACACACACACACACACACACCTGTCATGTCTGGGATTAGAGCTCCTACCTAACTAGTATAGTACAGTATAGCACTAGCAGTTATTGGATGTGCCACAGAGATTACTGGAGTACTCCTTCCCCAAAGGTGTATTTCACAGTGAATGACAGTAGGATTGCCAAAGTAGGGCATTTGAATTGTACTGAGTGTGACTAGCCTAAAATGCATTACTCCCTACACAGACATAGAAACACACACAAAACATCAACAACTGCCATGTGTGGGAATAGAACCCCTACCAGAGTTCTATATCACACTTCTGCATGATGCTGCTGTAGGATGCACCACAGGGATTGCTGGAATGCCCCTTCCCCAAAGGTGTATTTCACAGTGAATGACATCAGCAGGATTGCCAAAGTAGGGCATTTGAATTGTACTGAGTGTGACTAGCCTAAAATGCATTGCTCCCTACACAGAGACACGCACACACACACACACACACACACACACACACACACACACACAGTTGCCATATCTGGGATTAGAACTCTTACGTAACTATTTTATCACTCAACAGCAGTATGCAGTTATAGTATGTGCCACAGGGATTACTGGGCTACACCTTTCCCAAAGGTGTATTTCAAGGTGGATGACATCCGCAGCCCTGCCAAAGTAGGGCATTTGAATTGTAGGGAGTGTGACTAGCCTAAAAAGGCATTGCTGTCTACACAGACAGGGACAGACAGACACAGTTGCAAAGTCTGGGATTAGAATTCTTACCTAACTAATTTATCACACTACAGCAGTATGCAGTTATGGGATGCACTACGGAGATTACTGGGCTACAACCTTCCCAGAGGTGTATTTCAAGGTGGATGACATCAGCAACGTTGCCAAAGTAGGGCATTTGAATTGTGGTGAGTGTAACTAGCCTAAAAAGCATCCTTTTCTACACAGACAAGGACGGACACACACACACACACACACACACACACACACACACACACACACACACACACACACACACTTGCCAAGTCTGGGATTAGAACTGCTACCTAACTATTTTATCACACTACAGCAGTACACAGTTATGAGACGCGCTACAGAGATTACTGGGCTACAACCTTCCCAGAGGTGTATTTCTAGGTGGATGACAGCAGCCTTACCATAGTAGGGCATTTGAATTGTAGGGATTGTGACTACCCTAAAGAGCATTCCTCCCTACACACACAGACAGACAGAGACAGACACACACACACACACACACACACACACACACACACACACACACACACACACACACACACACACACACACACACACACAGTTGCCATGTCTAGGATTGGAACTCCTACCTAACTAGTTTATCACACTACAAACTGTGCAGGAGATAGTAGGTACTGTAGGTGATTGTGTCTGTGCTGCTTCAGCTGCATGGTACTGCTGTTGGCAGAGATATTCAGATGTGTACTGTTATACACAGTGATGTTTTCTGTCCTTATGTACTGTCAGGTGGACATTCTTGCTCACGGTGATGTCTTGGGGACAAATGTGACTGCAGCTGTGTCCGGTATTGTGGGCAGACACCTACGTATTCATGGTAAGTTATGCCATTCTGGAGAGGGAGCTGCAGACACTTGCTGCTGGGTTTGTGTATCCGGTTCAGCACCTTAGTACAGTTCTGACAGAGAATCCCATACTTGTATGCCCATCAACATGACAGTATGGGCTTATCTTGCTGTGGCTATGTCTCACAGCTGTACAGATTCACACAGGTTAGCCAGGGGCAGGGGCCATGGGTCAGGACATTTACCCTAGTGTGGTGTACGGGTAGGTGTGTAGCCACCCATGTTTGTGTTTACAGCCAGGGTTAGTATGTGCACACAGCTTGGTGTCGGACTCTGCACATTCCATGCTGCCCATGCTCTCACCCCTCCCCATTAGTCTAACCTCTTCTGTACATTATGCATACATTCTCTGATACTTTCCCTAAGGGTATCACACCATCACAGGTGTGTGTTTGTGTTGGTCCACAGTTCATGCAGTGGGGCATGGTGGACATGTTACTGTGCTTTGTCCACATGGCCTTGCAAATGGCTTATGTGGAGTGTGTTATGTTGTTATTTGGGTGTCCATGACAACATGCATTGGCAGTACGTGTGAGACACAGGCCTTTGGCAGACACCTGTGGGGCATTGGCTTTTGCTGCATGCCAGATGTGGCAGGTCATTGCATTCTGTCAGTCTTACAATCCCAGACCACCATACAGTATATTCCCCTGGGGTGACAGGGTAGGTGTGACAGGTGTTCATGCCAATACCTCCTAACAGTCTTGCTTAGGTGGTGTGGATGCTGGCAGGGTGCTACCTACAGCTAGGGACACACCTGCATGGGACACCTGCACTGCATGCTGCAGTCTTCCGCTATTGCCATATACAGGTGGGGTCTTACTGTACCCATTCCTTACAGCAGGGATATGACCAGAGAAGTGCCTGCGGGTGATATTTGCATGAGCTGGGTGCATGTGAGCTATGGGCACTACTTGCATCTGACACACAGATATGCATTGGGCATTCCAGTTATGTTTGCATGTGGAGGTACATCAGCTGTTTCCCAATACATCAGTCCTACCTCCTTTGTGATCTGCGAGTGTTTGGGCAGACAACATGAGTATCCCCTATTACAGGACCAGATAATGTGATGCATACCTGTATGCACTTTTCCAAGGGTGTGTCCATTTCACAGTGACACAATATATACTGTATGTCTGGGGTACTTTCCCCTTTGTACTGCTTGCATATCTAGCCCCACAGCCATGCCATGTCAGTCTTTCAGATGGTGACACATATTACCACCATACATTTGCAATGGCTTATTTCTAGCTTGTGTTATACTGCTGGGTATTGTGTATGGCACTGCAGTTGTGAGGACTTGTCCCTGCCATCAGTAGTAGTGGGCAATGGCCACCAGGCTTACCTCAACATGCATACATACCAATCACTCTCACACAGTATGAGACACACCAACCTAACACACACATACCTGCATATTGTGCAGATGCTGCAACCTATCCTGCTACCTTGGCCACCTCTGTGCTCCACTGGTATTATACCTACACATATATGTTACTACATTTCTACATAGGGTTGTGGGGGGACACACCTGACTGTTATGACGTGTGTATATCTGATTGGGGGGGGCACACCAGACCGTTACTACATAATTAAGTAGGGTTGGGGGGAGCATACCTGACTGTTTCTGCATTCCTACACAGGATGGGGGGGGGCACACCTGACTATTTCTACATTTCTGCACAGGATTGGGTGGGCACACCTGACTATTTCTTCATTTCTACACAGGATTGGAGGAGCATACCTGACTATTTCTACACAGGTTTACTACATTTCTACATAGGATGGGGTGGGGCACCTGACTATTTCTACACAGGATTTAGGGGGGGGCACACCTGACTGTTTCTGCATTCCTACACAGGATTGGGAGGGGCACACCTGACTATTTCTACTTTTCTACACAGGATTGGTGGGGGGGGGGGGGGCACACCTGACTATTTCTACATTTTACACAGGATTGTGGGGGGCACACCTGACTATTTCTACATTTTACACAGGATTGTGGGGGGCACACCTGACTACTTCTACATTTCTACACAGGATTGGGGGGGCACACCTGTTATTACAGTACTACGTAGGACTGGGGGGGGGCACACCTGACACTTGTATACATTTGCTATGACTGTACTGCTGTGTCAGGTACTCCATTTCATTGTGTATTCTAAGCTATCATGCTGACTAGAGGCATATCAGTGTACTACAGATCTTAGCTTTGATTGACCTACATATTAGTTTCTGACTTCCTATCCTTCAGAACTAATGTCCCACTGCCTGACCTGATGTCTGTCTGTGTAGGTCTGGGGGGCATTACCCGTAGGCATCATTCAGAGGCTGTAACACAGCCTTTGTTTGTGTTTGTCTACACCTGTCCTACTGGCTGTGACTGTTGTTGGGTATGTGAACCCCCCGTGACTGGCATGTGAGAGTCACTTAC
The DNA here is from genome assembly GCF_019279795.1 of Protopterus annectens. Classification (NCBI taxonomy): domain Eukaryota; kingdom Metazoa; phylum Chordata; order Ceratodontiformes; family Protopteridae; genus Protopterus; species Protopterus annectens. Next base: position 881,549,480 of record NC_056730.1, on the reverse strand, counting down.
CTTGTGGGTGTCCCAGTATTGAGGGTGGTGCTGCAGGGCTGCCTATGTTGGATGCACATAGTGCACTCTACACATGGTTGAGCAAAAGTAGTGTTATGTTTGGCATCCCTTTTACTGTATGTGAGAGTCAGAGAGAGGTGTTATTCCCTGGGTCCCTCCTGTGTCAGTGTATGTGCTATGCATTGCCTCTTTGTCAAGGCCAGGGCATACTGGGCACGCCTCCTTCCGCCTGCTGGGGAAGGCTCAGATTGTTCCTCCGAGTCACTCTGTGCCTGTGCAGGCCTTGGCAATGGTGGGAGGCTGTGTGGCCCTGCCCCGTGCTGTTCCTGCTGCAGTTGTTTCCACAGGATCATATTGTGTAGCATGGCACATACGATGACAATTCGGGTACATGTAGCTGGTGAGTACTGCAAGGCTCCACCGGATGTGTCCAGGCACCGGAACCATGACTTGAGCATCCCAAACACATGCTCTACTATAATTCTGGTCAGTGCGTGTGCCTCATTATAGAGTTCTTGTTCGGGTGTGTGTACTTTTCTGATGGGTGTCATCAGCTATGGCTCCAGTGCGTATCCAGCATCCCCCACTAGGTGACCGTGAGGGATGTCCCCATTGGCAAATCTCTGGTACAGCTGCATCAGATGCCAGCTGTGGGAACTGTGATAGCTTCCAGGGCAGCCAGCACACACATTCATTATTATGCCCTGGGCATCGCACATGACCTGGCAGTTGATGGAGGGGAAGCCCTTGCGGTTGATGTAGACCCTACCCCTGTCACCAGGTGGTGCTTTAATGCGTATGTGCGTGCAGTCTATAGCACCCACTACCTCTGGGTGTTCTGCTATTTGGTGGAACAGTTGCATATTGCTGGCCAACACCTCATGGGTGTTGGGGAAATATACATGCTCACCGACATGTGCTGACATGGCATCCAGGAACTGGTGGAGTACCCTGGATGTTGATGCCTGTGAGATCCCCATCATATCCCCAGTTGGCCTTTGTAAGGTACCTGTAGCTAGTATTCTTAGGCCTACACATACCTTGGTATCCACTGGGATGGGCTCACCTCTATTAGTTCTGTGTGTCAGGCGTGGCCGGCACAGCTCAACAATTTGCTGTAGGAGGTCCCTGTCCACCCTATAGCACTCCACTATCTCCAGCTCATGTAGCAGTTGGTCGGTTATCCTGGGTCTGTACACTGTTCTCCGTCTCCTCACTATGGGTTGGTCGACAGCATTCACATTCTTACCACCCTCAGCCTCTTCTACAAGTTGTTGTATGATAGCTGTTGCAGCCCCTATCATTGTGTTGTTTTGTTTGTTAAATGTTCCCCGCTTGTATACACCAGTGGTGTAGAGTGTGGGAAAAACCAGTGGGGAAGGTGTTTGCATAGTTTATAGTAGTGTTCTGGGCTGGGCTGGTCAGCTGCCTGTGTAATTGGCTGAGTCTGATACATTTCATCTGCCAGCTATGCTAGTTCTCTTAGATTACCTCCCTACTGCTGTTTTCCCTTCCCATTGTCTTCCTGTTTAAGCCGGGCGGCATGCCGCTCAAACACAGTGCTCAAATGTGCACAGAGATACTATTTCCTGGTTTAACCTTTTTTTTTCATTTAAAACCCGGTGCACTGCTCGCACACCCACTTAGGCAATGTAACGAGTGTTAGACAGACTCATCTTAGCTAGGAGCAAACCTGAGCCACAGGGCTCCATTTCACTTACAGTATGCCTGACACCCCCCCCCCCATGATGTCAACTAACTCCTAGTCTTGCACCAAGCCATTCCTGCTCTTACACTGTTGGGACCTGAATAGCATGCTGGGGGAAACTGGGATTCACTATCATTCCCCTCATTTGCATAGTATTGCCTGCTAATACATAGTTGTATGTCTCACACTGAGCCTCCCCCCTTAGCAACCACTACTCACTGGCCATGTTGTCTTCTGCCTGCCATTGACTTTAATGGCAGAATAGTGATTTTAGTTAGAATGCTTATTTTAGGTTTATTTTCCCCCCGATCCTGTGTGCACACCACTGCCTACGCTTAAACAGCCGAGATAGGATAAAATAAAATAAAAGTTGATTTTTTTATTTTTTAAGCTGTTTTCAATGCCAATGGCCTTATACTTGGCCATTGGCATGCTTCCTGACTGATATGCACCCTTTATTTGGAGCTGTCACTGCCCCGTTTTGGAATTTGCAGAAATGTACTCGGTTACTAACCGAGTACATTTCTGCAGATTACACTATCCCTGCACTGCCGGTTTCCAGCTTCCTGGATCGCAAATTCACCTCATTTGCTTGGATTTCTCCTGCAAATGGTGTAATTTGCATACTGTGGCTTAGTCCATGCAGGACTAATGCAGGAGCACTTGTGCACGCTCCTGCAGGCTATTCCTGGATCGCACGGCAGACATATTGCCTGCTGGAGCTCCTGCATGCTGTGCAAGGCTTGCAGAATCTGGGGGTATGTCTTTGCTCGTTGTGCTACATGCAGTTCATTTCTTTCATAAGGTTTGGCATTGCAGCTGACCAGACTAACTCCTTCTTCAGTATCAGTTGTTTAGTTCCACCCTCCCTCACTGGCTCCTCCATTGCTTAGTTTACTAGTCAATTCTGAGTTGTCTGGGTCACAGTCAGGACTTTATCGCTGTCAGTTATGTAGCTGGGATCTTTTGAGCTGAGCTTAACCAAATAACCGCTTACCAGTTATAGTACTCCACAATGGGTTCTCTACTGACAATCCCATTTTGCAGATTCAGTACATGCATAGTAAGCTTGTAAATAACCAATCGCAGTAACTCATAAACTGCATCGCAGATTCCTGAAAGACAGTGGCATCTTCATTGTATGCCTACTGGTACTTATTTTAACCCCTTCCCATGTGCAAAACAAATACATTTATTGAAAGATACAAGCTTGCAAACATCATTTGTATTCTTAGACTGATTAAGATCTCCGGAAAGCAGATGATTACAAACCTTATTGGCAGCTTAAATTAGACGCAGGGAGGGCTCCTAGGTTGAACGAAAATGTCAACATCAGCAGTGTATTAAAATTAAGAATGGCTCCTTTATAACAAAATAACATTAATATATATTAGTCAGTGCTTTGAATGTAACTTGAGCTATTTTAATTTCTATTTTAATTTTTACTAAGTATGATTATGCATGCCTATGTTTACTCAATGGTTATAGTCTGACTTTGAGAGTAAAGGAGTTATTTGCTATGTTATAAGGTTATTTGCTGCACACAATGATTTTGGTACATTTTAATGAAGTTTATTATTTATTAACTAGCATCTACATGTTTACATCTAAAAAGACATCGTGTGGTTTTAATTAACAGGGAGTGGGTTTAGAAGGGTCATGTGATTTTCTAACAATTAGTGTTAATGAAGTCATAAAGAATTTTGTATTCTGAAGAAGCTCGGTATTGACCGAGCGAAAGCGCTTATGTCACTGTTTTTTATCTGAAATAAAGTTCTTGATTACCAACAGTTGTTCCTACTACATTGGAGATATCCGGGTCCTGTGGCTTTTGGGCAGTATTTTGATTCGTGGTTTGGTCTCTTTCACCGTTCTATGATTACAAACCTCTTTAACAGCCTTCTTCTGTGGTTTACCTTTGTTCAGTCAGTTCACCTTCGAATTGGCTATTCTTCAGCAGTTGTTTCATATCAAGAAAGATAACTCAAAAATGTAAAAAGAAAAAAAATATATTTTTTGCGAGGGCAAACCCATCTGTGCACCCACCACTTGTAGAACTTGACCATCTCTTCCCCCTTACCTATATATACTAATCACAGAATAGTGGGTAAAAGTGAAAAAAAAACAATGTGGCCTTAGACAGCATTAAATGCCATCTATCCAAACACAGAAGTAGGCGAGTTAACAGTTATCTTTTTTCTTGATGTGGCAAAAGCCTTTAAAACTGTCTGTCAGGATTTTTTTTTATCAGTAAGGTATCTATTTAAAGTAGTTTTTGTAGACAGGTCTTTGGTGCAGAGGCAGGCAGCTAAAGCTTTCCTGACTGTAGCGATTTGTGCTAAAAATTAACTAAATAATGAGGGCATGGATGGAGGGTTGATGGGAGGGGTATTGCACTATTGCACTATTTGCTTTCTGCCTGCATCTTGAAGAGAAGCAGCAAAGTCCAAAGACAAAGCAATGGCAAGCAATGGTGGAGGCAACAGGGCATTATCAACTATCAACACTCATCACTGGCCTCTGGACCCTGTGGATGTTCATGGAAACAAGGAAGTTAAAGGGCTGGTGTTGTGGATTGCACAATTGTCAAGGCTGCCACAGGAACAAGGCAGTTGGAAATGCAAACCTCTCAGTAACTGCCTGGATGGTGGCATCCCATGAGTGGCTGTTGCCTAAGCTAGAATAGATGACCAGTGGATTAGGGAAGTAGTGATGGCCAGTCACTGACTTCAAGCAGTACCTATTAGAAACTTTCCCCACATAGTGTAGGCATCTGACTGCATAGCAGTCAGTGGACTCTGAGGACATTGTTTCGGAGATGGACAAAAATAGTAAGTTCATCCACCCACCCCCATCTCTGCTTCACCTGTTATGAAGAATAGCATATATTGGTGTTGGGCCCCTGTTCCAACCCAACCAAAAATCTGGGGAAGGGACTTGATGAACCCTGGGTTATTTGAACCTTGGAACCAGTGATTAAGGATGCTATTTCACCATTCTCAGGGTACTCTGACTGTTTTTTCTTTTTTTTCATCTTTATTAATTTATTAAATTAGTAGGCAGTCTTAAATTTATATAAAAAAAAAACAAACACAAAACACACACACTTTAGTTGCAATAGTGTACAAGATATCATATCATTGAATCAACCATGTTCCATCATCTCACCCTCTCATGCTTTGTGCCCATTGAATGGCACAATCGTAAGCATCCCTCTCCCACACTCCTGGGGGAGCACACAGACCCTGGGACACACCACCCCCCTCATTAGGAGCCTGGTCTGCGAGGCCATGGCCATGGAATCATCTGAACTCATAAACAAAGAACAAAGGAGATCTCCAAACAAAACTCCTGAACAGTTCAGGGTTTGTAAAAGTAAAGCAGACCATGTCATAAACCTGATAGACTTTTGAAGTTGAAGCAGTCAAGCCATGATGAGGGATAAAGATGGTTCACACAGGCTATCTAGATCTCGCCAGGGCATCCACCACCATCCCCCACTCTGGAATTATATAAAAACTCTAAAAACTAGGTATAAAATCCCTATATGTCAAGCTGCTGCCAATAAATGGCTTACTGACAGAACCCACACTGTGAAAGTAGTAAACTCCAAGTCAGACTTCAGACCAGTGACAAATTGAGTACCACAGGGTTCAGTCTTGGGTCCTCTCCTGTTTGGTAACTACTTCTCTGAAGTACAGGCTAACACAGAAGGTCTTTGGCTAACTAAGTTCACAGATGACTGCAAACTAGGAGCCATAATCGAAACTCCTAATGATGTGGACATCCTACAAAAGGGGCCTCACTAAGTCAGATGCTTGGTGTCAAAGCCATGGCCTCAAGCTCAGTGCCAAAAAGTGCATTATCATCCCCTTGGTAAAAACTCTATACCCATGAACTACCACATAGGCGGTAGTCTACTTAACACTGAAAGTGTGATAAAAGACCTTGGGACACAGGTGGACAGTAGTCTCTCCTTTGATAATCACATCGCCACAGTGGTCAGGAAGTCCTTCTATGTGGCACACCTCATCACAAAAGCTTTCTCATCCAGAAGAAAAGAGGTCATTGTTCCCCTCTACTCATCACTCATTAGACCCATTATAGAGTACAACACCCCTTTTGGTATGTACCTCACTAGACATTTACAACAATTGGAAAGGCTGCAGGAATACCTCACAAAGAGGATTACTGGCCTCAAACAGATGCTCTACACAGACCGCCTCAAAAAACTCCAGCTTTACTCCATCGCATATCGCCTACTCAGAGGCGATCTCTGCCTAACATACAAAGCTATGCCAAACCCAGAGCTGTTGGACATGCTCCACATAAAGAAATCCCAATCCCTCTGAGCTACACGCTCTAGGGACCTAAACCTTGTCACCACAATAAACAGAAAATGCTGGAGGGATAGATTCCTGTCCCAGAGACTTCCCATACTCTGGAGCAGACTACCTATCTATGTCAAACAGAGCTCCTCATTAGCACTCTTCAAGAAAAATCTTGATGATTAGATGGGAAATAGGAAATTCACCCCAGGAATCACTTCTGTGGCTCTGCTTGACAGGGGCACAGGAAAATAATTTTCTTGGGTGGCAAAAGCCAGGGTACCTTTTTGGCAAGGCTTATATAGGCCCTAGGGCCAATAGCATAGTACCTACCTATGAACCTACGAACTGTAGTTGCAAACATTATACATCACTTATAATCTATCTAGTCATTGTCAGTTAAGCATCATATGACTCATTTAAATCCTGTCTCTTAAACCTCTTTCCTTCTCTGCATATATTTTTTCGACAATGCCCATTTTTTCCTATGTAGTTTGCTCCTTCCCTTTTCTAAAGATCCCAATTCCAGTTGTTTTTTCTCTGTTACTATATTCTAATAAAGTTGGTCTAAACTTTGATTTCCATTTTCTAGTAATTGCTTTTTTGGCAGCCACCATAATTAGACCCAGCAAGGCTTTACTATGTCTAGGCAATTCCGATTCTGTATCATAGCTCAGAAAAATCATCTCCCCAGTCAATTCAGTCTGCAAACCCAGCATCTCTGACAGAACGGTACACAGGGAATCCCTAAAGTCTACCAGCTCACTACACTCCCAAAAATATGTTCTCAGCCACCTCTTTCCTGCCTGTCACACCTCCAACATTTGCTATCCACCTGAGAAAAAATTGTTTGGAGTCTACTTGGGGTATAAAATTGCCTAGGTACACACTTCCAGGCAAAGATCCTAAATCTTCTAGACTTTGTTGCATGTTTGGTAGATGCACATATATCCCCCATTGTCTCTTTCTGAACTGCTTATCCAATCTCTCTTCCCAATCCTTTTTAAGCTCTTCTGATTGATTCTTATAGTTATCATGCAGTATTTTATATGCTGTACTAATTATTCCTTTTTTAATGGTGGCTTCTGTTCCAGATTCTATTAAAAACTCAACCAGTGCTGGTCTTTCATCTAACAGCCTCCTATTTCTTTCTCTTTGCCTATATTCTGATATCAATCCTTGATAGTGAAGGCAGTCTCTAATCCGCAGTCCAAATAAATTCTTGGCCTCTTTTCATTCTATTACCTTTCCCTTTCTAGTTATTTGCTCCCAATACCTTGGTTCCTTCACCAGTTTTCTCAAACAAATTTCAGCCCCCTCTTGCCTATTATCTGTATCCCTAACCAGAATCATCCCTATTGGCAAAATCTCTTTTCTTCATTCTTCATTCTTGTGCTGGTTTAGTTCTTAGAATACTCGCTGCTGTTTTATGAATATAATACTCTCTATGATTTTGTTGTTTTCCTTAAGAGTCTGCATCCAAAATCCCAATATGTCTTTATTTCTTAAGATTCCCCCCTGTATCATCATTCCTTTCCACTTTGAATTATAATTTTCTGCTTGTGCTATGTATAAGAGCCTTAACTGTGTTGCTCTAGTATTACCCAACTTGAGGGGGGTATTTTAGTCTGCCTTGTTCTGTTGGAAGAATCAGTTTATCCCACTTGACCCTTGATGTCTTCCTTTCCAATATAAAATCATTCAAACTTTTTTTTAATTGCTATCCATAGCTTCTCCTCTGATTGATAAAAATAGGCCTGATCTGTGTATAAGACTAAAATGACTAAAAACATTTTAATTGCTTTTATCTTAGTATCCATATCCTTATAACAAAGCTTCCAGTTTCTCAATTTTTGTATTATCTTCTGTCTAGTCTCTTCCCACATATCCTTAGCTGTGACGACAGTCATTTCTAATCTATACTCCTAAATACTTCATTTTATCATGTCCTAATAAATATGGATATTGTTGGACCAATTCATGTGTGGCTACATAATTTACTTCTATTGCCTTTGTTTTAGCTTCATTAATTTTGTATTATGAGAAGATCTGGAACTGTCTTAAAATATTCTACAACACTGTAATGACTCTTTCTAGTTTTGTTATGTATAAAATAATATCGTCTGCAAACAGAGCCAACTTTTCCTGACTACCAAACCAATTATATCCTTGAATTTCTGAGCCCCTTATTTTCTTTGCAAATGGTTCTAAATTTAATGCAAACAGCAAAGGGGAAAGCAGACAACCCTACCTGGTCCCTCTACTCAAGCACAAATTATCAGAGAGGACCCCATCCACTTTCATTGTTGCCTCCGATCTCCCATATATATATATATATATATATATATATATATATATATATATATATATGCACACATACACACACTCCTAATCAACCTTATAATTGTATCAGGGGAAAACTAATGCTTCTATTTCCCTGCACATTAAGTACCAGTCTACTCTGTCAAATGCATCTGTGCATCAATAATATGTAAATTCACTCTAAACTTCGAGTTCTGAACGCACACCTTCCATGCCAAACATTTTCATAAATTTCTTCTAAAATTACCCTCCATTGTTATATTTGCCCTTCTAGGCCCCCCAGACACATCTTCACTGTTGCAAACCAAATTTCAGTCTCTATCTGTAGGTAATATTCCTTGCTGAAAGCTGATTATTTTTTCCAGAATTTTCTTAAGCTCCTATATAGCAGTTTTAGGTGGAATGAAAATGCATGCCAATGTAATACTCCTCCCTTGGCAGTAGCACTTTAGTACTATATAGCTTCCATTATTATCTTTTCCCCCTCTTCCATAACTGTTGGAGCTCCTCTTGCAATTAATATAAGTAAGCTCCTCTTGCAATTAATATAAGTACTCCTGTTTTCCTTTGCTCCAGATGTTTCACTGAATAACCCTCCTGAAAAGCTTTCTTTATCAAATTCACATGCTCAATTCTTTCTAGGTATGCCTTCTGTAGCACAGCTGTTTACACACTACATTTTTAAATATAGTTCACTACTCTTTCTTTTTTATATTTATCTGTAAGACCATTCATATTGAATGACATTACAGAAGTCATCATTTTATATAATTATTGTTACCACATTTTATGCATAACAGTTTTTTTGTTAAATGTCTAGTTCCAACCTGTATAGTACATAAATGTACTGTCCAGCAGGTTGGTCTTTTATACAGTTGTTGTTTCTTGTCATATCCATTTTAGACTATGCCACATCTGACATAACATTTTGTTTTTTTGAAAACCCTCAAATAAGTCAAACATACCCCTTCTAAAACATATGTACATCTTCAAATGTTGACATTTTTAACTTCCTAATAAGAACAAAATTTCTAAGTTGATAGCCTCACAGACAGGCTAGAGTTAACCAAAAAGAAAAGTTAGTCATGCTAGGATAAATGGTACAGCCTATGCTTTTACTAAGTGATATTTGATTTTGTCTATCTTTATAGCTCTCCCAGCTGAGAAAACACTAGAATGCTTTATTTATCAAATTATCATATAGTAGCATGCAAACCAGACACAAAACTGTTAAGGATACCTTGTTTACAAGAAAAAAGCCTTATAATATTCATTATTCTTTTTCATTTACATGCTTCGTAATAACCTTGTTACTGGATGCCACCTAGGGTTTTAACCCAGTCATTTCACTATGCAAGCATGGGAAAAAGCACACTGATTTATCTTTTGTTGTTATCTCTTAACCAGACCATTTGTCTCCCTCATTTTTTTACATTGCAGTGCCTACATTTCTTAAAACTGAACAAAGAAAAAGAGAGAAGAAGGGAGAAAAATAAAAAAGCACCAATTTATATTAGTATCCCCATTGCATTAAAAAAAACTGAGAACATTTTACTTCAAGTCTAATTGGTGTTGTCTTATCTTTAAAGCTCTTCCAGCTGGGAAAACCCCAGATTGCATTGCTTTCAGAAAACATTATTTCCTAGCCAATTTCTCTTTTTTTTCCCCTCAGGCAATCCCCTTCCACCAGACTGTCTCCAGTTTCTCTCTATCAGATTGTCTCCATGGAGACATGAGAACCAAACAGCCAGTTTCTCTTTATCAGATTGTTTCCATGGAAACATGAAGACCAGCTGCACAATTGCCACTAAGTATACATGCATTTGCAAGAAAAAAAAACCTTAATAATATTCAGTATTCTTTTCTGTTTACTTGCTGTCTCTTAAAACTAGAAAATTGAAGGCCCTTAATCTAGTCATTTCCCCATGCAAGAATGAGAAAAACACACTCATTTTACCTTTGTCATGCTTTTTTAACTGGGCTCTTTTTTGCATTGCATTGCCCGTATTTCTCAAAACTGTACAAGAGTAAGAGGAAAGAGAGAATAGGTGAGGAAAAAAACAGCAGCACCAGTGTACAATCCCCATCACACTTAAAATAGCATGCAGGAAAACCATACACCACAAATACAGTACTATTAAGAAAAAAAAAGTTTTCTTTACTTACAGTTAGCTTTCTCCCCTGTCTTCCCCTCCACAAAGCCTTTTTTTTGAACATTAATGACATGAAGTAGGGCATATACTTTAGAGTCCCCCACAAGTCAAACAAATTTTGAAAAAGTCCAATATTTCCAGATTTTCCTGTTCTGTCATATTTCACAGATATAAGTATTGCATCGTAATCCCACAGTAAGTTACTGGTTTTGTTACTGTTCTTCTCCATTGCCCAGATCCTGTCTCCACTTCATTTCCGACGTAGTCTCGATTCTTCTAGTCAACTCCTGTGCTCCCTTTCTTCTTGCCAACGTTTTCAGTTGAAATACTGGAAAAGGTTTCACAGGTACAGTCTCTGTGTTGTCTTTATTACCTTACCAGAAGAACAAGAAGCAGAATCTCCTTCTGTTTTACAGCTCACTTTTTGTTGGAAAAACTTTTATATTTTCTTCTTAGCATGCACTTCATCAAAAATGATTTTGTCCTTCCAGGGAAGAATACCTTAAAGACAGCTGGATGCAGCAGTTTGAATCTCACACATGTGGCTTGACATTCCCTGAATAGTGGAATGAATATACTCCTCTTCTGCTTAGTGTACAATGAGTAATCATTCTCCACAAACACTTTGCTGTCTCACACTTTTAGTATTTTGTTTTTTGCCACAGTTTTGTCAGTAGCAACTCCTTCTGCTGGTAGGATTGCATCTTTACTATTAAAGGTCTGGGTTGCTTTTTTATAGATAGGTTTGGAGCACACATATAATGCACCCTTTCAACTAACAGCTCCTGCTTTGGAATACCAGTCCAGTTGCTTATTTGTGCTTTCATAAAATTAATGCAGTCTGTTCCTTCCAGCTTCTCTGGTATAGCTGAAAAGTTTTATCTACTTGCTCTGTCCTCTATTCTTTTTTGAAACATGTCTTCCTCAGCAGTTTCATATTCAGCTAGATGTTCATCATGCATACAGGCCATGTTTTTCCAGTTCCGTGCCCAAGCAGTAGCGAAGTCGCAGCATCGCCTGGCCGAAAATGAATGTCATTTCTAAAATTTTAAAACCCGAGTCTCTATTGTTCTATGTGTACCTCGGGGAAACTTTTCTTTGAAGTTAATAATGTCAGAAAAAGTTAAATTGTGTTTTGCATAAGGATTTCCATACGCGCAAATTTGTTCCTCCTCCCCAGACCACGGCGCCTAGACCACACGCAAACCTGTCTCCGCTTTTTGGAGCGCACTATTAATAACAAGACTATTAAGCCGGGCCAGCCCAACATCACTTTGCAGTATAAAATTTTGATAATAAATGCTGCCGGTTTTTCTCAAAAATGCAAGGAAAAGGACAAAACACGTGAGGCCAGCGGTCCCTTGCGCCACCGTCCCACTTGGACCACGCCTAAAACAGGCTACAACAGCCTACACCTCAGCGACACAACCTTGACAGTGACTGACTAATACCTCCACTCCTTTATACTGGTCCGGACCCACGTGGACCACAACCACCACCAGACTACATAACCAATGTTGGGCCTGTGTGGACAGGTCCCATTAATGTGGATGTGGTCCACCTCCCCCTATCTCCTTTTTTTAGGCCGCCTTTCTTTTCAATCCAGGCTTCCTTTACCCAATAAGGCCTTTGTATCCACCACCTAAGCCTGGCATCCCAAAACCCATCTCCAGGTCCTGGGGGACAATTGCTTAACTCTTATGGAGGATTTTCTCAACCCTCCCACCAAAGAGACCCAAGAGAGAGTTCTAGACCCTCTCTCTCAAGAGATCTTCTGATGTCTTATCCATTTTCTGATGCAGAGGAACACTCCTTACTCTCCTTTTTGATGCTTGGTGATTTGGATGGAACAGTCCATCCCTTTCCTATTCTCCCTCCTTTCCCCTTTTTCCCTTTGGCCTTGAGAGAACACTTTTGAGGGACACTTTGGACTTCTCAGATTCACTCAGACTGGATTCCAAAGAAAAGACTTAATTCAGATTTCTCAAGCGATACCCTCTTTTTGGACATACTCCCCGTTTTGGACATACTTGATGATGTCTATTCGGGATTTTCTGCCTCCTGCACCAGTCTGCCCTGAACCTGCGTCAAACCAGAGCCAGCTCACAGAGTACCCAGCCTCTCTAATTTCTCTTCAAATATAATGCTGAACCCTGAACCACCCACACACCAAGGGATTGAAGGCTCCACAACCACTAACCATCCTGCGCAGAAAGTGGAATCAAGAGAAAGAGAAAAGGTGGGGGTAAAAGTATACCGCCACCCAGCATGAGAGGAGGAAAAATTGTCAGTTTCATATGCTTAAATATCAACAGTTCCTGTTATCACAATTAGGAACAAAATGTCTCAACCTGAACAACCAGATTTAAATAACAAAAAGCTAAACTGAAAAGCTTCCTTAGATGCTCCAAAGCTTTACAAGGCTTTGCTGTTATGCTGAGGAGATATTACGGAAATGTAAGAAAAAAGCCAAAAATGCAAAAAACCGCAAAAACTTTTTCCAGGTCCAACCACCACATTTTTTACTTGAATGGGCAAAAAAAAGTCCTTTCCAGCCACTGAATACTGACAAGCCCCAAAGAGGGTAGATACAGGCAGATAAGGGGCAGAGGCAATCATGAGATCAGATCATACGACAATGGCAAGGCCCCCCCAAGAGAGGTGAGCAGGACAGTGCACAACAATACAGAAGAACCCAATGACCCCTCATTTCCATGCCAACCATCACTCAGCTCCCAGCACCTTGCACAGAAAAAGCTATATTTATTGCCAACAAAACAATTGGCATCACACACACAAACAGAAAAATGGGATATTATAAACAAACAGAGGCCAAAAAATTTCATTCCCTTCCCTTCCAAAATGAGAGACATGCCAAAACCACACTACAAAAGGCAGGCAGAGCAAGCACAACAAAAATCTCTCATCAGCATGATGAGGCTAGAGGGAGGTACCTTCTCACGAAAGGTCAAGGTTTTTATCTAGGCTTTTCGGTACCAAGGAAAGGAACCACTGAGAATCCAGACCCATTATCCATCTCCATCAACAACAATCTTTTTCGTACCAAAATTCAAGATGCTCACATTACACAACTTCTTCCATGCTGGGGGCAAGGAGTTTTGGCTGGTAACATTGGACCTCAAAAGAGGCATACCTGATGTCCCCAGTCAGACAAAGCTGCAGAAGATACCTCATTTTTCTTGCAGGTTCAATCCACTATCAATTCTCTGCGGACTTCTCCAGGACAACAATTGATGATAAGAACAGACACACCACCAATGTAATGGTATAAAACAAACAAGGAGGAACACATAGATCTTTTGCCATCAATGGAATCATCAATTGGAAGACTTTTTTCCAGAGGAGGGCCGAGAGAGGTTGGGGGGATTCATTCAGTTGGACAGCATGGACAGTTTCCATGGACGGCACCTCTTCTGCCTCTGCCCCTTCTGCTCCCAAGAGCAGACAGACCTAAGATGCGACAGACACTGATTGCAATAGATTGCTCCACTGAACACCATTGCCCAGGAGCCATTGGTGCTGAACCCCCAAGCACCTCCTCCTGGTCCCCTCCTCTGCCTCTCCAGCTCTCTTCTGCTGACACAGCACAAAACTCTCCACAGTCATCTGAATCTGAAAACACTCAATTGCATGGAAAATTCCTCCTACACACAAACCACCTTTTCTCAAGGAGGTGCTAGATGTCATTTTTGGAAGCCAAGACCATCTACTGAAAAAGCTTACTCCCAAAAATGGAGCGGTTTGGTTTTTAGGAATCACGAAAAAAGGCCAGGACCCTAGAAAACTGAACTTGCCTCAGGTATTACAGTATCTAGCTGAGCTGCTGAACAGTGGACTTTCATTTTCTTCCATAAAAATCCATGCCTCAGCTATTTCTGCGGATCCTCTGTACCACCACCTAAAGAGAATTATCTAGGGTAGCTTTAAATCAAGCCATACCACCCTCTACCTTTTACCCCAATCCTCAAAACAAAGGGAAAGGCTGCTACATTCCTTAGACATCCGCAGAGGCAGCGTTACTACTATTTGGGACAGAACAAGTCCTTCAGGAAATCAGAACAACTCTTTTTGCCTCTGCTGTTTGCAGGCCATTCTGGCTCAACAAAGTTCCTTATGGTAGTTTTTTTACTGTACTTTTTTCTTCATAAGTTCATAGGTTGGTACTAGGCTATCGGCCCTAGGGCCTATACAAGCCTAGCCATAAAAATTCCCTGGCTATTTCTTCCCACACTATTTACTTCCCTGGTAATTTTCTTCATTTTGACCTGTGATTTTTGCAGCTTTATCATCTCATCTGAATATCTATTTAAAGCTTTTTCCTTTTTTTCTAGTCTTTTGTTGTTTGTATTGATATACTGCATCAAGGTTTTGCTTATTTTAACCAGGTCTGTATGCTGTTGTCTTATATCATCCTGTAGCTTATTGGATGTTATGTCTGAATGTTGCATTGCTTTTTGCTGAACAGCTGCAAAACTTTCCCTAGTCAATCCAAATTCACAGAAAGCAAAGAAGGACCATGGTGTACCAAAAAGCTGTTTATTTCAGTACTGAGCACTTTCGTCTGAATTGTAAACTTCTTCAGAGTATACAAAAACAAACACACACAGGTTTAAATGCTCTCTATAATCAGTCACATGACTCCACACACCCACATAAATTAAATATAAAAGCTACATTTACAGTCATAAAATTGCAGAATTAAGTAAAGAAATCTAAGTATGTAGGTATATTGCACACAACAATACATTGTTATACCTGGTAAGACTTCAATTTTAAAACACTGCCTATAGAAATCTTTTCATTAAGCCCTGGGGGTGGGGAGCAGATGAAGACAGTCCTTCTAGTGTTGCAGGAACTTCAGGACTGCCTTCCTCAGGGGTTGATATCTATCCAAATGGAAAACATGACAGTAGTTTGGAGCTTCAACAAACAAGGAGGAACCAGATCTTACCTTTTATGGCAGAATGCAGTGAGGGTTTTTCCATGGGTGATGCTTCTTACCACTTTCTAGTAGCAACACTCACATCACAGGAGTACTCATTCGCATTGTAGATAGGCTCAGCAAAGATTTTCTCATGCCTCAAGAGTGATCCCTCAGTCTACACAAATATTCAGTCACTGGAGCAACCCTTCCTGCAATATGTTTGCCTTCACTTACAGTACCAAGTACAGCAACTATTTTCCAATGATTTCTCCCTCTGGGACAGTAACCAAGGGACACTCTGTCACAGCCATGGCCCCTTGGGCTCCTATATGCTTACCCAACCCTTCCCTTAAAACCTGTATTCCTGCAGAAAGAAAACAAGACACCTGTCATCTTTATAGCCCCCTTCTGGCCCAGACAGATATGGTTTCCCCTTCTAGGGCCTCATCTTATGGATCCTCCTGGCTCTTGGATCTGGATCAGGATCTGATTTTACACCCCTCTAGGAAGCCTTATCTGGACCTACACACAATTTGAAGATAACCACTTGGTTTCTGCATTTCCATTGATGGCCAATGTTAATTCCCTCCCTGATGAGGTAGTCAGAATACTAACTAATTCTCAAAAATATTCTACCTTTAGTATCTATCACAGTAGATGGAAGAGAGTTGCATCCAGGGCTTGCCCACAGAACACTGACCCATTCTTGGTTCCAGTTTCAGACATTCTACACTTTCTTGCCTCCCTGTTTGACTTGGGCTGTAGTTTTTTCACAATTAAAGTCCAAATGGCTGCCATTTCTAGTAACTGATCCCCAGCTGTGTAAAACTGATTTGTAGGGAAATGTGAAGTTAAGCTACAGCTTGTCAGAAACAACAAACAATGTTAGGTGTGAAGAATACTACATTAAAGTCATGTCTGCATTATAAAATAATTGGCTTTCCTTCTGTTACTTGTGCAAGACGTAAGTATGACTGCATACTTTTCCTAAACACCCAACCAACACAGTCACACTTTCTGCAAATTGTTTAGATCTCATCTCCGAAGGCTGAAGTAATTTTTGCCCCTAAGTTGAACTAAAAGTACTTATCTACAGCATCAGTGGCATAACATCATACTCCTTAAATTCTTCCTGACTGAGGATGCAGATGGATGTCAGACAACATGGATGCAAAAAGGGAAATTTTTATTCATAGTAACAGAAGTACTGTTCCCAGAGGGTCAAACGAGGAACCTGAGCTGGATAATTACTAGATGAAAAAATCATAATGAAGAAGGAAAATCTGAATAAAAAAATAAAACACCTTCATGATTTAATAGTTGTCTTTTTTTCTTTAGAGGTACTTCCTTGACAGCAGTTTTCTGTTTTGAGCATTTGTAATTGAGCCCAACTACTAGATGTGACTGCTACTTATCTAGTGCATTCCATGTAACTATATGAAAACAAATGTATGTGTTTACAAAACAATGAACTTTAAGCCTCAGTGATTACACAGCTGCTTCTTCAGTATACTCTGATTAGCATGGGAATGTGTATCAGCTGTAAAAAATAAACCCAAATAAAAGCTTTGAATGGCAGTATGAAGGTCGTGGCTTATCTATCATTTCTGCATTCTGTTAATGACTGATATTGCATGGCTTCAGTAGTCTTGATTTCATATAACTTCAGATGATTGTTTTATGACTAAGTTCACATCTTTCCTTAACAACTGTTTGTCTTATTGATGTGCCTGATAGTGTTGATTTATATGTGAAGTAGTCTATCACTGCATGTTTACAGAATTATTCAGCTGACTCTATAGATTATTTTCATGCAATTCACAGAGTATTTTTTGTTTCCTTTCATTTTTTTTTCTTACAGTTGTATACGTTGCTCAGAATATTCATCCATTTCTAAGGTCAAAGGAATGCACTTTTATTTCATTCTTAAGCCTCACATTACAACTTTTGGCATGAAATGTATTTCCTTCAGCTTTATCATTGTATTCTAGAAATTGAAGAAACTTCTTGACCAAAGTACAGGTGGTGATGTGAATACATTTTCTCTCAATTCTTCAGGGCAACCACAGGATGCTATGTATCAAACTCAGAAATCTCTCATTAGCCACATGGTGCTATGTTATCAAACTCATGAGTCTTTCATTTTTATGTTGACAGCATATCTCCTGTAGCACATTGTTTTACAGACATTTTTTGCAGTATTGGAAATAATGCTGCACTCAAGGCCTTCTAAGCATTGACAAGGACAAAATTGCATAGAAGTAAATGGAGATTGTGGGAAGAATGCATAAAGAACAATGTTCAGGAGGCGGAAGAGGAATGAGTTTTAAGAGAAGGCAGGAACTGAGTAATTTGTGTTAATGCTGGACTGATGATAGTTATAAAAGAGAATGCGTGATGTGTAATGTATGTAACTAGAAACATGTTAACATAGTTTGTTTTCTTTTATATTAATGTATGTTTGCTTGTATCTTAATCGATAATTTATTATAGATGTTAAAAAAAAAAAAAAAAAAGAGTTTAACAGGAGAGTTCATACAGACCCATGTGAAATTAATCACGTTTGAGGCTTTTTATAAATATGCACTGCTTATACAGATAATTTAATGTGATCTTTTTATATGAGTCAAGCTGTGTCACAGATTATGCCCTGTAAACGTATGGCACCCAGTAAACAGAAATTACAGAGACTAACAGGACTATTTTAAATCTGACAATAAGGAAAGTTGCAGGACCCAGTGGTCTCCCCATAAGTCTTTACAATATGCTTAGTCAGCGTCTTATCAAACCCCTATTATACTTGCACCAATTTCTGAAGGAGATAATGTAATGTAAAGTTGTTCTATCTCACCGTTCATTCTTACAGATGGGTTCGGAGCAGATCCTCGGCTCTGAGTCGGCCAACTACAAAGCTCGAGGTCTTCAGACAGCTCGAGGCCAAGTCTCTATCCCATGATGCACCTTGAGTTACCTCAGATCTAGTTTGCCACTGCAACAGATCGCAGGTTTCCTCACAGCTCAGGCCAGTATATTTTTTTCTTCTAGAAAAATTTATCTTTCAAACTTTATTGAGTTTTTTCAATTTAATAACTTTCAAAATGTTTTTAATTAGTGTGTAGCTTAACTTCTGATAGTTGTTTTATAGTCTTGTTGGCCTTTGTTTGTCAGGCCTTTATTATCTCCCTTCCCTTCTCTTTGGTGTGCCTTTTATAGCTTAGAAGAGTGTTAAGTTTAGAAGTGTGTTTTAGCAGACATTTATAGCTTATTAGAGTGTGTTTCTAGAAAGTGTGTTTCTAGAACTTTAACAGTTAGATTCCATTTAGTATTATAGAGCCCATTTGTTTTTTTAAGGGCTGTTTTAATAACAGTGTTTAGTAGATAAGAGTGTGTTGTTACAGTTAATAGTCAGATTCTATTTAGTGTTACAGAGGCCATTATTTTAACAGCTGCTTATAGCTTAAAATACTTGTGTGTAGTGTGTGACTTTAACATCTTTATTAATAGTTGTTTCTTGTGTCCATTTAAAGTTTGCTTATTATGGGTGATCAGGAGAAAGAAAAACTACCCAAGTCTGGGTTTAAAAAATGTCCAAAGTGTGGACAGAAAATGTCTGTGACTGATAGTCACATCAATTGTGTTTACTGTTTGGGTGCCCTGCACTTACAAGAGAGTTGTTCCATCTGCCATTCCTTTAGTAGCAGGGTCCTGCATGAAAAGAAAAGGAAGCTAATTGACAGAGGACTTGGAAAATCATCTTTTCAGGAAGCTCTGGGCAACCATGATAAAGACGGTAAATCCCAGAAATCTTCTAAGTCCTCTAAGTCTTCTACTTCGGATCATAGAGTTTCGGATCCGACAGCATCTAAAAAGATATCAATGTCGACTCCACAACCTTTGGAGCCGAGCATCTTAACTTTTTGGAGCCAGTCCTCAGTCCTGGAACCAGTCTCCAAAGTACTTAAGTCACCCATCCTACAATTGGTGGCACCCTTGATGCACTCATCTCGGTCCTCAATAAGCCTATCTGATGTGGATGTGGATCGTGTAGTGCAGAAGTTGTTACAGGCACCATTGTTTGCAAAATTTTTATCAGCTCTGACCCAAGTGGTTTCAAAACTGAAAACTGTTCCCTCATCTTATTTCCTTTCCTCCTCCGAGCCATACCGGTCCTTCGGAGCCGGAGGAGTTGGAGCTGATGATTGTGGAGCCTTCAGAACTGATGCCTGCTCCAGTGCCATCTGTTCCAATTACTCAGACCTCCTCAGAGCCCATCGAGGATTCTAGGAGCCGTCATTCGCCAGTCGGGTCCGGGGAGGATAGTCGCACCAATCTTTCGGTTCCAACTTTATGTCTTAGAGCCTTGGCTTGGATGAGTTCAGCTCCTACCTCTGGATCGGAGTCCACTGTTCTGGTGCCGAGGGAATCTTCTGTTTCTTTGGATCCAGGGGTTCTTTCCCACTGGAGCAGAGGTACTTTTGAAGCCATGAGGAGAGTAATGTCCCCCAGGGCATCAACAACTTCAGGGCCAACTACTTCTTCCCTAAAAGCACCTGTATCTACTTCTGCCTCACAGATTCCTTTGAAGCCTAGGGACCCTGAGCCTCAGGAAGCCCCACTATGTGGTCCCTGCTCTTCCGAGACCTCACCAGAAGCTCCCACTGATGAGGTTGACAGAAAGAGAATTTGCAAGAGGAAGCATCTAGACTCCCCACAGCGTCTATCACATCTGACACTGACTTGGATGAATCAGAAGGGTCCTCACGGTCCCCCTCTGAAGATATCTCATTTGCATATATCTTGGAAATCCTAAAGCAGAGGGGTGGCTGGAAGCCCAGCAGCCCTACTCAGGATGAGTCGGTCCTCCTGAAAGCTTTTGGGTCTCAGCCCTCCACCTCTTGGGTGTCTCTGCCCTTCGATGAGCTGATGGAGTTGATCTCACGAAGGGCGTGGGAGTTTCCGGACACCATGGAGCCTGTCCCTAGGAGGCCCAATAAATTTATTTCTGCCCCTCACAATAAGACCTTTCTCACAAAGGGGAGAACCTGTTGATGCCATGGTGGTGGCAGCAGCCACCAAAAAGGAGATGTCGGAAAATTCTTCCTCTGTCCATCCTCCTAATAGAGACTCTAGGATCATGGATAGATACAGGAAGTGCATGTTTAGTTCAGCAACTTTTGCCATGCGTTCACTGAACTACCTCACACATTTCACAAGACTGCAAAGAGACGACCTAAAAGAGCTTGGAGATATTCTACAGGGTACGGTAGCTGAGGGAGCTACAGACAAGGTTGCGTCCCAGCTTGCTACCCCTAATTCTATAGTGAACTCTTCCATGCATCTGATTTCATATGCAGCTGGTGGTACGAGTAGGACAGCAGGCACAGGAATTGCTCTTAGGATACACTCCTGGATGTGCTTATGTATCTTTGTGGAGCCCTTTAAGTCATCCTTGTCAACACCCCTTTTGATGGCTCATCTCTTTTTGGGCCCATAGTTAAGGAAACTCTGACCAGGTGTGAGCAGGAAGGAGAGACTCTGCCGTCGGAGTCCATTTTTCTACCCGTACTAGACCGTGCCCCAAGGGTCAAAAGGGAGGAAAGATGTGGTTCTGTAATGCCTAAGGAGCCTTTCTGAACACATGTGGTGAACCCCCCTCCAGGGGCAGAGGAGGGGGCAATAATGGAAGACGCCACCCTCGCAGCAGAGGGGGTCTGTAAAATCAGGGTGACAGAGACCAGTTCTTTGGGAAGCCCTACCAGCACTCCTGAAAGGAGGCCCGACTGTCCTACTCTGGAGGCAGTCGGGGGTCACATCTTTGTTTCCAGACTCCTTGCTAAAAATAACAAATGACAACTGGGTACAAAGCATAATTTCCAGAGGATATTTTATTCCCTTCGCTACTCCTTTCCCCTTGATAACAAAAATCCTGGACATTCCCCCTAGTTACAGGGAACAAGCAACAATAGATGTCCAAAGGTTGCTAGAAAAAAGAGTCATCCAACCAGTCCCAGCAGACCAGATAGGATCCGGAACTTACTCAAGATTCTTTTTAGTTCCAAAAAAGACAGGTGACTGAAGACCTATTTTGGACCTCAGCAGACTAAACAGATCTGTCAAGAAGGAGAAGTTCCGGATGGTCATGCTACAGTCGATGCTCCCTTCGTAGGGAAAGACAATTGGATGTGCTCGATAGATCTCCAGGATGCATGCTACTACATAAAAATGGCCAGATCATCCAGGGATCATCTAGGCTTCCAGCTGGGAGCCAATCACTAACAGTTTTGAGCCCTGCCCTTTGGTCTCACTACAGCCCCCAGAGTGTTCACCAAATGTATGGCAGTGGTCACAGCTCACCTGAGGCATTTGGGATTCCAGGTGTTTCTGTACCTAAACGATTGGCTCCTCTCCACTACCACTAGACATCAGCTTATACAAGCCAGGGACACCACACTTACTCTTTGCAATCAACTAGGGATTACTATAAACTCAGAAAAATCTGCCTTGTCGCCATCGCAAAATATCGTTTTTATCAGAGCAGGTTTGGACGCCACCACCACCACTTTAAAACTTCCTTTAGAAAGGATATCAATACTTTGTCAGCAAATTCTGAATGTCATTTCCAGAGACAAGGTGCCAGCCTCAGAAGTGCTAAAATTGTTGTGTATGATGGCAGCTGCAATAATAGCAATTCCATTGGGTCGTATGTACATGCAGATTCTACAATGGCTTCTGTTCACGCAATGGTCTTATCAATGTCACACCTCATTATTCTAACAAACACATGCAAAAAGGATCTTCGGTGGTGGTTGACCTCTCTCCAAGTAATGATAGGTCGTCCTTTTATCCTACCCTCACCATCGGCCACGGTGACAACGGATGCTTCCCTGGTCAGGTGGGTGGGGGGGGCATTTTCAGGGAAGAACAGCCCAAGGCACATAGACAGAACAAGAGACACATCTACATATCAATGTCCTGGAGATGAGAGCGGTACTCTTGGTGTTGCAGTACTTTCAGGACTTTCTCCCTCTGGGGACAATTGCGATTCAGACAGACAACATGTCAGTGGTCTGGTACTTAAACAAACAAGGAGGAACCAGGTCCTATCCCCTTTGTCGAGAGGCCCTAAGAGTATGGCAGTGGACTACATCCACCCAGTACTTTCTGACAGCAACGCACATCGCGGGGAAATCCAACGTGATTGCAGACAAACTGAGCAGGGCAATTTTTTTGCCTCATGAGTGGTCCCTTAGAAAAGAAATAGCGGAAAGAATATTCCGCAAATTGGGCCTGCATTGCTGTGATCTCTTTGCATCCCCCATGAACACAAAATGCAGAATCTACTTTGCCCTGATTCCCCAAGGGATGCACTCGTACACGATTGGCCTCCGGGTCTCCTTTATGCATTTCCACCAATTCCCCTGACACCCAAAGTATTACAGAAAGCCAAAACCCTGGGAAGGACCATCATTCTAATAGCCCCTCATTGGCCTCGTCAGATTTGGTTCCCCTTCCTTCGACCTTATCTGATGGAAGAGCCTTGGATTCTAGACCCAGTTCCAGACCTTCTGATGCTCTTGTCGGGGGCTCGTCATCCCTCCTTTCAGTCCCTAAAACTGACAGTTTGGCTGCTCCAATTTCCAACATAGCCAGGTTCCATAACCTCTCAAATGAAATGCAACATATCTTAATATCTTCTCATAAATCCTCTACTAGGAAGTTGTACCTCAGCAAATGGAAGAGATTTTCCATATGGGCTTCTCAGAATAACATTGACCCTTACCAAGCATCTGTTTCCTCTGTATTAGAATTTTTCACTTTGCTTTTCAAGAAAGGAGCGGCAGCAGCTACAATTCGTGTGTAGCTTGCTGCCATCTCTAATTTTTATCTTGGTACTGAAGACTTTAACATAATGTCACATAAGCTATCCAAAGCCTTTCTCAAATGGACTTTCCACCTTAGACCACCAGTTAAATCCCCTTATACCCCCTGGAACCTACATTTTATGCACTCATGCATTATTCTCCCACCTTTTGAGCCAGCTTCTTCATGTGATTTGAAATTTTTGCCGTGTAAGACTATCTTTTTAGTAGCCATCACGTCTGCTTGAGGAGTCTCAGAACTACGAGCCTTGTCCATAAAACTTCCATATTTGTTTTTTCTTGCTGACAGAGTTTCACTGTGAACAAATCCTTCATTCTTACCTAAAGTTTGTACTGAAGCTAACCTTAACCAAATTATAGATTTACCAGTGTTTTTCCCTAAACACACCAACAATTTGGAGTATATGCTGCACAAACTTGATGTTCACAGACAGCTCAGATTTTACCTAGATAGAACCAAAGAATTCAGAAGATCCAAACAACTTTTTGTTTCCTTTTCAGATTACAGAAAAGGTATGCCTGTGGCAAAAACAACCCTATCAAAATGGTTATCTGATTGCATCACTTTCACTTACTCAGCTGCCAATTTACCTCTACAACACAAAATTAAGGCTCATTCTACCAGAGCTGTGTCCACATCTTCGGCATTTTCAGCTAGGCTACCAATAGACAATATTTGTGCAGCAGCCACTTGGTCAAAGCCTCCTACCTTTATCACTCATTACAAAGTCGATAGGGCCTCCAGGGACAGGGCCTCCTTTGGTTCTACTGTACTGAGAAAAATACTCCCGTGAGCCACCCGAGAAAGATGGTGCTTGGGACGCTACCCATCTGTAAGAATGAATGGTGACATAAAACAACTTCACATAAAGAAGTTATCCACTCACCATAACATTCCATGTGAGTTGTTCATCTCGCCTTCATTCTTACTTCCCACCCTCCTACTCCCTCCAGGTTTTTTCGAGGACTGAGATTCATGTTTTATCATGGTTGCTTTGTCTTTCCTATGGTATTTACCTTAAAGTGACAGAATGGCATATGATGTTATTAGAGGCAGCAAACAAGATCTGAGGTAACTCAAGGTGCATCATGGGATAGGGACTTGGCCTCGAGCTGTCTGAAGACCTCGAGCTTTATAGTTGGCCGACATGGAGCTGGGGATCGGCTCCGAACCCATCTGTAAGAATGAAGGCGAGATGAACAACTCACATGGAATGTTATGGTGAGTACATAACTTCCTTTTTTGCAAATTCACCGACTACAGCTACCATGCTTTTATCCCCAAAGGAGGGAAAGTTCACTCTTACCTTTCCAATTACAGCCCTAGTTTATCTGAAGCAGAATTTAAAAGACTGGCCAAAGTCATAGCCTAGTGTTTGGAGGCTATATATCTCAGGTTGCTCAGCCCTGTGCAGCAGGGTTTTACCAGGGGGTAAACAAGAATGATCCAGACCTGATGCTCTTGTCGATTTTATCTACTCCAGATATGTAAATATAGTACAGTGCCAAGTTTGGCTTTATTTCTGGACCTCCACAAAGCTTCTAACACTTTGTAATAGAGATTTATCTGGCATTACTTGGAGACATTTTGTGTAACTATCCCATTTGTAGCAATATGCCAGTTACTGTATGCAAACCACAGAGCTCAGGTATCCACCAATGCCATTTGCATTTTACAGATTGAGCTGTATTGGAGCAGCAGGCATGTCTACTCACTTTCTCTTGTTTGTTACTTGTACAATTTATTGAACTACTGGTTAACATGTTGAAGGTGAATGTACAGAGGTGACCCCCAAACTTTGGGTGGGGGAACCTGTCACATCATTGTGGACTGCAGACAGTGGAGAGAAAGGGATTCAGAACCAAGGCAGAGGCACTTTCCACCAAGCAGTATTGAAATTGCTTGAGAACCATAAGCAGACAAATTTCTGATCTACAATGATCCAGTGTTATCTATACCTGGCATAGCTTTTTAGTCGACCCTCAACTTAGCCTTTATTTATTTCAAGTTAATGCACGTATTGTACCTTTTGCCTGAAAGTTAGGAAAGTAATGGTATAAGTACAGCAGCTGCATGTCGAAGATGCTTCTGCTCTCCTGACAGCTATGGTCACTTGGTCTAGGAATGTCTCCAGATCAAAACATATATTACAAAGTGAAGTCTGCAGTCTCATGAACATTTCACACTAGTTTTGTTTATTAACATCGATGACTTACAAATCCCCTTCATACCTAGCAAAAGGAAATGGTTCAAGATACTACTGAATGTAGTATTGGCAGTGTTATTCAGATCTTGGGGGATTGCACCTTTAGACATTAATGGTCAACTGTCTGTATGAACAAAGAATATGGATGGTACAAAAAACTCAAATTTTGTCACGAAATTTTGATACTGCTAAAATATTTTCTTTTTCAGTCTGTCACATGTTAAATAATGTAGTGTGATGGTACTTTTATTTTCTCTTTGTCGTTTTTTGTTTTTTGACTGTTTACCGGTTGAAATTTTTGTTCTGTTCTTTATGTATGCATGAATAAAGCTAGTATTTGGAAAATATGGGGTGACTTGTAATGTGCCTTTGGAGCTCACTAGCCACTGTTTTTGCTGTTTGTTGCCATCTGTCACCCTTTCCTATCTTCAGTCTGACAGCCAGTCCCTGACATGCAGTCTTCTACTTATCCCTAGTTCTCATTCCCCAGATTGTTCTCTTTATTTTTTTTCTCATACAGCTCCTGACATCCTGCTTTTCCAAACCATCTCTCAACTTTTCACACTTCCTTTTACTGGTTCTCATTCCCGTGCCTGCTCTTTCCTTAATAAACTCCCCCAGTTTATTCATTGTTGCTTGTTTTACCCTGCAATTTGTATTCTTTTTCTCTCTCTTTTGTGCTGTATTTTCCAACTTATATTTGTATTGCCTTTCCCATAGCTGCTGCGTGAGTCATAAGCTGCACTGAAACATGAGTATTTTTGTCCACTGGTTCCCTCAGTAAACAAAAACAGCAGAAGATAACAAATGTATGACCATAACGAATCTGTGGCACTTCTGCACAGATACATGCACACATGCACACACATGTGCATGCGCAAGCACACACACACACACACACACACACACACACACACATACTAGTCCCAGGATGATATATTTTTGTATGTCCTGATTCTTTTGCCTTGCAAAAGGTAAGGGTGCCATAGTCGAGGAATACAACTTTCCTGTGGCCTTTTCCTGTAATAACCCTAACTACATATGAATCATATACTTCATTCAAGTATGCATAGATGTTGCAAAGTGAAGTTCTAACAGCTTTTAAAGGCTGTTTTACCTTCTGTCACTGTTCTTTGCAAGCCAGCACTGTCTCTAGAGTGAGACCTGATCACAATAAACTTTTGTTAAACACCCTAAGCACTGCTACTCTTGGGTCTCCTGCTAGGGAATTGATTAACAATTTATCTTTTTCTCGATATTGAAACATATTAACATCACTTCATGCACTACCAGCTGGTTATGATTAGAGACAGATCATAGTCCTCTGTGTGTCATATATGCTGCACCCATTAAGAATGTGTTAAATGAATGAACAGATAAAATTGCTTAATTTCCTTATTTGTCTGTGGGATCTTTCTGCCCACTCTTGCTAGATTTATTTATGTATGTGCAAAACATCATGATGCCCCATTTGTTAGCAAAAATTATTTCATACTCTGAGAAGGACTTTCACAGTGTGATGCCTGGTTATTTAGGTGAACAAAAGTAATATGTACAATCTGTTCACTCAGAACATATTTATTTGAGGCACTCATAATCATGGTTTCAAGTTTTATTCTGAAGACATTTGCAGTGATGGGGTGTTGTTGGATGTGACTAACATCAGGAGAGGTAGCAGGCAGAGTGAAGAAAAGACAAGGGAAGATGATGAAAGGAATTATTTGCCTGTAACAGATGAATAGTTATGCTTTCAGCTTCACAGCAAGAGGTTCTCCGGTTCGATCCTCGGCTGGGGTGCCTTCTGTGCGGAGTCTGCATGTCCTCCCTGTGGTCGCGTGGGTTTACTCCGGGTGCTCCGGTTTCCTCCCACATCCCAAAGACATGCTGCAGGTGGATTGGACACTCTAAATTGGCCCTAGGTGTGCGTGTGAGTGTGTGTGTGTGGAAGGGAAGGCGCCGGGCTGGCAGCAACTCACAAAAAAACCCACTGCCAATTAATGCAGAGACAAAGGTGATCTGTGTGGCGACCTAACGGGAAAAAAAGCCGAAAGAAGAAGAAGAAGACCCAGCTGAGGAGCTTTTGACTGTTTTCAGTTTCTCCCTTGGCCATCTGTAGATCAGGCATTCATAATAAAGTGGATGTATTCAGTCCTGAGATGTTATTTCTTTGCAAGGCAGTTTGATTATAACTATTTCAGAAGTGGAATTGTGTTGTGGTGACAGTGATGAAGTGGCATCCATTGGTATCATCTATGTTCTAAAGCATTTTTGTTTTCTGTGGCTTTCTTCCATTTTTTTGTTTTATTTTGTTGAGTTACAGATACTGCCATTGGCTGATTGAAATGCCTATACATTGTGTTGAAGTCACGTATTTCCAAAAGTAATGCTCCCAAAAGATATTTGTTGTGGCAGAAAAAAACACTTGTGTGTTTACAGTTTGCAGATCAAGTTGTGGCTTCTGCTTTGACACTTTGGCTGTTAAAAAATGCTTATCTGGCTAACTAGCTATATGCTGTATGTCTGTGTGTGTGTGTGTGTGTGTGTGTGTGTGTGTGTGTGTGTGTGTGTGTGTGTGTATGGATTCACTTCAGAAAATCGAACCTCATATGGTCGAGACCACGTGATCCGAGGTTTCAGAAGCTCAAAATTCTGAAACAAATCCAAAAAAAAAAAAAACAACAAACAAAATGTTTCTGCAGGGGGCAATCCCCCCTGCACCCCCCCCCCATACTCCTGATACTTAAATATACCAACTCTGAGAATGCAGTACAGCGAGGAAAAGGGAAATAATTTTGAGCTTCTAAAACCTCGATCATATGGTCTCGACCATATGAGGTTCAAGATTTCAGAAATTTGACATTCTGAAGGTGTACGTTTGTGTGTGTCATGCATATATAGATTATGTATTCAAATACTGATTGTGCACTTCATCCTGAGGGGGTGAGATTTTCATTTACGGAAAACCCACGAGTGAAATATTTAGTCCTGCTTTTTTCAAGTGATAAAACTATATTTTGAATCTAGCTATGATAAATTGATTGAAAAAAAGATCTCTGTAGTAATTTTATATTTCAAAATTGCTCTTGCTGTGAACACAGCTGTCTGTAGCGTGGCATCATTGTCACATTTGGGTATCCAAGACATATAGTGTAAAGGCTGAACTCCAATTAGCTTAGTTTGAATCTTGTCATGCTGATTAAAAAAAAACATTGCACATAATGCCAATTGTTCCCTTACCTTTAAGCTGAAACCTGGTAAGTCTTTATTAGTAATAGTAGCTGATTGCAGTTGTGCCTTTGATCGTGATTTATCAGAAATGTGTAAAGAAGTTTCAGTTATTGTTTTAGAAAATAGCAGTACTTTATTTTACTGAAAACATTAAAGGGTACTAAAAATGTAATATTCAACAAGTTTATATCAAATTTAATGAGAGTAATTTATGGAGAGTAATATGCTGCCAGCTGGAAAGATCAGCAAACTGTTCCAGCCAAAATCAGATAAGAAATGGTGAATGTAGAAATGATGCTTGCTGAAGGAGGTGTTTAAAATATCAGCTCTAACAATGTGATCTGCCTGTTTGTGTCTTCTAGGTAGTAGCTTTTTACTGGTGTACTTTAATTCTGACAGCATTAATATGCTTTCATTGTTTAGAGGCATTAGTGTACAGTACACTGTCTTTTAGTGAAGTGCAAATGTAAATGAACATTAGGAAGCTTTGCCCAGAGCCATAGGGTAACAAATGAAGAATTTGTCTTTAAAATGAGGCTTTATCGCCCAGTTATCATACTTCGAGGTCTGTTTCATAGACTTTAAGTAGACTGTTACATGTGTTACAGTAACTGAAAAGTTTCTCCCAGTAGTTGACTCAACTATAAACTACTTTTTATTAAAGTACAAGTTATAAAGCAGTAGCACAGAGGTATGATTTTGACACTTCTGATACAAGTAGCATCATTGGTCTTTCAGTATTAGTACTACCAGCAACTGTTGGGAACTGTATATTGGTTGCAATAACAGTGGTAAGGATTTAGTTTGCTTTTCAAGATAAAAAGTGTTTTTAAAGTGAGCTGCAGCAAACCTCAGTGTTATGAGATTAGTGGTGCTCTTTTTAAATTTTACAGCAATTAAACTCATGATATTACTTTGAGGGGCTCATTGCAGTGGGACTGCTAAGTGCTTCTTTTTCTTGAGACGCTTTCCTCTAGTTGATTCTTTCCTGATATTCAACATCTGCATTCTGGATGCCTATCTCCCCCCTTTGGCACACACTGGAACATCCAGCCTTTGACTTTGGACTGCCTCATGACTGTCTGTCGTAACTGGACTAAATCTGAGATGTTAAGCGCAGGGTTTAACTACATTTACTTAGGTCCATAGGTCCATGGGTTCATAGGTTCATAGATGTACACTAGGATAATGACCACAAGGGCCTTTTAAAACTTAGCCATGCATCCCAAAAGTATCCAACAGGTTTGGTGCCTACAGGTTATTGTATAGGTTCATAGGTTGTTACTAGCTAGTGACCACTAAGGCCCTTACAAGCTTAGCTGTGCTCTCCAAACCATTTGAGTCTTGAGTATCACGGTTGTCTTTACAGATGGCATGTTACTAGGTAGGTAGCTAAGGATTTTTAGGAGGTGGTGTTGGTTAGGATAATACTTTACTAATTGATGGCCTCTATACATAAGGGACATGGGGGCCAGACTGGGGGTAAATTTATAATTTTCCGTCCAATTATCAGGGTTTTGTTTGCATAGGTCCAGGGACGAACTTCGTTTTACATAATAGAGATCTTATTCCATAATGCAGGGATGCTTTGGGACACATGTCTGTCTCTCCAGCATGTTCAGTTTGTTACAAGCATGTTCAGTTTATGTTACAAGCGAAGTACTGATCCCTGGATCTAGTGTCTGTGGTGCTATTTTACATATGTATAACAGATTCATCATGGCTGGTTATGAGGAAGCCCTGTAAGTCAGGCAAAGATCCCCTGTCAGCAAACTGTAGAAGACTAAGTACAGAGACAGAGCCTTTAGGCGATCAGTATAAGATAGGATATTCATGCTCTGAATTCTCCTGGTAAGAAAACCTTTGTGGCATTCCAACTGTTACAAATGTCTGGTTAGATACATGCCAAAGGGTGCATTGTATTCAATGACTGGTCTGATAAGGGCAGAGTAGAGTGGTACTATAACTTTCCTGGACCTGGATGTCATACCCTTACCTGTAAGTTGGGTGACATAGAGTAATTTTCTTACTGGTTTAGCTATATGTTGGTCTAAGACCAGATTGCTGTCTACATATGTTCCCAGATCCCTTACTACTGGGTTGACTCTTAGGGATGTTTTATTGATGAAGTAATTAACTTGGGTTAACAGTTTCACCAAGGATATTCTAATGCATTTTTGGCATTGAGTTTTTAGGTTACGCGTTTGTACCAATCATTTGTCTGTGTTAAACCCTCTTGCAAGATGTTGGTGTCTTGGGAGAACCTGTAATGACTCCCAATTTACAGTCATTTGTGAACTTGGTGAGCCAGAGGCCTTGAATGTTAGCCTTGACATCTGAGTTGTAGATGCCAAACAGGAGTAGACTTAGTATGGAGCCCTGGGGTACACCGCTGTTCACCTGTCTCTAGGTGGAAGTGGCCTCACCAATCCTGACTTTGTGGGTCCTGTCTGTGAGCCAGCCAGCAATCCATTGAATTATATAGGGATTTATGCCTAGATCAGAGAGCTTGTCAACAGTGCCTGAGTAGGACATTGCATTGAATGCATTGGCTAGGTCAACATATGCAGTATGCACAGTTTTACCCCTGTGCATTGCTTTGGTGTCCCTCTCAAAGAAGTTTACCAGGATAAGTACACGTGACCCTCCTTTAGCAAAGCCAGATTAGGATGCGTCCAGTGTCTATAGGATGCTAATATCTTATCATTTACATGATAATTCATTCCATAGCTTTGCATATTAGGCTTATTAGATTGATGGGCCTGTAGTTCCCTGGATTGGTTGATGGTAAACCCTTGTGCAGGGGAATGAATGCTGAGTCTTCCATTCACTTGGAATGTAGCCTGTTTCACGGAACTATTTGAAGACTGGCACAAGTGGTCCTGTTAAGTCGTGTTTTAGATTGTTCAGGAGACAACTGGGGATGTTGTTGGGACCCGTGGAGGCAGTGTTTTTGGCATTAGTGAGTGCTGCCAGCACATAGTTACTGGTAATAGTTGGGGATTGTATGTTGGAGGGGATTTTACGTGATCTAGCCGGAAGGGGGACTAGGGACTGATGTTTGAGCTGGTTAAAAGCTAGGTTACTTATCTGCATATGTCCTCAAGTCCATGACTACTGGGTTTACTATTAGGGTGTGCTATCAATGAGGTAGTTTCCTGGGGTAGCCAACTTCCCAAAAGGTAAAGTTATGCATTTCTTAGCAATGTTTAAACCCTGTCTGTAGCACCAGTTATTTTTCTGTATTAGTCATTCTTGGGGGGAATTCTACAACTGCTCCCAGTTTTGTAATCATCTGAAAACTTAGTCACCCAGAGGCCCATGATGTTAGTCTTTAATTCTGAGAAGTAGATGACAAAAAGGAGAGGAACCAATACTGAACCCCGAGGGACTCCACTAGTGACAGGCCTCTTTATGGAGGTGGACTCCCCTATCCTAACTTCCAGGGTCCTATCTGTCAGCCAGCTGGGAATCCAGCATGTAATACAAGGGTTTATATGTATTCAGTGAATTTGTTTACAATGCCCTAAGTGGGGCACTGTATCTTATGCCTTGGTCAGGTCAAGTTAGGCAGTTTGCACAATTTTGTCTTCATCCATTGCCTTGGTGATCATCTTAAAGAAGTGAAGAGGCATGATCTTCCCTTGAATAAACTGAACTGGGTTGCATCCAGTGTTTGGAGGTTTCCAATGTCATTATGAGTAAATTCCATGATAATTATCTCCATGGCTTAGCATATGAGACCTGACAGATAAATGGGCATGTAGTTTCTGTGGCCCATAGAAGACTTCCCTGTAAAGTTGGGAAGGAACAAGAAAGAAAGAAGATATAAGGGTGCACAACACCTCATCTGGGTTACAGCTTGCATCTTACCAAATATGGACAGACTTGTCTGGGTCCTTGGGACTGTAACCCCAGCAGTGCTTTTGTAAGCTGGGCCAGAGCCCCATAAATAATTGGACACAAATTGTAGCTCTGTTGCATGGAACGATAGAGGCCTGTCAACAGCCCAGCTGACCTGGGTTTGAGTGGAGTCCTGAAGAAGCCAGCTGGGCAGGAGAGGCTAGTAGTGCTTGTTTCTGGGCTGCAGCCCACCCAGTAGAAAAAAAAAAAGGAAGTTTAATTATTTAGTTTTTAGTTTACTTTTTTTTAAAGTATAGCTGGAGTTATTTAGTTTTGTTTCCCTAAAGTGATGGTGGCACTCCTCATATGCTGCTGTGCATGCGTGGAGTTCTGTGTCCTTCCAAGTTAAAGTAAAGAAAAACAAATAGGCCTACTCCAAAACAGCCCAGTATTATCTGCTGCTCATATGTAGGAAAAAAAGTCAGTGTTAAGGCAGAAAAAATCACTTGGAATGGTGCTTTTCGGCTGCCAAGAAGCAGAGAGAACCTATTTCTATTAGCAATAAGGCAGCCTAACTGTAACTGAAATAGGTGTATTGCGCAAAGACTGAGCACAAGAACAAGTGTTACTTATATAAAGTACCAAATAATTTTGCTAGCACTTTGAGTGCCACTTATCCATAATAAAATGTATATATATATATATATATATATATATATATATATATATATATATATATATATATATATATATATATATATATATATATATATGTGTGTGTGTGTGTGTGTGTGCGCGCGCGTGTGATATAGATGGTCTCGGCTGATTTTGTAGAATATCTTTGATTTGCCTTTTGTTTTGGTCTTTTCTTCACAATGTGTTATTTTTCTGACAACTCAGTAAGAATTGCCATCACCAAATAATGACACATATTTAAGTTTCAAACGTCATAGCATTTTGAAAAAGCATGTTAATATAAAACCTGTTGTTCTGGCAGCTTTATAAGTATACAAAGACACACAGAGGAATGAATCTTCTTCAGCTCACTGCTTTCAAAGATTGTAGTCCTTTGCCTCCCATTATTTTTTAGCTGTCTACATGATTCTTGATGTAAGAGGTAGAGAGGTAAGTGATTGTACCATGGAATGCAAACAGTATTCATGACAGCAGTGAAGCAGTGAACTGAGAAGATATATTTATGTGTGGCAGTTATTTATGTATGTTTTCATTCCTTTCATCTACATCAGACATCTGAGGTATGCAGTCATAGTCATACAAGTGGTTTTAACTGATGGATATGGAGGCTCTCTGTGATAAAAAATGACTTTGTGTGAGGAGGTGTATTGCAGTGTATATAAAAACAACACATTGGCCATTATAGTCTTTTTTCACATTTTATCACATTCATCAGCATTGTACAGAGTAAGTGACTGTCTGTGACAGTC
Source organism: Protopterus annectens (assembly GCF_019279795.1). NCBI lineage: Eukaryota > Metazoa > Chordata > Ceratodontiformes > Protopteridae > Protopterus > Protopterus annectens. The sequence goes on along the minus strand of NC_056730.1, from coordinate 881,515,421 downwards.
TGGTCAGGTTGTGTGTGGTAAGAACTAATCCTTGGCACAGTGGCTCAGTGAGTAGCATTGGTATCTTACAGCACTCAGGTCTGTGGTTTGAGTTTTTGGTGATTTCCTTCTGAGTGTAACTTGCATGTGCTCCAAGTCTTTGTGTAGGGTTTGTCCAGGTGCTCTGGTTTACTCCCCAGACACATGGCTATATAGTGTATGCTTATGGCCATTTATATATTGTTTTCCTGTATACCACCAGAGCAGCACACAGAATGTTCCTATCTTTGGAGATGTAGGGAGACAGGCAGCATTCCCAGATAGGATTTTCAGATCCTTGCAAGCACTCGTCATCTCACTTTACTAAGAATTACTGTTTTGTCATCTTTCAGCATTAAAATTTTGGCACAACTTAGTTTTCCTTGAAGGAAAAAAAAAAGACTGAATTTCTTTCCTTACTCACGAATTTTGTTCTGGCTGTCAAGGGATCAAAAGGTTGTTAAAAATACCTTAAGATACATTCCATGGCATATAGAACTCCTGTCACTCTTGGAGGCCTAAAAAGCCCCAGCCACAGGTGTTATTAATTTACTTCCTCCACTTATTACAGTGGAGTCTTGATCAGATGGTATATGTTAAACAGATGGAGGAAAAATAAAAAAGTAAGGACTGGGTGTACAAAAAACACAAAAATATATAATCTGGATGGTGTGTGACCACAATGGTGGTGGTGGGGGCATGGGAGAAGCAATGGGGAGGTACAGGGAACCAGTGTGCAAAGGGAGGGTTCATGGGGTCCTTTGTCTAGAGTTGTGTTTCAACCAAGGCTGGTCTTGTTAATTACAGTCTGCCATCTGAGGTCTATGAAGTCAATAAAGTGGTCAGAAAGACTTTTTTCTCCAAGATGGCTGCACACTGATCAACATTTTAACTTCATCTCTCAAGTGTGAAAGAAAAAACTGAAAAACAAGGGCTGGGAACTCTTGTCTCTTTTAGTAAATTCAGTTATTGGACAGTAAGCACACTGTCTGATGCCAGCAAAGAGGAAACTAAGAGAGCCTGAAAGAAAATGAGCTAGAAAAGGTGAATAGAAAACCCTGATTGGGAAGAATCCTGCAGCTGTTCATCAAAAAGCAGTTCAAGTTCTAGGTTTGGTGCAAGACATGGCTTCTAGTCATCTATTGGAAAAAATAAGTCAAATGTGCTTAGAGCTGATCAAAATAAACAAAACACTGAAGGAGTATATCAACTCAAATAACAAAAGGCTGGAAAAATGGAAGAAGCTTTAAACAGATATTCAGATGAACTGATAGAACAGCAAAAATCACAAGTCAAAATGAAGAAAAGGCTAGCTTAGTATGAGACTATTCGAGAAGAGATATGATAATTGAAAGGGCACACCATGCGTATGCTCCGTACTTGGCCATGAGAAAGCAGCTAAGACCTGTATTAGTAACGATGCAAATCTACCAGTAGAAAAAGTTGATCATGACAAAACTGTGGCAGAATAGCAAAGTATTAAAGGTTGGAGACAGTACAGTATTTGTGGAAAGTGATTATTCACTATACAGCAGGCAGAAGAGAAACAAATTTATTCCAGCAATCAGAGAATGCAGAGAGGCAAGTGTGAGATTCAAGCTGCTGTATCCAGCCATGCTAAGAATTTTTTTCCTGGAGGATCAATGTCATTTTTGATGCAGAACAGGCAAAGGAGGAAATACAAACATTTGTTTAACAAAAAGTGTTTCATCAGAGGAGGACTCTGTTTCACCTTTTTCTAACAATAAAGTTGATAGAGAGACTTTGCCAGTGAAACCAAAGTTTGTTCAACAGAAAATGAACCATATAGCAGAATTTTCCTGATAATAAAGCTCACAGAAAGACTTCACCAGTGAAACCTTTTCCACTGCTTTTAAGAAAATGCTTGAGAGACAGAGAAAAAGCACAGGAGTTGACTAGAAGAATACAGAGTAACTTGGAATTGAACCAGAATCTGGAGTTGGGAGGTGGAGATGAACAGGAAGAAGACCAGCAACACAGAAATTAGTGAATAAATATGAGACTGCAAAGCATTAATCCCATTTGTGAAATACGTCTCTGTAAGGAAAAAGTGGAAAGAGGGTACTTTTGTTGATTTTTGTCAAACTTGTGGGGAGCTGAATGGCATTAATTTGTAGTTCTTGTATGTGATAAAGATACTAAAGCAGACAGATGCCTTTTTCCTCTTTGTTCTTTCTTTCTTCTTTTTAGTACTAAGAAATGTAGGCATTACAAAGCAAAAAGAGAAAAAAGGCTAGTCAAAACAATATTAAAGTTATTAGGCTGCAATCTTGGGCTGTTGAGAAACAGAGTGCAGAACTACACAGATGTCCTATTCAATGTTGGAGTATTCTGTACATATGGGTCGTATTCCGCTATCAACCCAACATCTAGCTTGTATACAAAAGCTTCTAGCTACTGCCTGTACCTGGGACATTGTATGTAGGCTCAGGGAAGGTCAGTTATAAAAGGGACGTCCGCACGTACCATCCTCAGAACGTTTCTGCCACCATTTGGAAAGGTTGACTTGTACGTTTGGTCTGCCATTGGAATCTGCATTTTGTTCCTCAGCTTCAGATAAGTACCCCGTTGGGGATTTATTTGCTTGCTTCTGCCTTCTGTTTTTGTTGTTGTCATCCAGAAAGGGCAGGTGAAAGGCAAATTCCACACAAGGATAGTCATAAGCTCTGTTTGTTTTGTTTAAGGCCTACCCACAACCATTGGTCCTGTTCTATCTGTCTGCTTTAAACTTATATCTTGAAAACCAGAGGCTTAAACGTCCAGCTAAAGAAATGGAGTGTTCCGCATGTTCCTCTGAGCTGTCCATGAAGAGGAAGATGGCTAAAGCTAGGTCCAAGTCCTCTTCGGCTGCACCTACTCTCTCTCTGAAGTACCCCTTGAGATTGGTAAAAAAGTGGTGGTATGGTCAGAGATAGGGTCTGTCTCTCCAGCAGGAATTGCATCATAGGCCGTCAGGAGTTTGGATCCAAGCACGTCCTAGGCCATGCAGACATCTGGTTCAGACAATTTGGGGGAACCACAGCTATTGATTTCTGAAGAATCAGGAACTGCTTCGTTTTCCTTGCAACAGGAAGCTTCAGCCATTCGGCCTATATCAGACCTTGCTCCTGCTTCAGAGAGGCCTGCTAAAAATAGACAACAGACTAAACATTTTGCAGTACCTTCTACCCCTACTTTAGACTGGGAAGTTTTCTCTCAAGTTCTTATTAAAGCCTTAATGGCCCTCAGGCCTCCGGCTTTAGCGTTTCCTGTTTCTGGCCCTGCCTTCTCCTCTTCCCCTCTTCCATCTGTGCTGCCCTCGGGTTCTCAGGAGTCTTTCTCTGTTATCCCACCCCAGGATTCTGACTCAGAGGAGTCTTCCTCAGATGAAGACTGCTTAGCATATTTTGCACAGATACTCCCTTGGAATATGCATCATCAGAAGAGGAGTCGAGTGGAAGAGACTCACCCATGGAAAAACTGTGTTTTGGTGAGACAGTCAAGATGAGGGAATTCTTTAAGTGAGATTCTTCTCAAATTTCAGAGAAACAAAAGAAATAGTATGATTTGCTTCAGGTGGTGGCCCCTGCATCTGCAGCTGTTCCTTCAGTGCTTCCTGCCTTCCTTGATGCCTTTGCTTCATCTTCCAAAAACCCAGATTCACAGGCACAAGCTCCCAAAAGACCTGGCCATTTCTATAAGGTCCCTGAGTTTTGCAAATTTCTTTTTAAATGCCCTTCAGCCAACCCAGCTGTAGTCTCCATTGCTTTTGACAAATCTTCTGGTGTTGTCCTCTCTACAAAATTACTTCCGTCTGACAAAGGAAGTAACATTTTAGAGAGGTTAGGTAAGAAGGTTTACACTTCTTTAACCCTTGTAATCAGGGGCATTAATGACCAGACATATATGTCTAGGTATTCTCTAGCATTGCTATCTCAAGCTTCTCAGGCTCTTTATCAACTGCCACATTCAGAAGCTAAGTTCTTGGCTCTTTCTCTTTTAGCTGCATTCTCACATGTCTCCAGGCATTCCATTAAATGCAGCTATGATGCTGTCGAAGCTTCCTCCAGGTCTGCAGCTTCTGCTTCTGTACTGAGGAGTTATACTTGGCTGCGTCTACAGGCTCTTCCAGAGGACATTAAAGCAAAACTGCTTGATGCTCCATTGGATAATTCTGCTGTGTTTGGAAAAGCTGCTGCAGAGCTCTTTAAGACTCTCAAAGAAAAAGGTAAGGAGCCCCAGGATTTAAAACACCTGTTAGTTTCTCCAGTTCCTAAATTTCATAGGAGCTTCCCTGCTAAAACTCCTTTTATTAGAAAACCTTCCATGTCTTCCTTTTATTCACTGGCTCTAGGCCATGTAAACCTGTTAGGAAGCCTCCTCAGTCTAAAATAGTTACTTCTGCTCCATCTACTCAGCAACCCTTTCAGTCAGGACCGGGTTGTCTGTGACATCCACCCCCAGCTTCCAAGTCATACCCCTCTGTCTCTTCGCCTTTCTCTTTCCCTTTCAGCCTGGAGGGAGATCACTCAGGACTCCTGTGTGATAGCCATTATTCAAAACTGCTGTTTCATGACTTGGAAATCTCCCCCCGCCACCTTTCAAGGGATTCCTCAACCACCCTCAGACCAACTACATCTGTTTCCTCAGCTGCTAGCTCAGCTTTCTCTATAAGGCACCATTCAACCAGTCCCTTCAAATCAGCAAGGAATGGGATTTTATTACAGGATGGTCTTGGTTCCAAAAAAAGAGGTTCCTTGGAGACCAGTTCTGGATCTCTCAAGGTTGAATACATTCCTCGTGGTGCCTTCTTTCAGGATGCTATCCCTATAGCCTCTTCTCCCTCTTGTGCTTCCTCAATCCTTCTTACCTTCACAGGATCTAAAGGATGCTTACTTGCATATCCCTATTCACTCTCGCATCAGGAAATTTTTATGTTTCTCGGTGGGTTCTTGGCACTTTCAGTTCTTTGCCTTGCCTTTTGGTCTTTCTACTGCTTCAAGGGTTTTCACAAAGTGTCTAGCCTCAGCTATTGCCTTCTTAAGACTGAAAGGACTTCAAGTCTACCCTTACCTGGATGACCTACTTTTTCTGGCCAGCAGTCCAGACCTCTTACTTCAGCATCTGGATCTAGCCATTCCCTTTCTACAAGCTTTGGGGTTCACAATAAATTATAAAAAAAATCTTCTCTTTCACCCAGTCAGGATCTCATTTTTTCTGGGGTGCAGGTTCAGAACAGATTTAATGATAGTATTTCTTCCTTCAGAAAAAGCTCTATCTCTCACAGCATTCATGGCATCACTTCTACCTCTTTCTTCCATCACTGCCAGGGAGTTTCTCAGACTTCTTGGGTTCATGGCCTCTACAATTCCCATGTTTCCCTATGCTAAACTTCACATGAGGAAGTTCCAGTAGTTTCTGAAAACTGTGTGGTCCTAGCATGCTTTTCCCTTGGAGACTGTCATTACTCCTCTTCTGTGCTTGAAAAAAGAGCTAAGGTGGTAGATGCAGCAACTCAGTCAGAATCCTGGTTTACCTCTTCAAAGTTCTCAGTCAGTACAGGAACTCTATACAGATGCCTCAGATTTAGGATGGAAAGCAATCTTTGCTTCCACAAAGGTTCTGGGGCTATGGTCTCCCCCACAGAGGAGAGAGCACATAAATGTCAGGGAAATGAGGGCTTGGATTCTAGCCTTACAGGCATTACATCTGCTGCTTACATAAACAAGCAAGAGGGTACAAAATCTTGTCTTCCTTGTCACCTAGCAATCAAAGCTTGGGGGTTGTCTCTTCAATACAAAGTCTCTCTGCATGCAGTGTACCTTCCCTCTGCTCAGAGCTCGGTGGCAGATGCATTGAGCAGATCCATGACACCATCACATGAGTGGATGCTTCACAGGGATGTGTACTTGCATCTAGTTCATGGGTGGGGTACACCAGAGATGGATTTATTTGCCTCCCCTCAGAACAGACAACTTCCTCTGTTCTGTGCCAGGGTCCCTAACCCCCAAGCTTGGAAGGTGGACGCCCTATCATTTTCATGGGATGTTTCTTTATGCATTCCTCCTTCCCTTTGATTCAGAAGGTCCTGTTGAAAAATTTACAGGAGAAACCAAAACTCATGTTAGTGACTCCCCTTAGCCAAGACAGCATTGGTTCCCTCTTCTTCTGCAGTTAGCCAAGAGCCGTCACTACAAGTTACCTCACCAGATGGACCTACTCACTCAGGACAAGGGATCTCTGATTCACCCAGACTTGTCAATTCTTCACCTGACCCTGTTGCTGATCAACTTTTGATCCCTTTTAGGCACCTTTTCTCTAAAGATATGCTTAAGGTTTTGCAGGAGGCCAGGAAACCCACTACTAGAAATTCTTACATTTCCAAATGGGCAACGTTTTCTATCTGATGACAAAAAAGGAAAAATGACCCCTTTTTGGTGGATATTCCTGTGGTGTTATCTTATATGAGTTACTTAACAGTGGTCTCTTTTATTCTTCTTTTAAGGTCCACTGTTCTGCCTTGTCTATTTTCCTGCCTTTAACTCCTCCATTGGCTTCCAGGCTGGAAGTTAAACTTTTCTTAAAAGTCATCTTTCACATTAATCCTCCCAGGAAGCCCAATTCCTCCTCCTTGGGATCTTAATTTTGTCCTGGAAAAGCTGACTCAGGCCCCTGTTTGAACCATCAGTCTCAGATTCTCTGAAATGTTTTACTTTGAAGACAGTGCTTCTGGTAGCCATTACCTCTGCCAGAAGGTTTTCTGAGATCCAGGCATTAATGGCTTTACCCCCTTTCCTAGTCTTCCATAAGGACAGGGTTTCTTTGAGAACTAATCCATCTTTTATGCCTAAAATGGTTAGTGACTTTTCCTTAAATCAAGCTATCCAATTGCCTACCTTTTTCCCATCCCCACAATCCCCTAGTGAGAGAATTTTGCATTCCCCTAGATGTGCATAGACAACTTAGATTTTATCATGACAAAACTAAATCTCTCAGGAAAGTCTGATAGACTTTTCATGTCCTTTCATCCCAGGGCTCTGGGTTTGCCTGTTTCTAAGCAAACTATCTTCATATTTCTAAAGTCATTCTGTTTTGTTACCAGTTTCATGGGAAATCATTATCATCTTCGGCTAAAACCCATTCAACTAGATTTGTTTCATCCTCAGGGGCTTTCTTCAAGGGTTTGGATACACAGTCCATTTTGGGAGCTGCTACTTGGTCATCAGTTCACACTTTTACAAGATATTACAAGCCGGATAATATTTCCAGGGCCAGAGCAGGTTTTGCCAGAGCAATCCTGCTTGGTTTTCTGGAAAATGTTTCTGCCTAATTTTTCTTTTTCATCCTCCTCCCTAGGTTCCCTTTGAGCTTTTGCACTCTCCCATATATAAAGAATACTGCAACATTGCATAGAAGGACATAGAACAGTTGTGTAAAATCTTACCATAACCATAGGTGTCCTTCTCTTCTATGAAGCAGTATTCTATCCCACCCGCCTTACCCCTACATCTTGCTCTTTATTTGGATGACTGTCCTTTGGGCCTCCTTTTGGATTTTTTTCATGGGACTACTTTATTCTGAGGATGGTATGTGCAGACGTCCCTCTTATGGCTGACATTCCCTGAGCCTACATGCGACATCCTATGTACAGGCAGTAGCTTGAAACATTTGTATACAAGCTGGACATCAGGTCGATAGTGGAATACAACCCATATGTCAAGAATACTGCAACATAGAAGAGAAGGACATCTATGGTTATGGTAAGATTTTACACAACTATTCTATTGTAGTGTATGTAGAGCTGATATGTTTTCTCTTACTTTTGCATATGTGAATGTCTAGATTAAGACCCTTGGTTTAAGTTTTAAGTGGAAACAAGTAAATAAGAGAACACTGAATATAATGATGTTTTTCTTTAATAATAAATGTTTTAACTTGTGTTTAGAAGCCTGCAGCTGAGGACATTTTTTCTCTTGTTTCCATGGAGGCAATCTGGTAACAGAGCAATAAAAGCCTAAACTGCTGGTTTATTCAAGGCTAAAAGTTAATGTTTTCTGAAAAGCATGCAAGTTAATTTCCACATTTGGTAGGGGAATAAAAAAAGGACATACACCAATTAGTGTAAGTAGAAGCACAGGTTATAACATACATCTTAGCATGGATAATATCAATTTTAGATTAACTAAGGCCTCTGTTTACTGCTGCCTATTTGGGACAATTGTTCCTATTGGGAGGGTTAAACTTCATTATTTTAATATGTACATAGTTTTCTGTGTTTATATTAAGTGAGCAAGTCATGGAAGTGTTCTGGGGGTATTTTTTTATGGTTTTTGTTAAAACGAAAAGTCTTGTAAAATGTGACATAGATTCCAATGTTGTTAATAAGAAAAAATTAATAAAGGATTAACCTTCCAAATATTAGTGGGTGCTTGTATCGCAAAAGCTGGAAATGGATGTTAAAAATGCTTTCATATATAATAGGTGGAAATAATTACTTCTTATCATAATAGCAACACTTTCCATATTATGGTCTCACAGGTACCAGGTACAGACAAAAAGGAAAGAATGCTTAATTATATTAAGAAATGCAGAGTACAAATTGTAGTGCTACAGGAGACTCATGTGGAAAGAACTGAGCATGTGGATTTAATAATTTTTCTCTTATGTTTCCGTGGAGGCAAGCTGATATCAGAGCAATAAAACACAGACTGCTGGTTTCTTCAAAGATAAAAGTTATTTTTTTCTGAAAGCTTGCAAGTTAGTTATTTTTCACATCTTGTAGGGGGAAAAAGGGCAGACACCAATTAGTGTACGTAGAAGCACAGGCTGTAACATGCATCATAGCACAAATAACCTCAGTTTTAGGTTAACTAAGGCCAGTGTTTACTGCTGTCTATTTGGGACGATTATTCCTATTAGGGTTGAAGTTCATTATTTGAATATGTACATAGTTTTCTGTGTTTATAAAAAGTTAAGTCGTGGAGGTGTTCTGGGGGTATTTTTTTATGTTTTTTATTAAAACAAAAAGTCTTGTAAAATGTGACATAAATTCTAATGTTGCTGAAAGAAAAAATGTATAAAGGATTAACCTGCCAAATATTAGTGGGTGCCTGTATTGCAAAGGCTAGAAATAGACATTAAATAAAGCTTTCATATATAATAGTTGGGAATAATAACTTATTATCATAATGGCAACACATTTCATTTTATGGTCCCACAGGTATAGGCAAAAAGGAAATAATGATTAATTATATTAAGAAATGCAGAGTACAAAATGTGCTACATGAGATACATGTGGAAAGAACTGAGCATGTGGATTTAATAAAGAAAGGATTTCAAGATGGATATTAAGCAGAACAACAGGGTCAAAGGAAAAGAGGAGTACTCATATTATTTGCTAGAGGAGCTCCAATAGTGATAGAAGCGGGGAAAATGATATTAACAGCAGGTTTGTGGTAGTAAGTGGCTACTGGCAAGGAATGAGGATTACTCTGGCATGTATTTATATTCGACCTAAAACTGCTATTATGGAACTTAAAAAATTAGGAGAATAATCAGCTTTCAACAGGGAATATTACAGGGAATATTACTTCTAGGCAGGGATGAAATTTGATTTGCAACAATGAGGAAATATCTGGGAGGCCTAGAAGGGAAAATATAACAAAAGAGGGTCAATTTCTGAAGAAATTTCAGTTTGTGTAAATATTTGGTATGGAAAATGTGAATTCAGTAGTAGGAACTCAAAATGAATTTACATTTTATTCCCCAAGGTAAAATAACTGGGCTAGATTAGACAGAAATTATATTTCACAAGAACATGTGCATTTAATTGAGAACTTTGGCACACATCCAATAATTATTTTATATCCTGCACCAGTAATTGCCAAGATAAAAATGCAGGGTAATGAAGTAAAGATGAGACACTGACACTTCCCAACCTACCTGTTAAAAAGAGAGGAATTTAAGAAATGCGTAGTCTAAATTATTTGGAAGTTATTAAGGAAGATAGAAAGTACTCTAGAAGTTATAGCTAGTGAGTGGGGTAAAATGAAAGTGGAGTTTAAAAATACAGTAATAAAGGAAAGAGATATGGTTAACAAAAAACAGGAATCAGTTATATGGGCTGACAAAGGTTAAAGTATTACAGAATAAGTGGAATCTGACAGAACAAGAAGAGGTGCAATTGCAGAGTGCCAAAGAGAAAATAAGGAAGTAACTGGATAATATGCATGAATTTAGAAAGATTGTTGTTAAGCAACTGTTTTTGATAATAACTCTAGGGCACAAAAACTTTTGGCAAAACGACATAGACAACAGGAAATAGAATGGCTTGTTGCCAAAGTTTGGGAGCCTGTAACAAGAAAAATAACCAGAGATCCTGTAGAGGTATTAAAGATATTTTGCAAATTTTATGAAAATTTGTATTAAGCAGAGAAGTGGGAAAATCATAAAAAGCATCAGTGGAAATATTTATGGAATATGTCAAGGCTAGAGGTAGTTGAGGCTCAACAGTTAACAGTTAAGACAGGAGAAGATGAGATAAAACATGATGCATAACCAATCTGCAGGAAAGTCTCCAGGAATAGATGGCATTCCTGTGGAAGTTTGGAAGGTAGGAGGGAAGAAAGTGATAAAGAGCTGAAAGTTTTTGTTTAACAGTACTGTAAAAAGAGAGGAAGTACCAGCATCCTGGAAGGAAGGCTGTGTTGGCTGTAATACCTAAAGATGGTAAAGGCCCACAACAAACCCAGCTTCATGTAGACCCATTTTAGTGTTAAATTTTGATAGTGCTGAAGTCTATAATAGCTAAAAGAATCGCAGTGGTGTTGCCAGAATTGATAGATATGGATCATTGTGGTTTTATTGAGGGGAGCCAAACATTTTGAAACATTAATAGGTAGATACTAGGTAATGGCCCTGGGGCCTATATAAGCCTACCCAAAAGGTCCCCTGGCTTTCGCCACCCAAGAAAATTATTTTCCTGTGCCCCTGTCAAGCAGTGCCACAGAAGTGATCCCCGGGGTGAATTTTCTATTTCCCATCCAGTCGTCAAGATTTTTCATAAAGAGGGCTAGCCTACAGCACCTGGTATTCCCAGACGGTCTTCCATCCAAGTACTAACCAGGCCCGACCCTACTTAGCTTCTGAGATCAGACAAGATTTGGCGCATTTAGGATGGTATAGCCGTAGAACAATAATGATCTGGGGGAAGCAGAATGTAAGAAAATACCTTTGTTTTTGGTGGATCTTGATGCAGAGAAAGCATTTGACAGAGTGATCTGGGATTTCATGAGTAGGGCAATGGAAGCATTTGCATTTCATGATAAAATAATAAGATTAATTAGGAGGATATACAAATGATCAGAGGCAAAAATCAAAGTGGGACAGTTCCTCACTGATAAGTTTTGTCTGAACAGAGGAACCAGGGATGGGTGTCCTCTTTCCCTTTTTTTGTTTGCATTATATTTAGAACAGTGGGCAAAGAAAATAAGGGATTCAGAAATAAAAGGATGTAACTGGTATGGTTTTCAAGTAACGGCTTTATATTTATAGATGATGATATTTTGAACCTGATCGAACCAGAAAAGCACAGTTCCATTTTTTTTTGGGGGGGGGGGGTATAAAATGAATAAAGATAAAACAAAGGCTAAAGCTGATATGAGGACACGATAAAATTAATTACTTAGGAGTATGGGCTAAAAAGGATTAGTTATGGCAGCTAAGGATATGTGGGAAGAGACTAAACAAAAGATAATACAAAAACTGAGAAACTGGAAGCTCTTGTCTATGGATGTGGTTAGCAAGATACAAGCAGTTAAAAATGTTTTTAGTCCCTTTAATTTTATAGACAGATCAGGTATATGTGTATCAGCTAGAGGAGAAGATCTGGATAGTAATTAATAAAGAGTTAAAGGATTCTGTCTGAGAGGGAAAGAGGACAAGAGTCAAGTGGGATAAGTTGATCCGTCCAATAGAACAAGGAGGTTTAGGATTACTTAATTTGAATGGATATTTTATGACTACTCAGTTAAGGCTGTTATACATAACTCAAGCAGTAAACTACAGTACAAAGTAGAATAGGATGATGATGATAAAGCAGGGGTGGGGGGTAATTCAGGAAGTAAGAAAAGAGTGGAATTTTGGTTGCAGTTCCTTAAAGAAAATAGCAACAGCCATACAGAATATTATATTCATAAAGTAGAAGAAAGTATACTGAAAACTAAGCCAACACAGGAGTGGAGAAAAGAGATTCTCCCACTAGGGATGACTGCAATCAGGGGTACATAGAAAAGGCAAGAGTGAAATGGAATTTACTGGGGGATGCTGGTAAAATAACCAAGGTATTAGGAACAAACAATTAGAGAGGGAAAGGTAATACACTGTGAAGCGGTCAAGAAGACATTTGGACTGCAGGATAGAGATTGCCTTCCCTATCAGAGTATAGGCAAAGAGAAAGGGATAGGGGAATCCTAAATAAAAGACCTGCACTGGTTGAGTTTTTAGTTGAATCTAGAACAGAAGCTGCTCTTGAAAAAGGAATAATTATTAGGGCATATAAAATATTGCACAATAACTGTAGGAATCGATCAGTCAGAAAAGATTAGGAAGAGATATTGGATAAGCAATTCAAAAGGAGCCATGGGAGGGCATAAGTATGATTCCTAAATGTGCAGCAAAATCTAGGTTTGTGATTTTGCCTGGAAGTGTTTGCATAAGTGCTTTAAGCCCTAGAAGACTCTCACAAAAATTTCCTCAGGTAGATTGCAAATGTTTGAGGTGTAATGGGGAAAAAAGAGGTACCTGGGACCATATGTTCTCAGAGTGTAATGAGCTGGCAGAGTTTTAAAAAATTCCCTATAGTGTACTCTGTCAGGAATAGGGGGTGAGCTAATGAGTGTAACTAAGGAAATTATTTTTGAGCTGGGATACAGGATTAATTGCCTAGACATAGTAAAGCCTTGTTAAGTTTAATTCTGGTAGCTGCCAAAAAGCAGTTACTAGAAAATGGAAATCAGAATCTAAACCAACCATACTTAAAGTAGTGTATATTGTAATATAGATAAAAGAACAGGAAATGGGATATTTAGAAAAGGGTAGGAGTAACTTACATAGGAAAAATGGAAATTGTGGGAACAATACATGAAGAAAAATGTTTTGGAGGAAGAATGAGGTTTAAGAGAAGGCAAGAATTGAACAATTTGTGTAATGTTGATTGTATTGTATAGAATGATATATCTGATGTATAATGGTTATAAATGTGAACTTGTTGATGTGGTTTGATTACTTTTATATAAATGTAAGTTTGCCTGTGTCAAAAATAATAATTCAATAAAGGTGTTTAAAAAAATAATAAATTGGTCATAAAGAGTGGGTACTGAGGCAATCAGTGAATGAAAGTGAATAACCCCATCTGTTGTTTGATCACACGTAATGGTCATTAACCTGCTATAATAAAGCCCCATCCCATTCCCATTAGCCCCACACTTTCAGTTATTTCCTACAACTCTTTCTCTTGCTTTAAAGTCACCAGCTGTTACTACAGCTAGGGAGGGAGAGAAATAAAGTGATGGTGCCTGCTCTCCTCTCCTGGAAGAGGGGAGGTCAGGAACATATCCCCTGTTAATGAGTTCTCATTGGAGACCAAAGCCCTACAGAGAGTGATTGGTTCAAAGAGGGTCACTGTTGCCTGTGGGGCTGCATCAATTGCAGAAGTGACTGATGGCCGCATGGTGTACCCATTGCATGCCCACCATGGACATTTTATGTGGCATATGGGGGGGGGACATGTTAAGGCATGGAGCAAAAATCCATCAATGGATCCCTGTACGTTAGCATCATAACTCTCTCTTGCCCATTCAGAAATAAAATGGCAAGGGTTGTGATGATCAGCCATATTGTTCACAGATACAGAATGCTTCCTCAATATAAAAACAAATAAATAAAATAATCCAAACATAATCCAGAATACAATAAAAATACTTAGGAAATGTTTGTTTTATACCTTCCTTAGTAACTTGCACAGTAGTTTTAGTTAGCACAGACACACTGGCACTTTACAGTCATAATTATTGAGTCATCAGTTGGCTCATCTCTAGCGTCAAACCTCCACTTTCAAGTTGGCATTGTATGTTTACATTTTTTGTCATCTGTTACTCCCCACTACCTGCAGACCTTATCCCAAATCTTCTACACTACCTTATCTTCTCACTGGTGGCACAGGAGTACATAGTCGAACAACAGTAGCTACTAAACTTCTTTGTGATGTTTGTGAGTATGAAGTCATTGTACTGATGTATACTATGAAAATAAATTAGTGACCACTTTGAAAGACTTTCAGATGAAGCAGCCATGCCTCGCCTTATCTGCAGTGAAAAGAAATTAAATATATAAGGAAACCGAGATGACCACATGGCAGGGCACAGTTACTGTAAATGAAAATATTCTTTCTTTACTACTTGTCTTATGCAAATAAATTAAACCACAGATGCTTCATACATGTTGTAGATAGTGAATATAACCTTGATGACATGGGATCAGAGAGCAACCCAAGACTGAAGGAGAGAAAAGTAAGGATGGCAGTAATCAACTGACCATCCTGGGTGAAGGAGACAGCCTGACCCAGTGCATGACAGGTTCCTAGTGGAGGCAGGAAACACAGCATGCAGGATTTGGCTCAAGACAACTACACCTACTAAGCTGTACACTGCGCATTGCTTATTAACCGCATTTGGCAGATGCAAAGAAAGGAGCATGTGAGTGACTTTGAGCAGCATATGGGAGAATATTGATATCAGGCTGCCTTGGAGGGCTAGCATGTAGGCGAGGGAATAACAGGCATCCCTGTATGGTTGCCTGGACAGCAGCCTCCTCACCACTAAACCATAGGCAGAGAAAACACTTCCCCCAGAGAGTTTCCCCATTACAGTTCAGATGAAGTTCATATTGATGAATATTTTATAAAAAAAAAGTTTTTTGCCTTTGGAGCATGAAAATACTGTCAACTGTTCACTTTACAGCACTGCTTGCAATGCTTTTCCAGTCATACCTGGCCTAGCCTCTGCCAAAGGGCTGGAAGATATAAAATGTGGCTAGCTGTTAACGATTGCAGTCCTTTACACTCATAACACCTCTACATAGCAAGTGAAAAACAAACTGAGAGCTGGCAGAAAAGACTGATTTGTTTTATTGATTTTTTGTTTGTACTTGCACTGTTTAACTCTTCGTTTTATTGCACTTTTTTATTTAAATATGTTATAAATGTATTTAAATTAAAAAACACTGCTATAAAACAAGGACAGCTAACAAACTTTGTATTTCTTACTGTAAAGGGTAAAGATTAAAAACTTCTGAATTTTGTGAGGAGGCAGGAATATCTCAAAAGAGGCACCTTTATCAACATATTCACATAGGTAGGGGCAGGGTTTTGGTGACTGACAGACTTGATTTACAGTCCCAGACCATGGATATGCACGCCGTACAACCCCCTCCTGCCTAGTAATTTTACCATTGCCAGAGGTAAAGTGTGTAATTAAACAAATCTGTTAATTAAGTAAATAAACCGGCACCCATTATTACACTTAAAACAGTTGAATAAGGGCAAAGTGTATAATTAAACAAATATATTAATTAAGTAAATAAACCAGCACCCATTATTACACTTGAAACAGTTGAATAAGGGGCAGTCCATTCTGTGTTTACTTCACATGGACCTCTGTTGTCAAATTTTGAGTTCACTGGAATGATTGACTGATGTACTGCAGGAACAATATTGAAGTAGCTACAGTATAGTGTCACAATTCCAGCATTACTGAATAGCCCACCAGCATACCATCTCTAAAATGTGGAACACTTAAAATTATTTCACCCATGACTCTCACAGCATGGCTATTAATTGCTTCTTCATGCTTAAAAAAGTTCTTTTAGTTACTGCTAGTCAGGGATGCACACTACTGTCAATCCGTTGTTGTACACATTGCCAATATGCACCCAGTGTTGTACTTCTTTGAGATGTAGCTGAGGAGCCTGGAAATAGCATTTTGTCTAGAGTAAGGAAAGTTATGTCATTGCTTTCTTCTGAGATGTTCCAGAAGATTCCTGAGTGTATATTTCTGAATTGCCCTGTATTGCCCACCCTGCCCATGTTGTGTTCTTAAGCCCAGTGTTCTTGCACTTCTTTTTTCCTTATGTAAATTTCACTTCAAAGCTCTTCCCATGCTTACCTCACGTGTTACTGCTAGTTATCACACCACAGTCATACTGTGAAGGTCCTTCATTTAAACAGCTTAAAAGAGACACTTATCTCTGTAACGTTTCTGAGGAGTTTGTGACAGTCCTATGTTTCTTAGGGTCAACATTAGAGACCCATCATCTAGGAAGTCCTGCTTCATGAATATGCAACAAATAATGCTAGAATAATTGAACTTCTATCAAGTATGAGAAGAACATGCCTGTTAAGCAAAATCCCTCTTTAACCTCATGTAGTACCTGAATATCAAGACAGACATTTGGCATTCAATCAGTATGACTAAGAACATGGTGTTTTTGTGCCTGTCAGCCTGGGGTTCAAGTTCAAGCTTACTAAATTTTTTATAAATAACTTAGACCACAAATAATATAGTAAAATAATAATAGTACATATTACAGAATAAATAGTAACATTAAAGCAAAATTAATGATATGAGGTCATTAAGTAACAACCTGGTATCCTAAGTTGTCTCAAATCAATTTGTTTTGAGGGACCTCTTGAAGTCACTTACCATCTGGACTTTCTCAGCTGACCTGGCAGTAGATTCTAAGTGTGGTCCTTCCAATGTAAAATAACAGATAATGAAAGAATTTGACTTCACCTTTAGAATCACTAACAGACATCCGGTGGCTGAGCCATACGGCGTTGAGATGGTTGACACCTGGCCAGCAGCTCCTAAAGGTAGGGCAGACCTAGTCATGTAAGTTCAAATAAATATTGACTTGTACATTACAGATGGCTCATGACTGAACTGGCAGCCAGTGCAGGCTATATAGACGTAGAGTAATATGGTTTTATCAGGAAAACCTCAGTAGTAGACAAGCTGAAACAACAGAAGGAGGCAGTCTAGTTCTGAATCTGATAGTACCAGTTAGAGGACATTACAGTAGTCCGTCTTTGAGGAAATCATGTAATACATACCCACAAATAGTTTTGCAGCTAGCAGAAGATGCTTCATTAAGGCCATGGTCCTAATGTGGAAAAATAAAATTTTGATGACAGGTGAAATCTCTGTCATGAATGTCAGTTTGTCATCAACAGTCAAGGTTTTGCACATTCAATAGAAATTCCAGTATGTCACCACTTTAGATTATATTAGGGGCAAAACTGAAGCATTAGAAACCCCAAAATTGGCCTAAATATATTTAACACTCATCCTGAAGATGTTGAACTTCATTTGATTATGGGTCATCAAGTCACGTTATAGTCCATATCTTCTAACATGTTTTTGGTAGACATAGATTTCTGTGGTCAGGAGAGTTAGCCCCATATGTGATCAACATAACTCTGCCCTGAATAATGTCTCCTAGAGGAGGCATATAAATGGCAAACAATGAGGGACTTAAATTGGAGCCTCGCAGAAGACCACAGGTGCAAAAACTAAGAAGAAAAGGGTCTAGCCCCAGATAGTACTCCTGCATTTGTCCAGACAGACAGGTAGAAGCTAAACCAGTTCAGGATTATGCCTGTAATGCTGCAGTATTGTTCTAATTAGTCTCAAAGCATCATATGGCCTTTATGTCAAATGCTGATAGGCCTTTTAAAAGGACTAGGATTGAAAAAGGGGAAAAGAAATGATCCTACCCCACCAGGTAGTCATTAAAGATTCTTGTGATGGCTGTTTCATTACATTGGCAGGACAAGAAACCAGACTGCAATTAAAGACTTTTGTCAAGGCAATCTCATTGCTATGCTTAGATTGCAAACCAGATTGCAATGGCTGATAGATGTTATTACTCTTTAGATAATAATACAGTTGCTCATATGTCAGCTTCTTAAGAAACTTACTAGCAAAAGGAAGGTCCAAGCTAGATAATTAATTATCCTACTAATCAGAATCTAAGCCCATCTTTTTGATCTCCTTTGAAGTAGATAGAAGTGCTCCATTCTTAACAGAGGATGAGGTGATCTGGTAAAGAATACGTGTCTAGCATTTCCAGGCAATTTATCAACATTCTAGTGGGATAATAATTTGGTCCACAGGTAGTTAGGTGCAAACCTGAAGCAAGAGAAACAAAATCAACATAACTGGTAACTGCAAAGTCATCCCATTTTCATAGCAGTAGACATTCCCCAGGACCACCCTGAATCCTTAGAAGAACAGTATACAACACAGTCTAATCAAGGTGGTCTTTGTAGTGAAAATCAGAGTGGCCAGTTTGCATTCTTCAGCTAGCAAATCTCTCTAGGTGATAAGACAGAGTGGGTTGCTTAGCCTCCCTACCACCTAGAAAAGAGCAGTCAGTCAGACGCAGCACAGATCTCCTGATCTCCTGAGCCAAATATGAAGATTTTTTCTAGAAGGTGTTCTGCACTGTAGTTGAAATAGTGCTTGTTTAATAAGTTTGTCCTTCTCAAACAAACCAGCACTAGTTTTCATCTTTTGCTTCTAGGTTCAAAGAGCTCAAAGTCAAATCATTGATTACGTGCCACAAAGTGGACATGAAGTGCATTACAGACATTATAATAGAGGTGATTTGAGTAGCTGTCTACAGTCCACAGTTTTGTGGGGCATGTTCAGTGCAGGAGTAGGGCACTGCAGCTTTGAGCAGAAGTACCACAAGCCACTTATTTATTTATTGTTTTTATTTATTTTTTAAGTAATGTGGATTTTTTTACTTAAAAAATAAAAACAGTAAACACATAACCTATGCCTGTATTCAAAGCAGCTGCAGTGCTATTTGGGGGCCAACAGGTTGGTGCATCTGACTATTTGAACAGTCAATTTATGATCTTAGAGAGTCCGTGAATTTTAAATGGTAAATGGATGGTTGCAACAAGGATAGAAGTGCAGCAAATGTGGATATACATTTAATAGGCTATTAGCTTCTTTTTTTTGAGATATTGGCAGGCAGTCAAATATGGGTGTAGTAGAGAAGTTTGTAGGAGTACTTTGAAGATAATAAGCAACTGTGTCTTTGTGTAAATTGAAGTTGGAGTACATAGCATCACCATTATTTTATCCTGGCAGGCAACCAGGTATGGAGAGTGGATACCTTTGCAGGTGATGAGTACTGTGAAGCTGGTATGCAGCTGTGCGTTTGTGTGTCTGTTGTTTTGTTTTATTACAGTTGTACATCTGAAATATGCATAGACAACAAAGTAGTAATAATTACTGGGTAGAGAAGCTGTCTGTAGATGAAAATGGCTGACTGCTGTCATTGGTCATTATACCAGATTTGCAGGAACAAAGCTCATAGGTGTCCCTGATTTTACCTCACTTTTCAGTCTTATCCTCTTAAAATTTTTCTGGCAACCCATTAAAGATTGCAGTCATTAATTAATGATAGATATTTGGATTTTAGACTTCATGTCCTTCAGAAAATGTGTGCTAAAGCAAAACCTGTTATTTTTAGCAACTTTATATTCTAACTCTATAAAAGTAGATGTTCTTTGTGTTTCACTGTTGCAATCCTGACTGCTGGGATTTCCTGACATGAAAGCCTTCGGCCAGCCCGACTACCAGTGAAAACTGTTTTTGCCTCTCAGGCTTGTCCTCATTGTTTATTGTCTTTGTCCTTGATTTTTGAGCTATGAAGTCCAGTGGGATTGGACTTTAGCGCTAAACTGTCTGTGGTCAATAATTGTGTTTTATCAATCCGTTTGGAATTAATATTTATTGTGGTCACTAAACTCATTGGGTGTATTTTACACTCTATGGTGATTTGGACACTGCAGTTTGGTTACCCTGTCTCTCAAACGTGTCAGCGGGTGGATTTTGACTTTCTTAGTTTGTGTTTTACACTTTTGTTTACCACTTATTGATTGTTTCTGAGCTAAGAGATTGTTATCTGGGGCCTGTTGTCTCCCATAATTAAGCTAAGAAGTTAAGAGGTATATGCAGGACTTATCTGATTTTTATGAAACATTGGAATACTTTATTATGGTTAATATTTGCGTGAAACAAGGGTGAAAATTATATATTTACTGTGGACATTATTTTTTATCATAATATTGCAATTGAGATATATAGTCAACAGACTGGCTGTAAATGTCAGGTTGTTAAATTATGTACCCCAAATCTGATAAATACAGTTCATTTAGGCCATGGAACGTATTATCATGGAACTTATAAACAAAGACATTGGCAACCTTCAAACACTGGACCCCACCCAGTTTGGGTTTGTGAAGGGCCGATCTTGTCTCCTGAACCTGATTGACTTCTTTGAATCAGTCTCCAGAGCCGTGGACGAGGGTAATGCAGTCCACACAGCCTACCTGGACCTCGCCAAGGCCTTTGACACCATCCCCCACTCTGGAATCATAGATAGACTTTCTAAGCTGGGCATTAATCCCTACATCTCTCGATGGGTTGCCAACTGGCTTACTGACCGAACCCACACTGTAAAAGTAGCTGACTCCAAATCCAGCTCCAGACATGTGACAAGTGGAGTACCTCAGGGTTCAGTACTGGGGCATCTCTTGTTTGGCATTTACTTCTCTGAAGTACAGGCCAACACTAAGGGACTCTGGCTAACAAAGTTTGCAGATAACTGCAAACTGGGAGCCATTATTGAATCCCCAAATGATGTGGATACTCTACAAAAGGGCCTTACAGAAACAGATGCTTGGTGCCAGAGCGATGGGCTTTAACTCAATGCCAAGAAATGTATAGTTATCCCCTTTGAAAAAAAAACATGTACCCATGACTTACCACATAGGTGGCAGTACACTAAACACAAAAAGTGTGATAAGAGACTTAGGGACACAGGTGGACAGTGGTCTCACCTTCGATAACCACATCACCACAACAGTCAGGAAATCCTTTTATGTGGCACACCTCATCACTAAGGGTTTTTCATCCAGAAAAAAGGAGGTCATTATCCCATTGTCCTCATTAGACCCATTATAGAATACAACGCCCCATTTGGTATGTACCTCTCAAGACATCTGCAACAACTGGAAAGGCCACATAAATACCTCACTAAAAGAATCACAGGCCTAAAGCAGATGCCCTATACTGACCGCCTTAAAAAAACTCCAGCTATACTCTGTCGCATATCGTCTACTCAGAGGCGATCTCTGCTTAACATATAAGGCCTTGTCAAACCCAGAGCTGTTGGACGTGCTACACTTAAAGAAATCCCAATCCCTCAGAGCCACACGCTCCAGGGATCTAAATCTTGTCATCACAATAAACAAACATGCTGGAGGGATCGGTTCCTAACCCAGAGACTCCCCAGACTCTGGAATAGACTGCCCATACATGTCAAGCAGAGCGCCTCTTTGGCCCTCTTCAAAAGGAACCTTGATGATTGGATAGGAGAAAGGAAATTCACCCTGGGGATCACGTTAGTCTCCCTGCTAGACAGGGGTCCAGAGAAGTAAATAGTGTGGGAAGAAATAGCCAGAGAATTGTTATGGCTAGGCTTGTGAAGGCACTAGGGCCGATAGCCTAGTACCAACCTATGAACTTGTGTGCAAAAGTTACTTTGCAACAATGAGACACAGTAAGGGTGTGGGTGTTCTGACTTATCACTTAACGTGTTTGACTATGTGATAAAAGAGTTAGCGATGTTTGAATTAAAAGTGCAGCATGCTTACAAAACACACGAAAATATGAGTATGTTTGCAACAATTCAGGATAGGGAGTGTTAAGATTTTGGATTTCTTTCCGATGCTTATTCGTTAGTACTTGATGTTACTTGCTATGATTTGCTGTAATTATGATAAGGTAGATCAGTACTGTCCACTATGCAGCCAGATGATCTGTAGTGTAGAGACCATTCAAAATAGCATTTTGGGAATTGGAAGGTCAGGTTTACCTATTAATTATTCCTGTTTCTGGATTAATTATGTGATGATAGTGTAAGATTAATTGTCTGGCATTTCTTCTGTGTCAGAAGGCTTTTTTATTGTATTTTATTTGTTTAAATGTGGATTTGTTTTACAGTTCACATACTGATCTGTTTGGTGATCCTGTTGGATAGATTTCTAATGTCACTATGTCCAAATCAGAGCAGCTGAGCTTTCAGAACATGTAGTATTACTCCATGTCTATGGTCTCCTGAGGGTGGGAGACTGTCTGGGGATGAAACTACCTTACCTTGATTTCATCTACTTATTTTAAACAGTCAGTCTACCTTTGCAGGACTTGTATGCATGTGTGTGAATTCAATGTAATACTTTTATTTATTTATTGACCAGGTAAGCCTACTAGACAATTGTGTTCCTTTTCAGGGGTGACCCAGAAGCACTGTATGGGCAAGTAATTTTTCTAATAGCCACACAATAGTCTAATGGAGGTGGAAGGACTCAAAACCTGTGGTCTGGATTACAGAATGCAGCCTATTAGCAGCTCAGAGACATAATCCTTTGTGCTAACTGCTGAATACTTTACTGTGCATTTGTATGAAACAATCTTGATATACAGTTTTGTGGCCCTTCTTTTTTATCACAGTTAGATGTCTGAGGTGTTCTAAATTAGCAAAGGTAGCTATAAGTTCTAGGTAAGGATTGGATGCCATTCATCTGTGGATAAAAGTAATTTACCCTCTTGTCATCTTCTCAGTTTAAGCAGTCAGTCTGGCTTTCTGGGACTAGTGTGCATTTGTTTGAAGTAACCTGGAATACTTTACTGTGGCTGTTATGTGTTTGTATAAAAGAAACCTGAAATATACTACTATAGCCATTATTGTTATTATTATTTTATTTTATTTATTTATTTATTTATTTATTTAACATTTGTTGACCGGGAATGTCCGACTAGGTTCCACAGATCCTGTTTTCAGCGGAGGCCCGGGGAGAAATGCTCCAAATGCATGTCTTTGGAATGTGGGAGGGAACACAGGGAGAACATGCAAACTCCACACAGAAGGCACCCCAGCTGAGAATCGAACCGGAGAACCTCTTGCTGTGAGGTGACAACGTTAACCGCTGCACCACTGTGCCGCCCATATTATTATTATTACTATTATTTTACCATAGTTGAAGATGCATACAGTCAACAGTATGGTTGTAATTAGGATATGCAGGCTTTTTGTATATGAAAAATAACTGATTATGCTGACAAGATCAAATGTATATGCATTGTATGTTGTACATATGAAAACATACACTCACAAAGGAAGTACAACATTTTCAACAAAGGGTTTTGGCAGTAAAGCCAGCAAATTTTCTTGAAGGCCAGTAGATTGTAAGTTTGACAAACAAATCCATATAGTATCCCACTGATGGTTGCAGAACATAATTTAGTTTCATAGGTAGTTGTTACGTATGCAGTCCAGAAGACTGCTGAGCACCTAATACAATTTCCAAGTTGCCGTAAAACACTCTCTGGTTGAAAGACTTGCTCAAAGTCATGTATAATTAAATGAAGGCTGAGAGAATCAAACCATGTAACACAGGAAACCACTCATTAACAGCTCATAGCCTTAATCCCTGGTGCGACCACCAGACATTAAATCAGTAAAGTACACACTAGTGAGTGTAGCCTTTTGTTTTATGCAAAGTTGCAGTGTGGTAGGATACACAATTTGCTGGTAGTAGTCTTCTGACTGGAAGGGAAAAATGATGTTCATCATTCTCTCTGCTGTAGTAGCCTTTTGGCTATATAGGTTGCATCCTGCTCAGGATACAGCAATTGGCCAGCTTCACAAAGCTCTGGTTTCCACCGGCATCTTCACTCTGACTGTTGATTGGTCAGCTCAAAGGGGTGAAATTAGCCACCAGAGTCAAACAATCTTCAGTACTTTCTTGCTGCCTTGAGAGAAAGCAACCTAGAGGCTTCACAGAAGCAGCAGTTGGCCTTCAAGCTTCTTTTTTTGGCAGATAAATCCCATCAAGGGATCCCTTCCATGGAAAATCATTGCCCCTTTAAGAAAGTACTGTATTGCTATATTTTATATTGATTTTAAAAGCCATATTTCCCATCTAAGAAATGTGGTATTTTTTACAGTATTGGATGTTTCTTGCCAGGGACTGGTATTTTTAGCTAAGGGCTTATTTTATGAATAGGGGCTATGTTTATTGTAAATGTGTACTGGCTTTGCAAACAGTTAAACTAGTGATGTGCGTTTTAAGGATTGGGAAGTGTTTGAGCAGGAAAGAAGACCTGTTTAAGCTGTTTAATGCTTGTGTCCTGTTTGTGACAACTTACCTTTTATTTTTTCTCTTAGTGTGCTTTGGGGAAAATGCTTGGTGTCTGACAGGATTTTCTGTATTTTCAGTTATGCTTTTACAGAAAATGGGTTTGTGTGGCTTTTGAACATTTCCGTGATGGCTTACCTTCTCACTGACTCTCAGTCCTCTTCTTGGCTGCAGCATGGATACTTACCATGGTACTGCTGGTTCTTCTACCACTGTACCCAAAAGAAAAAAAAATGAAATAAAGAGCCCCTTTTTTCATTGTGGGCTAAGTCAGTGTCTCGTCCATTGGTGAGTGAACCTGTAATGGCCATCTGTTGTTCCTAAGGCCACTTGCTTCTCCATGTTCCTCTGGTGTAGTCCTTTAAGCTACCATGGACCAGGAGTCAGATATGTCCTCTTCAGCTGTACCAGTGTCTATTTCAGGCAAGGGAGAACCATCTTCTTTGAGTCTGGTAGACATTCTAGAAGTTGATTCTTGGGGTAGTCAGGGGAAAAGACCTCTTGACAGGGCTGAAGCACCATCGCCTAGTCAGTCTACTTCTAGGGTGTTACTTGTAAAGAGAAAATAAAAGGTTCCCTCCTTGAACTTCCGTATAGTACCAGGGAGGGAAACTGCAATCTTGTGGGTGAGCCTTCTTGTCAGAGGGGATGTACAGGTCCTGGTCCAATAGTGCTGAGGTGCCTCAGGTAGCCTTCTGGCCCAACATGGACATTAAAGACTTAAACATGGTGCTAGTCAGTACTTCTCCTTTACTAGTAGTGTCTTTTCATGATTTTATTGTTTTGTAAAGTTTTTAACATCTTCTTTAAATCATGATTTGTATAATGATGTTGGTACACATATATTAATAGAAATCAAACCACAGTGATACTTTTCTTATTTTCATACAGTATACATTTATGTTTTCTTTTTATCAATTATCATTCACTTCAACATTACAAAAATTGTTAACTCCTGCCTTCTTTAAACCTTACTCTACTTCCGGAACGTTATTTTGCATGCATTGTTCCCACAAATCATGATTATTTCCATGTAACTTGCTCTTTTCTTTTCTGAAGATCCCACCTCCAGTTCTTCTGTCTTTCTTATAATATTCAGTATTTCAATTACAATTGGTTTATATTATGATTTCCATTTACTAGTAATTGTTTTTTTGGCAACCAATAGCATTAAAAACAATTAAAATAAAAAATGCAGCCACTGCAGATAAACTCCAACTAACATCAACTAAATAGGATAACAATGAAAATAAATGTAGTGGAGAAACAGCAGGAATAAAAAATATGCGTTTAATCCAGAATAGGTTAGCAATTTCACATCAGATAAGATGCTTCATCAGACCATAAATATTACTTAGATCACTTCCTTATAAAAGCCAATCAACCAATTAAAAAATGTTAAAGGCAAATATACTAAAACCTCATGCCAAATACACAATATTCAGCTAACTAGTCACAGTATACAAATATATAAAATCCCTATTTATAACATCTAGCCTTCAAATGTGGTTTAATAGAAGTCCTATCATTTAACCCTGGTCTATGTTCTGCCTGGAGCTCAATTATCCATTTAAGCTCACATCTTTCTGTTACTTTTTTTGTATCTCCTAACCATAGACTTTCAGTTATACACTCAGCTAATCTAAATGTAAAGGCATGATTTACACCATACTGCACCACATGCTTAGCTAAAGCACTTCTTTCTGGCTCATTATTCTTTATAGCAGCTAAATGTTCCCTCACCCTCTCCTTGAGTGAGTGATTTGTCATGCCCACATAGAATGAGGCACATACGGAACACACAGCTAAGTAGATTACATTTCTAGTCATACAACTTTCTTTAACATTAAACTTATAGATTATAGAAGTAACTGGATGAATAAACATATTGTCACAGGCTAACACCTTGCAAACCTTACAATGTCCACATGGTTTTAAACCATAATCAGCATGTGATGAGGTTCTAACATTTTTGGGATGGCACAGAAAGCCTCTTCAGATTCCTCTTGTTTTTATACCTAAAGCAAGGTCGATCACCTACTATACTAGAGACTTCTGGATTGGATTTTAAAATGGGCCAATTCCTAGTAATAATTTCCTGTACCATATTGATGTTGTTAGAAAATTGCAACCTAATAGGTACAACATCTCTATTTTGTCTTTGGACATTGTTCTGAGAAATGTGTTGCATCTCACTGGACATGTATGGTTTTGCCCTACTATGTCTCCCTTACTTCATGAAGACCTTCATCTCGTTCTTTGGACTTATGTTTATGTGCCAATAACTCATTATTAAACATTTCACTATCTTCACAGAATTTGCCATCTTCCTTATCTAATCTAGATATACGCATGGCTTGACCTTTTATAGTATTTTTATAAATGTATGATGGATGCATACTGTCTCTAATTAAAACATTATTCCTATGACAGGCTTTTATATACAATTCAGTAGAAAAATCCCCTCTTATGCTCTTACTGATGGTAACATCTAAAAAATGGAGCTCATAGAACGAAACTGAATGGGTGAACCTAAGAAAACAGGTAGTATCCAAAAATTGAAAAAAATTCATTCAACTTATCCAGTGAGCCTGTCCATATATGCGTCAGGTCATCAACAAGCCTTCTGTAAAAGAAAAATATGTTTGGCAAACATATTACATAATACATAGTTCTATTCCCAGTGTGCCAGAACCATATTGGCGTAGCTATTGGCACAGGGTGTTCCCATAGCTACTCCATATAGTTGCAAGTAATAATTGTCATTAAACAAGAAGGCATTGTTTTCTAGAATTAATTCAAGCAACACGCATATAAAATCAACTTTCTTTACATCATAGGTACTATGGCTATTCAAATAGATTTTAACTGCTTCTATGCATAAGAATGTGGTATCACTGTAAATAAAGAGTTGACATCTAGGGATACCAAGTAACTGTGCTTCAGATCAAGACTATGGCCATAAACTGCATTGTTAAGATCTAAAATAAACTGTTGAGTGTCTCTTAAAACATAAGAAGAACAATCCATTATAGGTCTCAAGTTTTTTTCAGCAAACATCAATACTGAATGGATTAACCAACCCTGACCAGAGACTATTGGTCTAAAGGGTGGATGCTGCCAATCCTTGTGCAGTTTGGGCAAGCCTTGAATAACTGAAACAACTGGACAAGTGACAACATAATAATCTAATAATGATTTAGAAATCAAATTACACAGATAACAATCGTATAAGGATTTATAAACCTGACTACAAAACAAATCAATGTCTGATAATGTTATTCGTTTATAAACTTGAACATCATTAAGCATAGCAAGAATGGAATTAATGTAATCTATGGTGTTAAAAATAGCTATCCCTCCACCCTTATCTGCAGGACGAATGGTAAGGGAACTATCATTCTGCAGATCATGAAGAGCTCTTTATTCATTACTATGTAAGTTATAGAACCTGTCATTACTACTTCTGAGGTTAGAATCAACCATTTCCTTCAGTTGTACTTCATATACATTGCAAAACGTATCCAAGACAGAATGCAACTCAGGAGCAAACTTACTTGTTTTTTAAAAACAGTTCTTTCTCTTTCATTACCTTTAAAAAACATTCTTAGCATAACATTACGAGCGAACATTTTAATGTCCAAAATAGTGCTTACAAAGTCTGTAGTGGATGCTGGTATGAATGTCAGCCCATGTTCC
Source organism: Protopterus annectens (assembly GCF_019279795.1). Lineage (NCBI taxonomy): Eukaryota > Metazoa > Chordata > Ceratodontiformes > Protopteridae > Protopterus > Protopterus annectens. The sequence continues at coordinate 881,487,370 of NC_056730.1, read as the reverse complement.
AATGAAGATTCCTGATAGGTAGTCAACTTTTTACTAGAAAATTTTAAAATTAAAGAATTCTTATTGTTTGTAGATTCCACATCCATTTCAGATCTTGATTTGAGCCTCTCTCGGGAGGGAAGTCTCCTCTTTCTCCCTCTGCTCACACACCGACCATGTCTGGATGGATCTATCTTCCGAGGGGGAGACAAAAAAAACCTGTGCTACCGTGGACTGTTGAGAATCCTTCCTTCTCACAACTGGAGTTCCTAAACTGGTATGTGGTAATTTGATATCGCTATCATTATTAGAAGTCAATGCTGTCACAGAGGATTCAGTAATATGAACTATACCCGAATGTCTGTCCACCAATGGACTCATAGCAGAAGGGCCCAACTGCTGTTTATACACATTAACAGCTTCAAAAGACAAAACCTGAGAGCCTGAATGGCTAAAGGAGTTAACCCTCTTTACAGTTGTATCAAGAGTGTTATTTACTTTCGGCCACATAAAAGCATGGCCATTAGAAAAATCTCTCAAGTCTCTGAAAGGTTACTTCCTTTTTAAACTAATAAGGTGTTGCTCATACAATAAGATATTATCACAAACATTTGAAATCATTCTGTCAAAAACAGCAACAGGTAACATTTCTCTGAGTTGTTCTTGCTTCCTTCGGATTTCTTTCAGAAGCAAGTATTCATTAGGCTTATGGAAGTCAATCAATCGAGAAATATATTTGAAGCTAGTCTCTAAATTCAGCTTCAGGCTTTTCGGCAATCTGTACATTAATTAGAGCATGATTTATTGAAATATAAACAATTGCAATGGCAAAGACTGCATTTTGAAGCCTGTATCTCTCATAAAGTTGTTCTGAGAGGTTTGAGAGTTTTAAAAATGCCAGCCAAGTCCCACTAACAAAAGTGAGATTTTCTTACATTTTGCATCCCTCTGGGTCCTTATTGTTCTATTAATGTTGTCACATTTGCCAAAACCACATTGATCCATATTTATCAATTTTGGCAACACCTTTGTCATTCTTTTGGCTATTATGGACATAAACACTTTATAATCATGGATGAAAATTGAAATGGGCCTATATGAAGCTGGGTTTGATGGATCTTTATCACCATTTGCTATTGCAACCACCACAGCTTTCTTTTTGGATGTTGGTGCTACTTCTTTTAAAAAATACTGTTAAACAAAAACCTTCCAGATCTTTATAACCGTCTTCCCTCCTAGCTTCTAAACTTCCACAGGAATACCATGTATTTCTGGAGACTTTTCTGTAGGTTGATTATACATCACCATTTTTATCTCATTTCCTTCTGTCTTAACTGTTAATTGCTGAGCTTCATCTACCTCTAACTGTTCCATAATTAAGTCTCCCATATATACATATGTTTGTGTTCTTTCTTGACATTTCTCTGCTTTATACAAATTTTCATAACATCTGTAATACCTCTACTGGTTATTTTTCTAGTTATAGGCTCCCTAACTTTGACAACAACCCTTTCTGCTTTCTGTTACCTAAGTTGTTGTGCTAAAAGTTTTTGTGCTGTGTAGTTTTTATCAAAAAAACAGTTGCTTAACAGTAATCTTTCTTAACTCATACATATTATCCAGATGCTTCCTTAGTATCTCTTTAGCACTCTGCAGTTGCTTCTCCTCTTGTTCTGTGAGATTCTGGTTATGCTGCAGTACTTTAAACTTTGTCAGCCCCTCTAAATAATTCCTTTTACTTTTTAACAATATCTCCTTTTCTTTTATTTCTACCCTATTTCAACTCCACTTTCATTTTATCCCACTCACTAGCTATAACTTGTGAAGAAATTTTTGTCTTTCCTAATAACTCTAGAATAATTTCCACTACCCATTCCATAAATTCCTCACTTTTTAAAACGTAGGTGAGGATGCACCGGTCTCATTTTTACTTCATTGTCCAGTAGTTTTAGCTTTGTTTTTATTGGTGCAAGATTTGTAATAGCTATTCTATGTATGTCAAAGCTTTCAATTAAATGCACATGTTCATGTGAAGTATAATTAATGCCTAGTCTAGTCCAGTTATTGTATTTTGAGGAATAAGTAAATTCTCTCAAGAGTTCCTACTACTGAATTCGTAGCTTCCATTCCAAGTGTTTCCATGAATTCCTTCAGAAATCTACCATCTTTTGTCACATATTCCCTTCTAGCTCCCCCAGATATGTCCTCACTGTTTCAAATCAAGTCCTAGTTCCTACCTATAAGTAATATTCCCTGTTGAAAGATAATTATCTCTCCCCAGAATTTGTTAAGCTCTATAACAGGTGAAATGTAAATACATTCCAGCATAATCCTCTACCCTTGCCAGTAGCCCCTTAGTACCACAAATTGACCATTATTATCTTTTTGTTCCTCTTCTTTTAATACTGGAGCTCCTCTAACCATTAGTATAATTACTCCCCTTTTCCTTTGTCCCTGATATTTTACTGACTATCCAACCTGATTTATTTTCTTCATCAAATTCACATGCTCAGTTCTTTCCATATGTGTCTCCTATAGCATTGCTATTTACACTGTGCATTTCTTAATATCATTTATATTGAGACAATTGTTCCTATCAGAAGGGTTAAAGTATACTTTATTTTTATTTTAATCACTGTGGATGATTTTCTAAGTTGTATAACTGCCGGAGCTTTTCTCCGCGGGCCTCTGCTGAAAATGGAAATATATCCAGTTAGACTAGCCTGGTTAACAAATGTAAAATAAATAAAAAATAAATGCAATTTAATACTCTTACCTTTTTTGTCTATACCTGTGAAGCCACTTACATTCCAAAATAATATGGATAGTGTAGCCATTATGATAAGAATACATTATTTCTACTTATTATATATACATGATAGCTTTTTTAAATGTCAATTTCCAACTTTTGTTTTACATGCACACACTGTTTGGCAGGTTGATCTTTTATGCAGTTTTTTTTGTCCTCTCCATTTGAACTTGTCTTACAAATTTCAAGACTTTTTGTTTAATGAAAACCCACCCCCAGAACACCCCATAATCTATTAACTTAAAAACAACATAAAAACTATGAACATCTTAAAATAATAAAGTTTAACCCTTCTGATAGGAACAATTGTCTCAAACTGACAGATGTATCCACAATTATTACTTAACCTAAAGTTAAGGTTATCCATGCTAAAGTGCCTGTTACAGCCTGTGCTCCTACTTATATAACTGTTGTCTGTTATTTTCTTATCTCTGTTCCCCCCACAGATGTGAAAAAACAGAATGTTTGCTTTCAGAAAACATTAACTTTTATACTTAAGAAAAAGTGCATTGGTCATCTATAAATAAAACTAAATTATACACTGTTTTAGCAAATACGTTGAAGTATTTAGGTACCAGGAAATATGCTATCTCTTATTCATGTATAATCATTTCAAACTTTATTTTTTACTGAACTAGTCACCCTCATAGCCTTTAATTGTACATTGCCCTCAGCAAACAATACCCAGAACTTTCAAGATTTATTGCCTGCACCTGTGGTCAGCTTGTTTCCATGGAACCATAAGAAAAGAATGTACAACTGCCCTCAGCCACAGAGTTCTCAACACACACTGAACATTTAGTTGCTAAAGGATAACTTCATTGCATTCACAATGTTTTCTTATTTTTGAAACCCACATGCTTACATAAAAAAAAACTTTTTTTTAGGTTAAGCCAAGGACATTAAATCCAGACATTCACCTATGCAAAAATAAAAGAAGACATCTCAACTCTACATATATTATAATCAGTGCACCTTTACACCTGATTTCCCACTCCACCAGTCCAAAAATGCAGCATATTAACTTACACATTTCATCCTTTCTTCTCTATTTATATTGTAATGCCTGCATTTCTTAAAACTAAAAAGGATACTTGTTTGCGTTAGTATCTTTATCATGTGCAACAATCACTGAAAAAGATTTACCCTCAGCCCCTCCATTAAGATTTACCCTCAACCCCTCCATTTTAGATATCCTGACTACATACTGCACAAATCTGCTTTAGTTTATTACATGCAGTTTATATCATGAAATGGTTTATACAAACACCATTAAGAACAAACATTTTTTATAGTTGCTTTTTGTTTTTTTTTCTCTTGTTCCAGATATTAATGACATGAAATGGGGTATATGCTTTTCAGTCTACCCACAAGTTTAACAAAATAAAAAAAGTCCAGTGTTTCTCAACCAATTTTTTATAACGCTTTATTTCACAAATGTGACTGATGCTTTATAGTCTCACGTTTATTCTCTAATTTCAGTGTTGCTTCTCTTCCTCTTCATTTCCATCTCCCATCACCAGTCTCTGACTCAAGTCCAAGGTACTCACAATTCTTCAAGTCAACTCCTGGGCTTTTTTCTGCCTCCCAAGCATTTTCCTTTGTAGCATTGGAAAAAGTTTCACTGGCATAGTCTTAGAAGACGGTATAATAAAGTCCCCTTCTGTTTGATGGCTCACTTTTTGTTGGACAAATGTTTGCATTTCCTTCTTAGACTGTTCCTGCATCAAAAAGGTCTTTGATCCTTCAAGAACAAATATTCTGAATACAACTGGATACTGTAGCTTGAATCTCACACTTTCTTCTTGACTTTCTCTGATTGCCGAGATCATTTTTTTCTTTTCTGCCTGATGTACAGTGAATAATAATTTTCCATAAACACTCAACTGTCGTCAGATTATAATACTTTGGCCTTCTGACACAGTTTTGTCAGGATCAACTCTTTCAGCTGGTATGATGGCATCTTTATTAATACACATCTTTACTGCTTTCATGGCTAGACTTGGAGCATACACTTAATGTGCTCTTTCAATTAACAACTCTTATCATAGAATACCAGTCCAGTTGCTTATTTGTGTTTTCATAAAATTAATAGAGTGATTTTCTTCCAGTTTCTCTGGTACATCAAAAAATCTCAGGTTTTCTGTGCATGTGCTGTCATCTATCTCTACCATTTTTGAACCCTCTCTTCTTGAGAAGTCTCATAGCCAGCCTTTTCTTCATTTTGACCTCTAATTTTTGCAGTTTTATCAGTTCATCTGAATAGCTGTTTAAAGCTTCTTCCATTTTTCCATCCTTTTGTTATTTGAGTTGATATACAGGGCTAATATCTGGTGATGTAAATCTTGGCTGTAGATGATTGTCACTGTTGAAGTGACACCCCAACTCCATGTGCAAAAATGGGAAAAAGGGATTAGGGATTGATGGGTGGATGGATGGATGGATGGGTACATCTTCAGTGTTTCATTTAGTTTAATCAGTTCTGAATACATTTGCTTTATGTTTCCTCTAAATTACTGAAAGCCATCTCTTGTAGATCTGTGTTTTCCTGACCAGCTGCAGGACTCTTCACAGTCAGTATTTTCTCTTTACCTTTTCTAGTTGTTTTTCTTTCAGTCTCTCCAAGTTTGTTATTTGCTGCCATCCAGGCAGTGTACATAGTAGCCAGTAACTGAATTTTACTAAATGGAAGAATTACTAGCCCTTATCTCTTAGTTTCTTTTTAAGCTGAAATTAAGCTGTTAATCAGTGTGTAGCCAGCATGGAAGTCTCCATTATCAACAGTTATTGCTAAAGATGGGTCTCTCTCTATGGCTCTAGTGAAGTTATAAAGTGCAGTATTTGATCTGATGTTGTCATTCTTCACCCAATCCTTGACAGTGTGTTCAGTTCCGAACCTCAGAATCAACTCGGCCATTTCTTCCAGGTCATTCTGTCCAAACTCTTGAGCCAGGCTCTACCCATGATGCTCTTCACAGAGATTACCTCAGGTCTCATATGCCGCTTCCCAGACAAGATTTGTTAGTTTCCTTCTCTTGAGCCTTGGCTAGGACAGTGAGTTATTCTTTAATTTTTTTCTACCTCTCTGGATTACTTCTTTAATCCTTAATAAGAACTTTTTGTCTAGTTCCTCTCACGCTATCTACCTGCTCCTCTTAACTTCATCGTAGATCCTTTCTGCTTCTTTCCCCTTCCTACCATTGGAAGAACTTAAGTACCATTGCTGGTACTTTCTTCCTTTTTATTACTTATCTTAGGTATTCTACTTTACCATTTCTGTTATTTTCATTATTTTAAAAAAAAAAATCCTTTGCTTCTCTCTGGCTCCTTTGTCATGTGACTGTTGCAACAGTTATTTCTTTCCTTACAATGGCTGACCAAAAACAACTTTCTCCTGCTAAGTCAGGTAAAGGCACCTCAGGTTTTAAAAGGTACCAGAAATGTGAAGGCAAGATGCCTGATTCTGACAATCGCTCATTTTGTATCTATTGCCTGTGGAAAATCCATTTACAGGAAGACTGCTTAATCTGTCATGGATTCTCTACATGAACACTGACTGAAAGAAAAAACAAATTAATATTAAAAGGACTTCTTAAAACAACTTTTGACGAGGCTTTATCTGAGTCTAGACCTAAAACTAGCACTTCCTCATTATATTCTGTTTCCAGAAAAAGGCCTTCTTCGGTTTCAAGGTCCTCAGAACCGTCTAAGAAGTTGTCTAAGTAATCCTCGGTACCGAAGAGTTCCTTGGTACTGGAGGATTTATCTGGTTCCAGACCCAAGCTCCTCTCCAAACCAAAAACATCTTCTTCCTCTGCACAGACAGAATCCTCAGTGCTGAAGCTATCACAGCTACCAAGAACTAAATATTGTCCTTCCACTGACCCCTTTAAAGATATGCCATCCAGCCCCTTTATGGAAGTGAGACCCCCTAAATCTCCCTCCTCATCTTCTGTTTGATCTACTAGGAGTCTTTCTGAGACCAATATATTGAGACTGGTGGATCAGCTCCTGACGGCCAGGAGCTTGTCCTCATTTCCTAGCCATGCTGGCCTTGGAACTAGCCTAGCTAAAACTCCTCTATACCCTTCTTCTCCAACTCCTGTTGAGACCTCGGAGCCTTCAGTTCTGACTCCTCTAGCATCAACTGCTTCGGTTCCAGTAGCATCCTTTTCTCCAGTTCTGAGAGTTGTCTTAAGTTCCTCCTAGCCTTAGGCACTGGAGGTCTCCCAGGGTCATGATTCTGTGGTCAGGTCCAAGGGGCCTGGATGAGTTTTTTTTCACTCAGAACCATCATGTCTCTTGGTACCTCGGCCTTAGTAGGATCAACCTAGGCTTTTGTTCCAGAGGCTGCCTCCTCGGTTCAGGGTGTGACCCTGGTTCCGAAGGAGTCCTGTTCAGTTCCGGGCTCCCATCCCTGTAAAGGGGGGGCAGCCTTTAGGATAATGGAGAAGGCATTGTCCATTGTGGACTCAGTCTTTGCTATTCCTGCCAGGGCAGATCTCTACCTTCTCTTGACCTGAGTTACCATCAGTCTCACCCCCGGGACAGAGAACACAAAAGTCCCAGGTGAGTCCCACTTTAGTGGCCTCCTCTTCAGACACTTTCCTGGATCATCCCCCTGAGGAAGTCCCTGCGAAGAAGTGCAAGAAGAATCACCTCACTGAAGTTACTAATTTTGATGAGGGGGAAGGTATACACAATGTACACAAGGAGCAAATGTGAATGTAACTAATATTTCTACACATACCCTCACTGCCTCAGATCTGGAAATCTTGAATAAAGAATTATCATTCATCCCGGCTTTGTTTGTTCCTGAAGAAAATTTTGTTAATGATATATTATCTTTTTGCAGGAATTTAAACCTTAAACTATTATTTCAGGACCAGACAACCTCAAAGATCACTGATGAATTTAAATATCATAAGCCTTCATATATGCCCCCTATGAATCATAATGTGTTCCTATTTCAAAATGCTATAATCAAGGGTCTTCATTTCCAATTTAGGAACTACAGACCTTTGGCGAACAATATTTCTAAAACTTCTATGGATAACATCGTTAAGTTAACCAATAACCATGAGTTAGTCATCATAGGGGCAGATAAGGGAGGGTCTGTAGTTGTACAAGACTGGAATTAGCACGACAAGGAAGCCAACAGACATCTGTCTGATGCACGCTATTATACACATCTCGGTATTGATCCTACCCCCTTCTTTAAACAACAAATTGATGATTTTCTATCCTTAGCAGTTGAGGAGGGTATTATTAGTAATAACACCAAATCACATTTGACCATCATTAATCCATATCCACAATATATATATTTTCTGCCGAAGATATATAAAGATCTACACAATCCCTCAGGTAGACCCATTGTCTCTGGCAGGAATTCACTCACCGAACCTCTGTCCCTCTTTCTTACCAAATATCTGCAACCACTTCTTAAATGTGTCAGAACATGCATTAGAGACACTACTGAATTTCTTCAGATTATTTGTGAGGTACAATTAGAACCAGAATGGCTGATGTGTTCACTAGACGTCACATTCCTATATACCAACATTCCACACTGGGCAAGGTTGAAAGCCTTAGACTATTGGTTAAACAAAACAGAAATGTATAAACCAGGTTTCAGTACATTGCTCCTCTGTCTCACTGAACATGTGCTCACGAAGAACATATTTTTCTATCAGGACAAATGTCTCTTACAGATTAAGGGTACAGTCATATTTTGCCCCAATATATGCTGATTTATTTATGGCATACATTGAGGAACAGATAATTTATGATAGCTCCCATAATTTATGTATAGACGAAATGGACATCTGCAGGAGATATCTGGATGATCGCTGGTTGGTGTTGAGAGCGGATGTGGATTACCTATTGGAATTCATTGCACATTTAAATGAAAACAAATGGGGAATTGAGTTTACAGTCAACTATGATAAAAACAAAATCATTTTTCTGGATGTGTTGGTCTCTAGGGCATCTGACCACACATTGACCACTGAAGTTCATCGGAAATTCCCAGAATATAATTCACTTCTCCATCCCACTAGTTTTCATCCATCCCACATCTGTAGGAACATCCTCAAATCTCAGTTTATGAGGATGAAATGCATTTGTTCCAGTGGAAATACTTATGAACACTTCAGGGATGATTTGGTTCTTAGATTTAGGGACAGAGGCTATAAAATGGGCCATGTTTTACATACGAAACACAATGTAGATAACATGGAGCATGAGAATCTTCTTTATAAAGCCAAATGTAATAGGGGTGGGGGGCCCCTTAGATTAGTTACTACATACGGACGCAACACCAAGGTACTAATGGATATTGTGCAACACCATTGGAATATTTTGACATCTGACACTAGACTTGGTGAAATTTTGGGTGACATGCCATTTTTCCTTCAAGAAAGGTAAAAATCTTGCTGCCTTTTTCAATCATTATAAACATGGTCAACTCCATAATAAGAAACATACCCAAGTTACTTTGTCAGGTGACCCCTTAATTGGTTGTCACCCTTGTGGTCATTGTGTTCACTGTCCTAGGATGTTAAAAATCAAAAGCTTCAGCAGTCAAAATACCCCTCAAGTCTAAGAGATTTTATTTTTTGCTAATTGTGCTACTGATTGGGTGGTTTACTTAGCTAGTTGCAATTGTTCAGCATTCTACATAGGGCAAACTTCTAGACCTCTTAAATTCAGAATTTCTGAACATCTTAGTGACATTAAACACCATAAAGAAACCAACGCCCTCTATAAACATACAATGACACACAAAAATGCTACATTTAATTTTACTATAATAGATAAAATAATGAGACCCAGAAGCAATACATTAGGATGGCATGATTTATTAAACAATATGGAGAAAAATTGGATTGTTAAACTGGGAGGTCTCTTTAAACCAGGGCTTAATGAGCATCTTTAATTGATTACATGTCCTTTAAATTATGTATATAAAGTATTTCTTATTTATCAGACATTAGCACTGTTGAAGGCTATGTAACTGTGAAGCCGAAACTGGTCTGTTCCTGCTTTTTTGCTTAGGGCACTTCAGTAATAAAGGATTTATCAGGTGCCACTGTATGCTAGTCTCTTATTTTTTGGTTTGCTTTGACTTTTATTGAGACCGTGCAGCTGCCGTACTCGCAGGGTTTTTTTCTGTTTCAGTCTCCATGGCGGCATCAGTCACCCTGGTTCCTCTAGCAAGGTTCCATATGTGAATCCTGCAGTGGTTACTAGCATCCAAATGGTCTCTTATACATCAACCAATGTCTCATCTAGTTTTGATTACCAGCCGTTGCAAACAGGATCTCAAATGGTGGCTATTCTTTGACCAGATTCCCTTAGGCCGGCCATTCATTCTTCTTCAGCCCCAAGCCATAGTGACCACAGATACTTCCCAGATAAGAGGGGGAAATATCTAGGAAGGACAGTCCAAGGCACATGGTCTCAGTCAAAGACCAAATTGCACATCAGTGTTCTGGAAATGAGGGCAGTGCTGTTAGCATTGCAAGCATTCTAAGATGGCCCTTCCTCCCGGGACAGTAGCGATTCAGACAGACAAAATGTCAGTAGTCTGGTATATAAACAAACAAGGAGAAACCAAATTTTACCTGCTGTGTCGAGAAGCAATGGGCGATTTCTTCCACCGCTTTCTGTAGCAATGTACATTCTGGGAAGTTCCAGCATGATAGACAAATTGAGCAGGACTATTCTCATGCCTCCCGAGTGGTCTCAAAATCCTATAGTGGCAAAAAAGATTTTTCGCCATTGGGGCCAGCCTTACTGCGACTTCTTTGCCTCTCCCCTGAATAAGTGGAGAAGTTATTTTGAGCTAATCCCCCCCCTCTGGGGGAGTCATCCAGAGACGCTTTTCTCCACGATTGGCCTCCCGGTCTGTTATATGCCTCTCTCCCGACAACTCTCATATCACAATTCCTAAAGAAAGCCAAAAGGATGGAGAATTCAGTGATCCTCATTGTTCCCTTCTGGCCTCGACAAGTCTGGTTTCCGTTCCTTTGGCCTCATCCAATACGGAAACCATAGATTTTGGACCCAGTTCCAGATCTGCTAACTCACCCAGAGGGCATGGTTCATCCAAATCTCCAACGTGGCTTCTCCAGTTCCATGATTACCAGGCATCCTTTCCTTTCTTCTCCTGTCCAGCGTATTATTATTGCTCATCATGAGCCTTCTACTAGAAAACTGTATCAAAGCAAATGGGGAAAAAATTACTAGATGGGCCTTGAATAAAGGACTGGACCCTTATACCAGTCCCATTCATGAAGTTCTGGATTTTCTAAATACACTCTTCTAATCGGGTTCCTCTGCATCTATGATAAAAGTTTATCTGGCAGTGATTTCAAATTTCCATTCAGGCTTGAATGACTCTTCTCTAATGTCTCACAAGCTTTGTAAAGCTTTCTTAAAGGGACTGCTGATACTAAAACCCCCATTTAAAGAATTAGCTCCCCCTTGGGATCTAGCTATGGTTCTTCAAGCTCATACTAAGACCCCTTTTGAACCATTAGCATCTTGTGATTTGAAATATTTATCCTGGAAGATGTTATTTTTGGTGGCTATTACTTCTGCAAGAAGGGTTTCTGAGTTGCAGGGCCTATCATGCAAATCATTATACCTATTTTTTCATAAAGATAGAGTCACACTCAGAACAAAATCCATCATTTCTACCAAAAGTAGTCTCTGAAACCAACATTAATCAGTCACTGCATTTACTACTCTTTTCCCCTAATTTTTCTAACAAAGGGGAATATGCCCTTCATTTACTAGATCTGCACAGACAACTATGTTTTTATCTTCACAGAACTAAAGAATTTAGAAAATTGTATCATTTATTTTTAGCATTCTCTTTCCTCTATATATGTAATCCAGTTGCTAAGGTTACTTTAGCTAAATGGCTGAGAGACTGTATCACGTTCATCTATTGCTCTGAAGGGCTTCAACTTCCCAAACCAGTTCAAGCCCATTCAACTAGAGCTGTGGTGACATCAGCAATTTTTCATGCCAGAGCTTCTGTAGATGACATCTGTGCAGCAGCCACATGGTCTTCTCATCATACTTTTATTACTATTACAAATTAGATCAGCTCTGGAGGGGTTAAGCATCCTTTGGCGCTTACGAATATTCTTCCTTAAGACCTCCCAAGGCTAAAGTAGCTGGGGATTCTGTCCCACTGTCAAGGAATGGGAGAAAATTGACAACATCAGGTAAAGAAGTTATGTCTTAACATAACGGTCCATCTGTGTTGTCAATCTTCACCAATCCTTGACATCCCCACCCACCTTCCTCCATCCTGAGACTCTTAGTAAACTGGATTAGTCCTCAGCTAGTTTCCCCTTAAGGACTCATATATGGCCTCATCTGTATATTTTCTATATTTGACCATATTTTGTTTTCTATATACTTTTTATTGGGCAAACTCAATTTGAGGTAATCTCTGTGAAGAGCATTATGGGTAGGGCCTGGCTCGAGAGTTTGGACAGTGTGAGCTGGAAGATATGGCCAAGTTGGTTCGGAACTGAACCCACTGTCAAGGATTTGTGAAGCTCGACAACACAGATGGAATGTTATGGTAAGACATAACTTATTTTTTTAGCCACTGTATATATTGTATTACTTTGTATGGGTGCAAACTGTAATAGGAAATTGTTAAATACGTTGTTAGATACTATTAATTAATATTTTGTCTTGGCTGGAGACATTTCTTGTCTGTTAGATAAAACAGATACCAGTGTAGCATAAGAAATTAATCACTTGCTAAAGTTTTGAAAAATTTGATAATGAAGTGAAATTTAAAGTGAACAAAAATATCCTGGCTGATCTTCACGGTTTTTCTTCCATTATTCCTTTGTATCTGAGGCTCAACTAAGGAGAGCTAGTAAACATGTATATAATAATAATAATAATAATAATAATAATAGTAATAATATAATAATAGTAATATATTTGCAACTGATTCTTTTAAAGGAATTCAATGTCTTTTATTTGATCACAGTGCTGTTATTTTTAAATTGGGATTAAATAATAAAAGTTTGGCATTCTTTTGGTGTATACCAGGTTATTTAAATATTCAGTAAGAAGTACTTAAAACAGCAATGTTGAACTGCAAAGAGTTAAACAAAGGATATCACAACACTATTATTGTAAATAGCAGACATTATATGAACTGTCCGCTAACTGTAAAATACAGTTGTTAATAAATGCCCATCTGCAAACAAATCACAAGTAAAACCAAGACTTGCTTAACAATTAAACAGGATAAACATGACACTCAGTGTCATTATTTCATTGCCAGATACTGTTTAGGCAGCCAAAATTTATACAGATAACTAAAAGATAAAAATTAAGCTGCAATACTATAATGCAGTTAACTGCTGTTTAAAATCCCCATACCACATCATTTTCCATAAACTTGTCAGATTGTTGTCAAAACATTAAATGTCTTGAAAGTTAGTGTTCAGTAAAATGCAAACACTTTCAATAATAAGAAATGTCCAAACAATGTTCAGATGAATCTTTGAAAATAATCTTCACAAGTAAATCCAGAAAGTGCCAATAACAAATGCTGATTCCTCTCACATTCTCATGAAGATTACCCTCCTGACATGTAGCTGAACTGCTGTTGCAATAGTAAGGAACCCATGCAGTTCAAGCACCCACATTAAACACCAGGAACTCCACAAAACAACATTAATACTGTTCAGTCATGGCCGACCCAAAATGGGAAACACATGGCCAACTCAGAAGAATCTCCCATCAGATTTCAAGAAGTAAACTAAAGAAAAAGCAGAGCTTAAAGATTCTAAGGCTCCAGCATTGAATGATATTTTCCTGAAATATATATTTTATTGTCTGATAGAATAATTAATATTTTATTTTGAATATTTAATCATAAAAGTGATAATAATGAAATTCCATCATTCTGAAAATATTCTTTAACAGTATCTGTTTTGAAACAGGATAAAGATATTTTTATATATGAATCTCAATCCTTCTCTTTATTGTTACTGATAAGCTTGTATTAGCTAATAGTTTAATACATATATGCCAGACTCATGTCGTAAAAAACATTTGGGCTTTATAGTAAATATACAAACTCAAGATTTGAAGCATTTTATTTCATTCTGAATACAATAAAAATATTCAGAAATAATATCTAGACGTATACAGTGCATTTACTTCAGTTGACTATTGTCTTTTTAATGTAATTTTCTGCACTAACTTACTAAAATAATTAAACAATTTGTTATAGCTCAGTAAAGTGTGTGAAAAGTAGTTTCATTTCTATTATAGCTCAGTAAAGTGTGTGAAAATTTGTTTCATTCCTATTATAATGCTTATTACAAAAGGTACAAAACAATATAATTTGCACTAGCCATAAAATTAATTTGCCAATACAATGAGAAGTAATCATTTAATAAAGGGTTACTCAATTGATAATATTTTTGAATCGAGAATATTTTTGTTGGTGATGTCCTTTAAACAATAACTAACATTAATGAGTCTATTAATTTTATTAATAATATAGTATATACTTTTGGTTGCTCAGTCTGCAGTTCAGTAGTACTAAAACCAAAACTCTATTATTAAACCAAAAAAAAAAATAAACCATTATACAGGAAATTAATTATAACATTTAAATCATTAAAGTATAATGGTTTTGTTGTATCCCATTCTTTCGATTAATTTATAGAGGATTATGACTGGATTTCTGATCATATGTATATGAGACATGGATGTTTAGAATTTTACCTCAAGATCTGAGTGAAGTGTAGTTTGAGAGATGAATATTGGCATCCATTGTAAGAGAACACAAAGCATAGTTATGATTAGAGAAACTCAGTCATAATTCTTTGTAGTATATGAAGCTTTTTCTGCTCCAATGTACTGTTGGTTACACAGAAAAAAAATTGTAGGAGTGTAGAATGTTTCATGGCTTTGAAAATCATGAAAACGTATTGCTGTCGAACAGACAATGACCAGAAGCTTAAAAAGACAGACTGAAATATTTAAACAATTAGTTTATCATAGGTACACTTAGCCTCTGTGTGATATGTGACAGTGCTAAATGTGTCACCACTTAGAAAGCTGCAAAACTCGTGTCTATGCCACACTTTTTCTTGCTGTGTTCTGTCATGAGACTACAGCTTAACAGTGCTTAGGCTTATAAAGCGCCATTCTGAAGCCTTAAAGATCCTTAAACATCCCATTCAGTGCACTCCATTAAATTATGGTAGTGTCAATAATAACTTTGAAGGACCATCTCTAATTGCTCAGAAATAATTTTATCTTTGAAAATATTTTTTTTTACCAAAGCGTCCGTGTGTAATTTAAGCCATTTCCTTATTCCCCTAAACGACACATCATAAGTAAGTAAATGATTATGGGACTTATTGTGATTCCCTAATTAGCCTAGAATTGTGTTGAAAATCATATTAGAAGTTGCAAAACTTCAGTTTCTTGAGATAATCATTTACTAATTGGGTTGAACTTAAGATTCATATTGAAAATATTTACATTTAGAATTTTATAAGAATAAAATCTAAACTAAATAATTCTCTGTTAAGTTTGTTAACTGTCACAATGGGCTTAGTTAAAAATATGGGCAAATAATAGATTGTCATAGCATACAAAAAGATGGCTTGGAACTAGACTTAGGAAACAGATGAATGGATCATAGGAGGTTACTAGGCTATCGACCCAGAGGTCATTTCAAGCCTAGCTGTTTCATCCCAATGTAATACCATAGATACTCTCACCAATACCCAGGATTGTACTTAGTAATGACTGCCCATGTTCAGGAGGGTTGTGGGCACTATTCCTGATGAGAATTTATGGTGCCCATCCACTTGTCCAGGTTCTGAATGAATGTATGGTATTACAGAAACAGACACTAGTTAGGCCAGACTTGCTCATTAAGTCTTTGCCTTCTGTCAATTAATCTGTTTTGCTTTGCTTCCTAAACAAACACTGCAGTCAGTATAAAAAAATAAGCCTATCTATTAATGAAACAGGAATAACTACACTACACCAGTAATTAATTTGTATAGCTGCAAATGATATATTAGTTTAGTTTAGTAGAGACAGAATTAATTTCATATTCTTATAGTTATGGTCCAAGAGGTACAGTCCCTGGCAAACCTCTAATTCTCCACAAGGTATATATTCCCTCAAGTCCAAAGGAGTGCAGCAGATGCTCTGTCCCTTGTTTCTGTCTCTCCTAGGCACCCTTGAACTTGTCTGTACATCTACCCTCCACCAGTCCTTTCTGATTCCAGAGACTAATCACCAACTTTGGGAAGTAATAGATTTAATAACATTTGCTCATCTACATTCAGGTTGGTGAGTATTTTGCATACCTATGAATGTAGGTGCACAAATGTGTTAAATCCATGTTCAGCGGGTTGTATGATTGTTTGTCAACTGTATAGAGGTATATGTATCTTGTGTTTCTATGTTGAGAGGCAGTGTTCTGATACAAGAATAATGAATTTCTGTCTGAGACAATGGTGTTATATACATCACGGCATTTTGTGATCTGCAAACAGTTGCATTCCAGTCATGATAACTTTGGTTTTCTGCTTTGCAGTCCTATGTTTCTTGATGATAAAGACATTTGTGTAAATAGCAGATTTGCTGTGCAGCGTAAGTGCTGTGACCTCTAGATTATCCAAGCATGCATCTACACCATCCTAGTTTTTAGTGGACTTAATTTTGTACAATTATTCTCCAACACCTCATGAAAAAAAAAAAAAAAAACAGACTTGTGGGAGGGTTGTGTGAATAAAGCCGTCTTACTCAATCAGAGCTGATGTGTCTACCTGGTAGTGCATTATTTTTTATTTTCTCTGTTGTTTTTGTTAATTTACACTTCGGAGTCACCAGTCACAGTAACAGTTACATCATATAGATTTATTTAACATTAAGGGTTACAATGTCTTATACGAGTATAAAGTTATATATTTTTTCAGCAAGGCAAGTTATTTTATGTCACTTATGACTTGAAATCTGCTACACTCTGTAGTTTTACCATATTTGGTGATTGCCCCTTTAAATTGAAAACTCTGCTAAAGAGTTAGGACTGGCACCCTTAAAGTTCAAATTCAATTTTTTTCTTAGTTTGGCATTGAGTTGAACCATTAGGTGCATTAGCAGGTTTATATATACTTTACCAGGTATTGGAACGGTGGGCTATGTTTGTGTGCAGTTGTTTAAAGTATGTCGGTACCCAGTATTTTGTGACAATGAATAGTTTTTGCCTGTCCTCACTAGCATACAAGTTGCAGTTTATTTTTTTTATTTTTATTTTATTTTACGTTTGTTTACCGGGAAAGTCCAACTGGAACAAGGTCCATTTACAGCAGAGGCCCGAGGAGAAGAGCTCCATAACATAACAGTACCGATACAACAAATGACAAAAACATTTCTGTACAGAGGCATATATGCAATCAGAGCTCCATGTAATAATATGACAACACAAAATACACGAATGACAGAAAATTTCTATACAGTGGCATATATACAATCTAGGAGATTTTCCGTACCTTAGTTTGATTTGAGCAAGCTTGGTGTATAGATAGCAAAGCTCTGAATTCCCCTGTTGGTAGTACAAAGCATAAAAATGAAGGAATGGAATCTGGAAAATAATGCTATTCGGGATATATGTCATAGTGTGAGAAACAGTTTTTAGGAGAGTAGTTCCTGATAGGGAGTATTTGAGTAGTACAGAATAGCTGAGGTAAGCAGTGAGGAGATGAGGTGTGGCAAGTTAGGAGGAGAGCAGAAAAGAATGTATGTGATGAAAGTAGTTCCTGACAGGGAGTATTTGAGTAGTACAGAATAGCTGAGGTAAGCAGTGAGGAGATGAGGTGTGGCAAGTTAGGAGGAGAGCAGAAAAGAATTTATGTGATGCAGGGACAGAGCCATGATTGGACGATGTGTGACTTTAGTGATGTCTTGAAAAGTGAGATTGGTGGTGCAGAGGAGATACTTTGGGGGAGGTTAATCCATTCCTTAGCAATAGTGTGGGAGAACATACCTTTCTTTGCAGTATTATTGGCTTTGGTTATGCAGAGCAGGGTTTTTTTGGATCAGCGTAGAGGGCTATTTGCAGAATATTGGTTTAGAAGTTGGTTTAGGGCTGGGGTTTTCTGAGGGTTCCTTGTTATGTTGAAGGTGAGGACTAATTGGTGATAGCTAATTAACTGAGGGAGTTCTAACCACTGTAGTTGCTTCAGGGCAAGACAGTGATGACTTCTAAAAGTGGAGTTGTTAGCGAATTTTGCAATTTTATTGTAACATGACTCTAGTTTGTTTAGGTCTGTTTTCCTGATATGAATTAGGATTGGTGATGCATACATTAGGGTAGACAAGAGGTGGGTTTGGGCTAAGTAGATTCTAGCTTGGTCCGATAGGAATGGTTTGTGTTTGTATAGGGTTCCTAGTTTCTTATGTACCTTTGTGATGGTTTGTGAGATATGGATATTAAAGTTTAGATCATTATCTATTTCAACCCCGAGCAGCTTAGTATGAGGGGAGGGGGAGATTGTGGTCCCGTTTTTGGAGGTGATAGTGAAGGTAGGGGGTATGGATTTGGAATTATTGGGGGTAAAAAGGAGTAATTTGGTCTTGTTGGGGTTTAGAGCGAGTTAGATATTGGTAATCCATTGTTTCACGGAGCAGAAGGATTCTTGGGTAAGCTGTTGAAGAGTGGTTATGGATGGGGCTCAGCAGATTAGGGTGGAGTCATCTGCATACTGTATAAGTGATGCATGCAGGGTGGAAGTATGTAGTTTGTTAGTGAAAATGGTGAATAGTAGAGGACCCAGTTACTGATCCTTGCGGGACGCCTATAGTAGTTGGTAATAGAGGTGATAGTGTACTTTGCCATTTAACTGATTGTTTTCTGTCAGAGAGATAGCTTCTAAACCATGAAGTAGTAGAGGTGGCGAAGGATAAAGTTGACAGAGCGTCTAAGAGTAGGTTATGGGAGACCATATCAAATGCTTTTGATAGATCTAGGAATATGGCTGAGACAATATTGTTGTTGTTACTTAGATGGTTAATCTGATTGGTAAAGGAGAGTAGAGCAGTGGTTGTGCTACGGTTTGGTCGGAAACCATGCTGTCTGGGGGAGAGGAGGTTATGTGAGGATAAGAAGTGCATTACCTGGGTGTGAATACATTTCTCCAGAAGCTTGGAAAGGGGGGGACAAGATAGCAATTGGCCAGTAGTTTGATAGTTCATAGGAGTTTCCGGCTTTGTGAAGGGGAATTATATGTGACACCTTCCATAGATGAGGTACGTAGGTTTCTTGTACAGAGTGGTTTATAAGAATTGAGACAGGGTAGGCTAGTGATTCTGCAGCTAATTTTAGAAAATTTGTGGGTAAACCATCTGCTGCGAGTGTGGTGGGTTTTAGTTTAGAGAGTAGTTTTTAACTGAAGAGGTTGGTACAGGTGAGAGTGTGAAGGTGGGTATGTTAGTTTGTTCTACAGTTGGGGTGGTTTTAGTGTTCTTGTTGGATAGTTGGGTAGATAGTGCGAGGATAGATTCTGTGAAGTGATGGTTGAATTCTGAAGCTATGCTATCATTATCAGAATTGTTTTTAGGAGATGGGGTGGTGGTTTTGCCCGGTTTTAGAAGGGTATTGATGGTCTGCCAGAACTTTTGGGGGTTTCTAGAGTGCTTGTTTTGGATGTCTAAGAAGTAGTTCTTTTTATCTACTTTTGTTTGGGTTTTGGCCTTATTTTGTAGTTCTTGATATTTCTGTCTGTCTTGGATAGAGTTATTCTTTTTCCAGGCATTGTCTCTGGCTTTTATTAAGGCTTTTGTTGTCCTAGTTAGACATGGGGCATAGTTAACTTTAGTCCTTATGCCGTGTTTTAGTTGAATCTTAAACAGGCATATTTCCTGTGGTGATTTCAGATTATCTAGCAAGATTTTACTAGGTCAGGAAATCAGACTTTGCACTTTGTGGTAACTTGGGGCAGCTTGTCCAAAGCTATGAAGTCAGTATTCTCAGAAAGATCAGATCTGCAGCAGTAAAAATGTTCAGTGAGATGCTGAAGTTGTTTGTCCTCTTGTGCTTGTTGCATTCAAATGTAGGTGCCCTGCCAATAGATGACAAGTGAGTTAAGAGGTAGGTTTACTATTATTATGTTTTTATCTAGTGTTTTCTGACAGTTGTATTATGTGAGCTACTCATGTTGCCTTTTGCATAAAATAAAGTTCTGTATCTGTAGTGCTTATTTTTAAGAGTTGGCTATTTTTATGCTTTCTTATTATGAGCCAGTTTACAGGCAAGCTATCTTCTTTGTTATGAGTCTCATGTAACTAAAAAGCCCTTGTTATAGCTTGACCCCCAGGTCACGTCTGGAAGAGATACCTAGTGTTGCTCTTCTGGTCAGGGTAAAACAGTTGAACTTCTGTGGGTTCTGTTCAAGCAGCTTTATTATGTACAAACACATAAGGATTGAGGTTTAATAACTTTAACTTAGATACATTTATAAACAAACTAGCTGTCTGATTTGTACATGCTAACTCGCTGGCTGTACTCTTAAAATGGCACTGAAGCTAGCAAGTGCTTGCTATTTATATGCACGTGCTGTCTTTGAAATGTTTCTTAATGGTACAACACACACACACACACACACACACACACACACACACACACACACTGTAGTACACCTCGGTTATGTGAGTTTAAGTCTTTTAAAAGTAAATAAAATAAGTAAGCAGATAAATGCACACCAGTAACATTTCTGCATTTTATACAAATAATCTTCATAAGCTGATAAAGTGCTAAAATATATGCAGAAATTCAGAAGTACTATGGAAGACCTTATGTTGTTTTAGGTAAGTGTAAAAAGTTTTTGTTTCCTAGTATAAAAAAATGGGAAGATCGTGTCAGATAAAGCATTCCTTGTTGATGGAAGAAGTTTTTCTGCTTTTTTTCCTTGAATATGTTGTCATAAGATGCCTAGCTGTTAAAGGAAGTATTTTCATTTACTTTTCAAATCACAGTTAAATCATCATACACTACAGAGGAAAACCATTTTATTTTATTTCTCTTTTCAGTGCACAGAAACCTCCTTCTTTTTTGAAACACCAAGCAAAACTGCATGTAAACACCTTTGGAAGTGCTGTGTGGAATGTCACACTTTCTACAGGTAAAAGCATATTAGTTGATCTTTTTTGTTAAAGTCCGGCATCTGGTAGAGATACCTGGATGTTGTTCATTTTATCAGTCAGACATCCTTTAAAAAGTTTTTGACTGGGTAAAAAATAAGATTGAAACCTCCATTTGAGCAGTCACTTAAATACTGATTGGGGAGCATATATATTTTTTCAGATAAAATCAAAAAGGGAAAGAATGCAAATGTTAATTCACATATCATATTACTTCCTGTCTGTACATTTAATTAATTAATTAATTAATTAATTAATTAATTAATTAATTATCATTATTATTTTTTGGGTTATTTGTTTAATTTGTTTATTTTACACCTGTTTACTGGGATAAAAGTCCCAGAGAAAATTTTCTAAATAGTAAAATAGTACAGTTGTGTAAAATTTTACCATAATGGTAGATGTCCTTGCCTTCACAGCTGCAGTATTCATTGTAAATGGGATTCCCTGCCATGAAGCCCACCATCCGGCAAGTTTAGTAAAGTCTACCATTACTTCAAGGTATGCTGAATGTCACCTACACACTCCTTGTGTAGCATAGGGCATAAAGGTGACGTTCAAGCGTACCATCCTCAGAACTGATTGCCCTAGTAGGAACAGCAGTCCAAGGAAAACCAAAAAGAACCTGCACATCCACAAAGGAAAAAAAAACTAGTGGGATGGAGGGAGGGAGTGAATACTGCAGCGGTGAAGGCAGGGAAATCTACTGTTATGGTAAGACTTTACACAACTGTACTATGTCCTTACATTCACCGCTGCAGTATTCATTACAAATGGGAGAGTGCCAAAGCTCAAGAAGAAATCTGGGGAAGAAGTAGCAGCAAAGCCCTCTAAGAAGCCATGAAGAATGGCAGCAGCAAAACCAGCTCTAGCACTGGAGATGCCATCCAACTGGTAATGTTTGGTAAAGGTACGCACAGAAGTCCAGGTAGCAGCTTCAAGAACAGAATTAGTGTCTTAGCCGTTGAAAAAAGCACCAGAAGAAGCCACAGCTGAGGCTTTACAGAAGAAGAAAGGCTCTTGCCATGAAAAGTGTAACAAAAGGAAATAGCCTTTGAAGTCCAAGTGGAAATTGTTTGCTTGGAAACAGCCAAACCTAAAGTCCTAGGATGAAATGAAACAAACAACTAGTCTGATTTTCTGATAGCTTTAGTTTTATCCAAATAAAATTTGAGCTGCCTATGCACATCTAAGGTATGCAGCACTGTCAGATTGTGGAGAGGGGAAAAAGTAGACAAATTAATAGACTGACCAAGTGACAACTCATTAACCACTTTAGGCATGAAAGAAGGATTAGTACACAAGAACACCCTGGCCTCATGAAATATCAAAAAAGGTGGACAAGCCATAATGGCTTGCAACTCAGACGCCCATCTGGCAGAAGTAAGAGCTAACAAAATAACTGCCTTCCAAGAACAATGTTGCAAGGAAGCTGAAACAGCAGGCTCAAAAGGAGCCCGAGTCAATTTTTCCAGAATAAAATTAAGATCCCAGGGAGGAGGAACAGGCTTCCTGGGAAGTCTAATATTAAGGACTCCTTTAAGAAATAGCTTAGCCTCAAATCTAGAAGCTCACAGGGGAGTTAAAGGCAGACAAGCAGAAATACCTGATAAGTGGGCCTTAATATAAGAATTGGCCAAACCAGCATTAAACAACTCATACAAATAAGAGAGAACCAAAGGAACATGTACAGAAAGTGGGTCCAGATCATGAGAAAGACACCAAATAGAAAACCTCTTCCATTTAGACAAGTAAGATTTTCTAGTAGAAGGTTTCCTGGCCTCCTACAGGACCTACAGCATGTCCTCAGAAAAAAGGTGTCTATGAGGGATCAAAATACTATCACCCACAGTGTCAGTTGAAGCATGGACAGGTGGGGATGGATGAGAGACCCCTTGTCTTGTATGAGGAGATCCACCCTGTGAGGTAACTTGTGATGATTGCCCTAGGCTAGATGCAGAAGTAGAGGAAGCCAGTGCTGTCATGGCCAAAAGGAAGTCACCAACAAGATTTTGGGAGCGTCCTGTTGAATCTTGAACAGGACTCTCGGAATGAGAAGACGGGGAGGGAATGCATAAAGAAACATTCCCTTCCAAGAAAATAAGAGGGTGCCCACCTTCCATACCATTCCATACCAGAGGTCCTGGGACTTTGGCACAAAACAGATCAAGTCTGTTTAGAGGGGAAGCAAAGAGATCTACTTCAGGAGTACCCCACTGGTGAACAATGTCCAGGAACACATCCCTGTGAAACATCCATTTGTGGGGCTGAGTGAAGGACCTGCTCAGAGTGTCTGCCACAGTGCTCTGATCTGAATAAATATAAATTGCCTGAAGAGTCGCCTGATACTTGATGGCCAGATCCCTTACCAAAAGTGCCAGCCCGCAAAGAAGGTAAGATCTTGCCCCCCCCCCATTTGTTGATATACCACATAACTGTGGTATTGTCTCTGAATACTTTGAGAGGCCCCACACAGAAGAGAGGATGAAAGGCCTGAAGAGCCAGCATAAGAGCCGTCATCTCTTTGACGTTGATGTGCTCCACCTGCTGACGAGGCGACCACACTCCCTGAACCCTCAGAGAGTCAAAATTAGCTCCCCATCCCACATCTGAAGCATCTGTGAGCAGATCCTGAGTGGGAAGAGGAGGTTGAAAAGGGAGTCCTGGATTCAGAGACAGCGCCTGAATCTACCACAGAAGTTCTTTCTTGAGACACGGGAGAAGAGGAACTATAAAGTCTAGAGGATGGATATGCTGAAGCCACACCAACTTTAGAAACCACTGGAAATTTGGCCAGAGGAAGCATCGGAATGGTGGAAGCCATGAACCCCAGAGCTCTCAGAAACTGCCTAGCTGTAATGGAGGCCAGGGGAAGAAGAGTTTGAAAGTAAGAAATGAGAGTTAAGGCCTTTGTAGTAGGCAGGGATGCCAGCATTGGCACCGTCTAAATCCTGCAACCCAGAAAGACATGATCCTGAGGAGTCAGAGAAGACTTTTTGAAGTTTATTGTGAACCCCAGGCTCTGAAGAAGAGAAATGGTAAAACTAAGATTTTGCAATAGGACCTCAGGAAAGGATTCCCGAATCAGCAGGTCATCCAAGGAAGGAAAGATGTGGATCCCTTGAAGCCTGCAAAAAGCAATCATAAGAGTGAGGCATTTGGTGAATCCTCTTGGGGCAGTAGAAAGGCCAAAGGGCAAAGCTCAGAACTGAAAATGCCAGGAAGCAACAGAGAAACACAAAAATCTCCTGAAAAGAGGATGGATCGGAATATGGTGATAAGCATCCTTGAAATCCAGAGACACCAGAAAGGCCTGAGAAAGCAAGAGGGGAAAAAGGGACTGAAGGCAGAACATCTGAAAGAAAGGCACCTTCAGAAAGGTGTTTAGGTGAGAGAGGTGTAGAACAGGTCTCCAAGTACCTTCCTTTCTGGGCACAAGAAACATTCTTGAATAAAACCCTTTCCCCTTTGGGACACAGGCACCTCTTGAATAGTACCCTGAGACAAGAGATCTCGAAGAACCTCTGGGAAAAAAAAGAAGTCATCTCTGAGGAGGCTGAGGAATGCCGATAAAAGGAGGATGGGAAATCCAGACCATGAAGTACCCCTGCTGAATGATTGACAGAACCCAAGAATCCTGGGTGATTCAGAGCCAAACAAAAAGAGAAAGGCGAAGAGAAAGAGGAATGTGGCTGAGAACAGGTGGATAGTCAGATAGCACCTGGTTTGTCAGGAAATGAAGGCTTTAGAATCCCTGGAGTCTGACTGGGCTTAGCAGGAGGAGTCCATTTACCACCTTTTTTACCTTTAGAAAGATAGCAAGATTGCCTATAAACAAAGGCTGGCTTAGAAGAGTTTTTTGCTGAAATTTAGGCACAGGAGAAACAAAGACATGTTTAAGCAGACATGTTTAAGCGATGGCACAGTGGTGCAGCGGTAGCGTTGTCGCCTCACAGCAAGAGGTTCTCTGGTTCAATTCTCAGCTGGACTGCCTTCTGTGCAGAGTCTGTATGTCCTCCCTGCTTTCATGTGGGTTTTCTCCAGGTACTCCGGTTTCCTTCCACATTTTAAAGACATGCGTCTGGAGCATTACTCCGTGGGCCTCCACTGAAAATTGGCTTTGTTCCAAGTCTGACTTTCCAGTTAAAAAATGTTAAATAAATAAATAAGCTACCGTAAAGCCTTCACCTTGTCCTGAAGAGACTTAAATAAACAAGCAGCCACTTCCCCAAACAAAAGTTTATTATCCAGAGGAGCATCCATCAACTTAGCCTTAATATCATCGGGTAAAGGTTGAAGCCTAAGCCAAGAATACCTCCTCAGAACTCAACCAAAAGCAGCAGCCCTAGAAGAGGCATCTGCTGGTTCATAACTACATTTAATAGAATGAAGAACTATTTGACAGGAAGTCCTTAGCAAGGAAAGAGCAGAAGATTTACTCTCAGCATCTGGAAGATCGGAAAAAAGCTGGCAAGCCTGAGAAAGAAAATCCAACACATACCTAGAGATATGGGTCTGATAATAGCCGTAAAAGCTAGGGTAGCTAAAGTATAAACCTTCTTACCCAGCCTATCCATGGTTCTGCTGTCCTTGTCAGAAGGCAGTAACTTGGATGAAGGAAGCAATTGAATGGCCTATCAGAGGTTACAGACACCACAGAGGGGTCAGCAGCAGGACATTTAAACAAAAAGAAATGCTTCTCAGGCACCCTATAAACCTATCAGACTTCTTGGGAGCAGGGGGCAGAGAATCCGGCACTTTATAGGCATTGGAAAAAACATCCAATAAAACAGCCAAGACAGGAGGAATGGTCGTAGGTGTAGGAGATTCCATCTGCTGTAACTCATAGTACCTGTTATGGATATCCGAAACCTGGGCACAATCCCACTTAAAAAATTCCATCATCCTAGAGATTGTGTCCCCAAAGGAAATTTCCTCAGAAGGATTATCTAGAGTATGAGAGTCCTCCTTCTCAGACCTGTAGTCTAAAGACGAAGGAATCTGGGTAGAATAAGCAAGGGATTCTTCATCAGAATTCAACTCTTGCTCAGAAGAATTCAATTCTCTGGGACTTTTAGGGGAAGAAGAGGACCAAGGAGGAGCAGGAACCAAAACCCCTTGAGGAGAACTTAATGACAGTAAAGCACTAAACAACCCCTGAGTAAAGGCCTGCCACTCGCTCTGATTCCCTAGCAGCAAAAAAAAAAAAACATGATTAGTTTTCTGTATCTTTTTTAAGGGGATGTCCGTCCTAGAAACCTTAGAAGGCACTGACTCAGGATGGCATTCCACAACTGTAGTAGGAACGTCTTCCCTAAAAAGAAACTACAGAACCCCCATAGACCCCTTGGAAACAATCAACCATGGTTCCTCCGAATGCCCAAAATGGACGCTTGCAAAGACTCATTGGACATGCTGCCCACCAGATCTTTGCTGGCCTCCAACCCAGATGTGGCAGAGGAATCTGACAATACAGCCAGATGAGTCTACGAGTTTGTAAGAACCTCAGGAGAAACTTCAAGCTGAGGCTGAACAGTGGAAGATTCTGGTCTTACCTTTTGCACCTTCTTCCCTGATGGCTGACCCTCAGGGCAGGAAGTTCCATCCATAGTATCTTTAGCAAGAAGCTTAAGACGCTGGTTCTCAAGATACAGTGAAAGGGAAGAAAGCCTACTACAAAAAGTTTTAGGGACAAACACCTGACAAATTGAACAAGACGTATGGTCGTGAGTAGCTCCTAGACAAAAAAGACACTTATCGTGGCGATCTTTATGGGGAATCAGTTAACCTTCCTGGATGACATTAACCCCCCCCCCCAAACAGCACAAAACAATTAGAAAAAGAACAAAAAACCCACATGGGTACTTAATCTGCAACTGTGAGGACATCAGCAAACAGGAGTAATCCCCAGAATGCCAACAAACAGAAAACGGCAAAAACAGATGGAGGTAACAGACCAACAAAAACAGCATTCAGACTGGCGGCAAAGAAGTTCAGAGTGTGGTACGCCTGAATGGCACCTTTATACCCTATGCTATGCAAGGAGTTTGTAGGTGACGTTCAGTGTACCTGAAAGCAACAGTAGACTTTGGTAAACTGGCTGGACGGTGGGCTTCAAGGCAGGGAATCCCATTTGTAATGAATACTGCAACGGTGAATGTAAGGACATCATGTAATACATTTGCAGTCACTAAAGAACAGACAAGTTGCATAACAATATTTTAGAGCCAAGATTTTACAATGTAAGAAACACTAGTAAGAAGACGGATCATATCTGTGTTTCAATGTCTTTGTGTTTTCTGTTAGTGGGCCAACATGGCATTTCTTAATTTTTTTTAAAATCCATCTTCTGTAAAGGGCATTCTGTTGCTGAAAACTAGGATGATAGTCTGTTGAGCTGAAGATGAAACATTTCTCTTTATTTTTATAGTTCTGAATCATTGTGGCTATCAATACTGATGAAGCGAATTGAGTAGTTAAACAAATTAATTATCTGTAAAATGTCTGAGGAGGATGTACTTATTGACTACATGTAAGCCTAATTTCAACAACAAGTCCTGCTCATCCACCTGCAGAGATATATTGCCTAAAACTGTCACCTTATCTATCCACAATTATCTTAATTTATAGGCCAGACATTGCTCAGATAATGTTATGGTGTGTTAAGGTGTTGTTTGGCTCCACATTTTTGAATTCTGGAAAATTAATTGTCATTCACTTTTATGGTTCCATTATATTTCTGGCATACTTCTCTTTGCAAATAGATCACTGCAATTACATTAAGAATTTAAGGTAAAATTACCATATTTACGCAACATATTACTCTTTCCAGATTTAGTTCCAAACATTCTTTATTAAGGAGTATCATAAAGCACTGGTAGGCTGTTTTAAGAAGGCAGGACAAAGAGAAGTTAAACACATGTTGCTAGACTATACAAGCTTGCAGTATGACGCTGCCATAATAACTTAACCCTAGGGTATTTTGAATTGTGGCTTGATCATTCCAGATCCACTGAATAGTTGTTCCTGGACTGTGTATAGATTCATACAAATCAGATGCCTAAAAACTGAATTCAGTCAAGTTCTCACAGGTGGAAGTAATGCAGAAGTAATGTGGAATACTCTGACCACTTAGCAAGAAAGTTGATTATTTGAATGACCTCCACAAATCAGAGGTGGAAACATTTAAAATTTTCAAGATACACCTTTCACTGAATTGCAAAACTTAAGATACCAGACTTACCACTGTGGATAAACTAAAATGCAGAAGCCAAAATCTGGAATGTTGTGATCATTGTGCAACAAGGTATAAGCCATGTACACAACAGTGTTCACTTTTCAAAAGTAATTTATTTATTTATCACTGGTTTAGTAACGCATGATCACCTGAAATGTGAGAGAAATTGTTTAAATTAGATATGTAAAGCAGCATTTTGACATACTTGTTCAGTTTCTTTTCTCATATTCAATCTGCTTAATTGCAGCACATAATGCCATGAATCTAGTACAGCAATTAAGCTACATTGAAACAGTAGCATTTTTATACAGCCAGCTATGGCTTCAGTTGTGGTAGAGGGGAGGGCTACATTGCGGAAGTTGGGATGTAGTTCGGGTCTGTATCATAACACCGAAAATTCAGTTCAGCGAAAATGCCATTTGTCGAACTCGCTCTTGTGGGGGAGCTGCACTCCCCACCTGCTAATTATATATACCAGCTCCAAGATCGCACTAGAGTGAGGAAAGGGCAAATTTTCTGATCTTCACTGTGCCATGATCTTACTATAACAGTTTGCTGAATTACATTTTCGATGTAAAATGCTGTTCGCTGAACTGACTCTTCGAACATGTAATATAGACCCTGTAGTTCCAAAAGTCCTGGATATGTTTATGCATGGATTCCACATTCTTTCCTTTTAGTTGTTCTGGAAACATTGCAAGATAGTATTTATTTGTTTACTGTGGACGTCTGACTGGGCAAATGGCTCTTTTTCAGTGGAGGCTCGTGGAGAAAAGCTCCATTACAAAAACACATTGCAATCATTACAAGAAATTGATAACAATCAAGGATACATAACTTTGGTAAATATAGGTAGTAAATAGTTTATACATAAACAATAAAAACTGAGAGAGTAATACAAAGTGGAAAAAAAAGAAAGCTAACAAACTTTCATAAAATAGCTTGTGCCATCATAGAGAAATGACTGATCAGTAGATGAATATCATGGATTTGGTGGTAGATATTTATGAGATACAGGTATGGTGTATGAATAGGAATATGGCTGATTGTTCCTATGCTAGTGTTACTTTTCTAAACAGTGATAGCTAAGGCACTATACTGAGGTGAAGTACAAGGAGGAGGGAATATGATGAGACTGTAGGAAGCTTGAGATAGGTAGATAAAAATGAGTAGTAATGAGCTTGAGATAGGTAGAGTGAAATTGGAATTCCATGAGAAATGGGATAGTTTGGATGTTAAATTTAGTAAGGGAAGAAAGATTTTGGTTCCAAGAACAAGGAAGGACAGAATGATCGGCCTGGATTAGTGCGGGAGCAGCAACCTAGAGTAGCATCACTAAAATCATAAGGCTGACAGTTTATCTGTCTTTCTAGTGAATTATTGCTGTATAGCCTAAAGATAGTTCTGTTGTGCTCTGTGTAGATTGTAATAGATATAAAAACTGAGCAGTAATAATGCTGAGTTCCTCAAGAACTATAGCATTTTCCTTTAGAATATAAACATGCATGGTTCATCGTTGACTTCTAGATAAAACAAAAGTATTTCTTAGAGAATTTTCAAAGTTAAAATTCTCAAGTATATTTATTAAGAATGCATCACATCCAAGATCTGGCTCTAATAACATTCCACTTTATTTTTATGACTAGCTGAGTAAAAGCACCATTTAAGTATAGATTATTAGATAACATTCTACTTTATTTTTGTAACTAGCTGAATAAAAGTTCCATTTAAGTATAGATTATTAGAGCTTTTATTCTACCAGTAGTATTTCCCTTACAGTTAACATCTTTGCAGATTTAATGATGACAATGAATACATTTAATTCTTCTAGCGATAATAGGTGCTTAGAAACATAAGTGAGAAGTTTAACTTGAACTTTACTTGTTGGCATGTAGCACAGAGGAGTAACACTTTGAGCTGTCGAGGGACTTCCATTACGACTATATATTGAGCAGCAATTTGTTTAGAGCTCTCCCTGTGTGAAAACTGAGAAATGCTGCTGTGAAAAAGCCAGTAAAAGTTATAATTTTGTGTAAAATTAATTTACTGGCTAGTAATTAAATTGCCTGGATGCCAGCAAAGAAGACATCTGGAGAAAGTAAGTGATATAGTAGTGACTGGGAGTGGGCACAATAGTTAAGGCATCTACCTCACAGATAAGAGGTACAGGGTTTGATTCTCACTAAGGGGAAATTGGCTAGGCTTAAAATAATCCACAAGGGAAGCTACCCTAGTACTTACCTATGAACCCATGAATCACTCAGAAAAGACAAAAAAAAAAATGACTGAGAAGAGCCTTTCAGCTATTAATCAAAAATCATTTCAGTTTTAAGCTTTAGTACAGGAGATGGCTTCCAGTAAGTGAGAAGAAGAGCCTTACAGCTGTTCAGCAAAATGCAGTTCAGTTTTCACCTTTAGTTGTTGCCTCACAGCAAGAGGTTCTCCCGTTCAATCCTCGGTTGGAGTGCGGGGAGTGCCTTCTTTGTGGAGTCTGCATGTCCTCCCCACGGTTGGATGGACGTTCGAAAGACATGCGTAAATTGGCGTGCCTTTGTTGAAGGTTGAATGTCGAGCTGGCTCCTTGGCATTCGTGAAAATCTACTGCCAATCATTAGCGGACCGGAGTTCCGCTGTGGCGACCCCTAACCGGGAAAAGACGAAAGATGACAACAAGTACAGGAGATAGCTTTCAGTAATTTAGAGGAAAAATAAATCAAATGCACCCAGAGATGTTTAAAATAATGACACACTGGAGGAGTATACAACATCAAATGACACAAGGCTGGAAACAGTATAAGAAGCTTTAAGTAGTTATTGCAGAAATCAGAAACTGATGTGAAGGAAAGACTGGCTGAACATAAGGTTTTATAAGAAGAATTGTTTTAAAATAAAGTTAGAAAACACAACTAGGCAGACAAAACCTGAAATTTTCTGCTGCAACCAAGAAATTCCAAGGAACAGATTATATTAATTTTATTAAAGGACTAAAAAGCAGCTGGCCTGGTGCTGCATGGCAGGATTTGTTAATGGAGAGAGCACATCATGTGTATGTTCCAAGTCTAGCCACAAGAAAGCAGCCAAGATCTATATTAGTAAAGATGCAGTAGTAGTAGCAGAAAGTGCTGCTCCTCAGAAGACTGTGGCTGAACGGAAATGTATTAAAACTGAAAACACCTGACTGTCTGTGGGAAATGGTTATTCACTCTATACCAGGCAGAAGAGGAGTAATTTTATTCCAGAAATCAGAGGATGAGTGAGATTCAAATTGCTGTATCCAGTTGTCTTAAGAATATTTTTTCCTGCAGGATCAAAGATATTTTTGGATGCAGAACAGGCTAGGAAGGAAATAAAAAAGTTTTTACGCAAAAAGTGAGGCATCAGTTTGAAGGGAACTCTGCTTCTCATTCTTTTCACAATAACAAAGCACATAGAGAGACTTAGTGAGTGAAACCTGTTCCATTGTTCCAAAGGACAGTATTTGTGTGACAGAAAAAAATCCCAGGAGCTGACTAGAAAAATCAGAAATATCTATTCTTGAACCTGAGACTGATGTTGAGAAGTCAAGATGATCAGGAAGAAAGCTAGAAACAAAATTAAATTAGTGACTAAATGGGAGAAATGTAACTGTAGCTTAGACACTTCTGCATGAAGTAACTGAAAAGGCTGGAAGTTTGTTGATTACTTTAAAATGGCGAGTGAACTCTAAAGCAGAAACCCTACTTCATGCCATTACAGTTTAGAAAAACAATGACGGGATTAATGAAGTAAATAAAAAAAAAATCTTATTAATATTTGTATAAAAATTAATGATGCAACTTGCATGTTATATGGTAAAGCAGTTCCGGAAAGTATTCAGTCAGAAGTACATTAAATGTGAGGTGGGGAAGTTTCAGCAGTGACTTTTGTCCATGATAGTGATACTGAAGTAAGAAAGTAGTGATGTGATATTGTCTCTTCCTTCTGGCTTCAACCTCTGATTTATTGGCTCTGTCTCAAATCTGACTCTGGTCATTCTAGAGTCTTCAGCTCGAGAGCTCCTCCTCCTCTACCCATAATATCCTACTCTTCTGTTCTATCCTCAGATCTCATTTGCTGCCATCGAGAGTAGATTGTGGTCCTTTCAGCTTCACTTGTGTATCCTTTTGTGGTTAACTATAGTTTAGTTTTTGGATACATTTCCTTTAACCTAGTTTCTTTGTGTGGATTTAGTTTTAGATGTTAGGTAGTTGGTTAGGTTTAGCTGTTAGGGTAAGTTTTTTTTACTGTGTACTGTCTTTCTGTCTGTGCTTTCCCTCGCTTTCCTTCTGATAAAAAAAGAACATCTTATAGTATTTCTTTCTATTATATAAAGACATATTTAGCTATAGAAATTGTTGTATTGTCTCCTTGTACAGTGCAATTGTGTAGTTTGCTAGGTTATTGATATTATTCAGTGTTACGGTAGTGCTTTGTTGTGTGTTAGTGCTTTTACCTTTAGTGTAGACAGTTATGAAGAAGGGAAGAGTCTTGGTTTAAAAAGTGTGTGGATTGCGGGCACAAACTACCTCTGCAAGATGCCCATGATCATTGTGTGTATTGTTTGGGTGCTGCCCATTTAGAGATGGACTGCTCAGCCTATGGAGCTTTTAGGTCCAAAGTACTTAACTGATGTCAAGCCATGCTCATTCTCATATTAAAAATGATGCTTCCTCCTTCACCATCCTCTTCTTCTCCCAGAAAGAAATCTGAGAAAAGGGAAAATAATTATCCTGGGACAAAGATCTGAAGTTCCATTCTAAGGAGCAAGGAGATCACAAGGGGTCCTCTTCAGCTGCTGAGGATCACCTGGAGCTGAAAGTTCACTGAACTTCAGTGCCTCTAGCTCTGACACCATCAGGTCTGACTCTACCAGTTCAGCACCGGTTACCTATTTTAATGTCAGAAACATCCAAGTCCCCCACACTCAGCATTCCCAGTGAAAGACTCTTTAACTTCAGTGGCCAAGTTGAATAGTTTTCTCACCTGTCACAAAAGCAGAGTTCTTCCTAGAGTCATCCCCTTCCCGAGCCCAGATCAAGCTTCCCCTGTTCAGATCCATACCTCAGATCTGATCCCAGGATGGAGGTCTTCCAAGTTGCCATTGGTGGCATCTTCTACCAGGTCCATTACATCATTTGGTAGTATTAAGACATCTGACATGGAACAGCTGATTCTATCGTTTTTGCAGACCCAGATACAGCTAGGAATCCTCCCAGCCTCCTCGGCCTGATTTCCTGAAATTTCAGCTCCAGCCACTGTTTTTCCCTCGCCGGTCCCTTTACCTTCCATGTTTATGGTTCTGGTTGTGCTGCCATCCCCCCTGTCAGCTTGGCTGCTTTAGGTGCTGACTCATTCCTTGACATTCTCAACTCCAGCTTTGTCAGAGACAAGCATGCCTTAGAGCTAAGGCTGTAGGTTCATGGTCAACACCCCGGGCTTCAGAATCATCCCTGTCACCTTTGGCACTCAACAGTTTTATTCCAATCCCGGAGTCAGAGCCAGTCATATTAGCACCCCATACTGGTGCCATACTCAAGTCTTCAGATATGAGGAGTTTTGGGTCTCATTTTCCAGCTTCACCTTTAGATTTTGATGCTGTGTAGAGGATCTTCTCCTGCTCAGAGAAGACAGCTTTAGCAGCAGCATTGTATCCTTCTGTTTTCCATGCTTCTGGGCCTGTGGAGTTCTATCACCTTGTTCCAGGACAGCCCATGCCTTCGGGTCCCCAGGTTTCCCAGCATTCATGTTCCCCTGTTTCTTCCAGGTCTGTTCCAGATTCCCCAGTTGGGGGGGGGGACGTAGTAAAGGCAAATGCAATAGGAAGTACATAGATTCCCCTAATGAATCCCTCACCATGCACATTGATGTCAGTGAAGGGGAGGGCTCCCCCAAATCCACCTGCCATGATGCCTCTTTCGGTAATCTATTAAAATTACTGAAACAACATGGGTGATTGACCAACAGGGCCCTTCCCCAGATGAGTCAGTGTTTTTGGTGCAGGCCCATCCACTTCCTGGGATCCCCCCACTGGAAGCCCTAATAGACCTGGTGTCATGGAGGGAATGGAAGTAACCTGAACTAGTGTAACCAGTTCCTAATAAATTGGATAGGATTTTGACCCCTCTTAAGGGCATGCTCCCACAAGAGTAAGGGTTTAGCGGTTGATGCTATTATGGTTGCGGCTGCCATGAAAAAGGACATCTCTGAAGAGAGTTCATCTGTCTGTCCACCTGTTAGGTGTTCCCAGGTTATGAACCACATGGGAAAGCACATGTACACTTTGGGACATCCGCTGCATCAGGCACTGGCATCACCATACATGAATTTGTGCAATTTTGTGGACTGCTTAAAGGTGTATTTCATCAGTGCCTCATTTGACAGTTCTTCTCTCTCGGCCCAAAAGGCAAAGAGGCGTTAGCTCAGAGGAAACAGGACAGAAGGACTCTGTCTGCCAATGGAGTACACCTTGCCACCCTTTAAAGATCCTTCTCTAGGAATCTGAAGGTGGCAATCACCTCTTTTTTTTCATAAAGTACATCAAGTCTTTCTTGGACACTCCTGGAGAAAGTTCCCTGCGGCAGTGGGGGTAATCACAATGGACACTGCCCACATGGCAGAAGTGGTTTGCAGAACGAAGACATTTATAGAGCTTTCTCTGTGAGGCCTTTTCAGGTTTCATGAATGGTTGCCCAACTGATTTGCTCTGGAGGCAACCGGGGTCACTTGGCTCTCCACCCAAAAGCTTGGGAGGTTCTCACCTAAGATGTGTTGAGATTCATATCCAAAAACTATGCAATTCTGTTTTTATATACTGCAAAGGATTCCTAAAAGCATCTTTGAGATGCGCCACCCTATCAGTGAAGGGAAGCAGCAGCTGAAATTCAAAAACTGCTAGCCAACTGAGTCATCCAAGAGGTTCCACAGACCAGGTAGGATCTGGGATCTATTCCTGATTCTTTTTGGTGCCAAAGAAGAACAAGAACCACAAACCAGTTCTATATCTCAGCAATCTGAACCACTTTGTCAAACACACCAAATTCCAGATGGTCACACTGCAATCCATTTTACCTCTCTTGAGAAAGGACGACTAGATGTGTTCATTAAATCTCAAGGATGCCTATCATCACATAAAGATAGAAGGGCACTCAGAGATTCCTGCATTTTCACCTGGGAGCTGATAATTGCTAATTTTAGGCTCTGCCTTTTGGTCTCAGTACAGCTCCCTGAGTGTTCACCAAATGTATGGTGGCAGTGGTAGCCTGACTTATGCTGAAGGGATTCCAGGTCTTTCTGTTTCTGGGTGTCTGGCTGCTCACCGCTTCCACAAAAGCATTTATTATCAAGGCTCGGGACTCTGTGTCTGTCCTTAGGCATTACAGTGAATCACAAGTCCAGACATGAACCAGTGCAAGTGTTGGAATTTACAGCCTGCCATTTTGATACAGTCACTGAAATAGCCAAACTTCCATTATCCAGACTTAGAGTATTTTTCGCTTGTAGGGATCTGATGTACTTCAAGATCCCAAACCTTCTGCAGAGGTGGTTCTCCAGCTCCTTAGCTGTATGGCAGCATTTATCTGCTTTTTTCATTTAGCAGGGTTCCACATTAGAGTGTTGTAGTGGACTCTAAGTCCAATGGTTTTATCTCACACATCCCATCGCCTTTCGGGTGCTGCTGATGAACACCTGTCATTGGTACATTCAGTGGTAGTTGGACTTGCCACTGGTTGTGACAGGATGACCTTTTGTTCTTTCCCATCCCAGGCAAAGGTCACAATGTGTGCTTCCCTTCTGCAGTTGGGAGGCATTTCGAAAGGAAGACTGCCTAGGGGACTTGGTTGAGGTTTGAGACCAATCTTCACATCAGTGTTTCGGGGATAAGAATGGTCTTCCTAGTATTGCAGGCCCAGCCCAAGGGTGTGACTGCCACCCAAACAGACAACATGTTAGTAGCTTGGTATTTGAACAAGCAAAGTGAAACTCATTCCTGTCCCCTATGTCTAGAGGCCATGAGGGTTTGACAGTGAACGATATCCTGTCAGCGGTTTCTGATTGCAGTGCACATCCCAGAGAAATCCACTGTTTTTGCAGATAGTTTGAGCAGGAACATCCTTCTGCTTCATGAGTGGTCCCTGAATCTGAAGGTAGTGGTTCAGATTTTCAGCATTTGAGGCACTCCCTGCTTGGATCTTTTTGCCTCCCTGTCCAGCATGAAGAGTAACAGTTTTTGTGACCTAATCCTTCTACAAGGACAGTCACCAAAGGATGCTTTTTTGATATGCTTGACCCCTGGGTCTCCAGTATACCTATCTCTGACACCATTGATAATCATGGGTCTTCAGAAGGAAACCCATTTCAGAATGACTGCTATCCTGATTGCCCTGTTCTGACCCTGACAAGTTTGGTTCCCCTTTCTTTGGTTTCACCTATGTCACCCTCCCTGGGTGCTGGATCAACTCCTGGGTCTGATTTCCCATCCTGCAGGGCTACGTCTTCCAAACCCACACTCCCTGAAACTGACCCCATGATTTCCTCAATTCCAGTGATGGACAGAAATCACAAGATCTCTTTTCATCATCCCAGAAGCCCTTCACTGGGAAGGTTTATGCAAGTAAGTGGACATGTTTCTACTTGGACCTGTTCTAAAGACTTGGATCCCTTTTCAACTCCTTTGGGTACCATCCCTGACTTTTTGGCTGATCTTTTTCATTTGGGATTGATTTACTCCATCACAAAAGTACAACTGGCTCCTATTTTCAATTTGCATATTTGCAGAGATAATATGCCTTCGATGGCTCTAAAGTTCTCTAAAGCCTTCCTCCTGGTACATTTTTGTTGCTGCCAATTCAAGATCCGGTACCTCTGTGGGATATTCTTCCAACATGTGCTCGCTAGACCTCCCTTTCAACCTTCAGCTTTGGTATCCTTAAAGTTATTGTCTTGGAATTTTCTTTTTGGTAACTGTTATTTCTGCCAGGAGAGTTTCTTTCTTTCTTTTTTTAAACAAGAAACATCTTTATTAAATTATCACTTTTGACTTAGGCAATCATACATTTATGTAAATGAAAACAAACTATATTGGCATATTTTTAGTTGCAAACTTTATACATCATTTTTGATCTATCCAGTCATTGTCAGTCAAACATATGGCTTTCATCATTTTGTTTTAATTTTAAAGTGTACTGGCTT
The DNA here is from genome assembly GCF_019279795.1 of Protopterus annectens. Lineage (NCBI taxonomy): Eukaryota > Metazoa > Chordata > Ceratodontiformes > Protopteridae > Protopterus > Protopterus annectens. The sequence goes on along the minus strand of NC_056730.1, from coordinate 881,449,913 downwards.
TCAAAAACACTTTTTTTTAACAAGAAATATCTTAATTATCATGTATGACATAGGCCATGTTACATTTATATAAATGAAAATAAACCATAGCGAAACAATCTCAGTTGCAAACATACATTCCAAACTGTGCTGACATAACTGTAGCTGCAAACATTGTACATCACTTTTAACTCATTACATCTGAGTGATGCCTCCAGGTGCATCTTTGGTTAACCTACTGATGCCTCTAGGTGTCAAATATTGCTTGTTCATATTTGCATGAATAATTCCAAAATCATGCCATGTACAAGGTTTTAAAAAAAGTTCATATTAAAATTTACACAGTACCAAGCCAACTGCATTAATATTTGATCTCTGTCTAGTACAGGAAAATAGGTATTAACTGTTGTTTTTATGATATTAATTTAGATAGGTACAATTTCCACATTTTTCTAAATATCTCAGCAATCAAGTAACACAGACAGAAATACTTAGTCTCCCATGAAAGCTCTCTGCTGGATGAGTAAAATTAACAGTATGTATGTAGCTTGAGTGGTTGCTGAGATATTGTAAGTTGTTTACTAAATATTACAAATGTAATTAGTTACCGTGTTTACTGTGACTTATAAAATTCAGTTTAAGACCTAGAACCTAAAGAACGCTACCACTATAAACATAGTTTGTGCTGAAGAGTTTGCCATTTATACTTCTTTAATAAACCCTGTGGTTCCAGGGATATAAACATTTGTTTGAAATGTGAGGACATAATTTTATTCTGTCAAAAGGCTTAAGCTCCGCCCATTGGAAGTTACAGTGCAAACTTCCTGAGCTCTACAGGAGTGAATGAGTTAATGTATCCAGTCATTGTTAGTCAGCCATTACATAGCTCATTCAAATCCTGCCCTCTTTTAAACCTTGTTTCTCCTCTGCATGTATTGATCCCATATTTCCCATTTTTCGTATGTAATTTGCTGGTCTGCTGAAAAAGACAAAAAAATCCACTTGTTCGAAAATGAACAATGGATCCTCGGTTACGCGAAAGTGCACTTAAGCAAAAGTGCACTTCTGTGAAGAACAGTTCAATGAACCGTTAAAGAACACAGGTGCCGAAGCACACTACAGTAGGGAAAGGGAATTTATGTGTTTCCCCACTGTAGTGCGATCTCGGAGTTGGTATATTTAAGTAGGGGGGTGGGGGGCACAGCCCCCTGCATGGGGGCACCCCTCTGAAAAAACAAAGTTACTGTGTTCTTTATCGGTTCGTTGAACCGATGTTTGCGGAAGTGCATTTTCGCTGAAGTGCACTTTCGTGTAACCGCGGGGTCTACTGTTTATATTTGAAGAAGTGAGTTTTCGAATATATACAGTAGACCCGTAATTTGCTCCTACTGTTTTTTAAACATGCCAGTTCCAGTTGCTTTATCTCTGTTACTGTCTTAGCTACTTCTAGTAAAGTTGGTTTAGACTTTAACTTCCATTTTCTAGTAATTACTTTTTTGGCAGCCATCATAATTAGACTCAGCAAGACCTTACTATGTCTAAGCAATTCCAACTCTGTATCATAGTTCAAAAAAATCATTTCCCTAGTTACTTCAATTTGCTCACCCAGCATCTCTGACAGAGCAGTCTGCAGGGAAACTTTAAAGTCTGCCAACTCATTACACTCCCAGAAAATATGTTCCCAGTTACCTCCTTCTTCCCCATCACACCTCCAACATTTGCTGTCTATGTGAGGAAAAATTATTTGAAGTCTGCTTGGGGTATAAAAATACCCATGTAAACACTTCAGGGCAAAGATCCTAAATCTTCTAGATTGTGTTGCATATTTGGGAGACGTGTATATCCTCCCATTGTTTTTTTGTGAATTGCATATCTAATCTCTCTTCCCAATCCTTCCTAACCTCCTCTGATTGATGCTTACAGCTATCATGCAATATTTTATATACTATACTAATTATTCCTTTCTTAACAGCAACTTCTGTTCTAGATTTTACTAAAAGCTCTGTCACTGCTGCTGTTTCATTTATGACCCCCCCCCTATTTCTTTCTCTTTACCTATACTCTATCAGTCCTTGATATGGAAGGTGATCTCTAGCCTGCAGTCCAAATAAGTTCTTGGCATCTTCACATTGTTACCATTCCCTCTGTAGTAATTTGTTCCCAATACCTTGGTTCCTTTGTCAGTTTTCTCCAATATATTCCCACCTCCTTTTCTTTATTGTCTGTATCCCTAATTGGAGTCATTCCTATTGGCAAAATCTCCTTTCTCCATTCCCATGTTGGCTTAGTTCTTAGAAGACCTTCTGTTACTTTATGAATATAATATTCTGTATAATTATTGTTCTCCTTAAAGGTCTGCATTCAAAATCCCAGTCTCTCCTTGTTACTTGAGCTTCTCCAATTTCATCATCATCTCTTTCCACTTTGAATTATATTTTCTGCTTGTGCTTTGTATAGAGCCTTAACTGTGTTGCTCTGAAATACCCCTTCAACTCGTGTAATCCCAATCTGCCCTGTTCTGTTGGAAGAATAAGCTTATCCCACTTGACTCTTGCCATCCTCCCCTCCTAGGTAAAATCCTACAGCTCTTTATTAATTGCTATCCACACCTTCTCCTCTGGTTGATAAAAATATGCCTGACCAAGTTTATAAAACTAAACGGACTAAAACATTTTAAATGCTTGTATTTTCCTATCGATATCCATTTAACAGAGCTCCCATTTTCTCAGTGTTTTTATTATCTTTTGTTTAGTGACTTCCTTAGCTGCCACACCAGTATCATTTTAATCCATACTCCTAAACACTTAATTTTATCATGGCCCCATAAATATGGATCTTACTGAACCAATTTGTATGTGGGTACATAATTTACCACAATTGCTTTTGTTTTAGCTTCATTAATTTTGTATTCTGAAAAGATTTGAAACTGTTTCATTATGTTCCACAGTACTGTAATGTCCCTTTCTGGGTTTTGTCAGCTGTAAAATAATGTCATCTGCAAATAGAGCCAGCTTTTTTTACTACCAGACCAATTATATCCTTGAATTTCTGAGTCCCTTATTTTCTTTGCCAGTGGTTCAAAATAAAATGGAAATAACAAAGGGGAGACGGGACACCACTGCCTGTTTCCTGTGCTCAAGCAGAGATTATCAGAGAGGACCCCACCCACTAATTTTTGCCTCCAAGCCTTCATATATCCTCTTAATCAACCTTATAATTTTTATCAGGGAATGCAAATGCTTCCATTGCTCTGCTCATAAAATCCCAGCTTTCTGTGTCAGATGTTTTCTCTGCATCAAGACCCACCAGCAACAGTAGTATTTTCTTACATTTTTCTTCCCTCTGGATCATCAGTGTTTTGTTTATGTTGTCAATGTTTGTCTCCCCTCCACAGAACCACATTGATCCATATCTATCAATTTTGGCATCACTTTTGACATTCTTTTAGCCATTGTAGACATAAACACTTTATAATCATGATTTAGTATTGAAATTGGCCTATATGATGCTGGAGCTAATGGATCTTTACCCTTTCTAGGTAATAGAACTACTACCGCTTTCTTCCAGGATGTTAGTACTTCTCCTCCTCTTAAAATACTGTTAAACAAAACCTTCCAGATCTTTAGCAGTCAGTTTTTTCCCTTCTAGCTTGCAAACTTCCACAGGAATACCATCTTTTCCTGGGGACTTTCCCGTAGATTGGTTATACACCACCATTTTTATCTCATTTCCTCCTATTCTAACAGTTTGTAGTTGTGCCTCCTTTCCCGCTAGCCTAGGCATATTTAATTATTCCATAAACCTTTCCATGTGTACCTTTTCTTGATTTCCATATTTCTCTGCTTTATACAGACTTTCATAGAATTTCCAAATATTTCTAATACTCCTTTGTTATCTTCCTTGTTGTAGGCATCCTAAGCTTTGTGTCAGCCATTTCTACTTTCTGTTCCCTGAGTTGTTGTGCTAAAAGTTTTTGTACTCTAGAGGTATTGTCAAAGCAGTTGCTTAACAGCAGTCTTTCTAAACTCATGCATAGTATCGAGGTAATCCCTTATTTTCTGTTTAGCATTCTGTTGTTGCTCCTCTTCTTGTTCTTTGAGATTCCCCCTATTTTGCAATAATTTAATATCTGTCAGTCCCTCTAAATAATTCCTGTTACTTCTTAACTATTATCTGCATTTCTTTTATTTCCACCCTGTTTTTAAATTCCACTTTAATTTTATCCCTGGCAATATTTTCTGAAGAAATTTCTATATTCTCTAATAGCTCCTGAGTAATTTCCACTACCCATTCCTAAAATTTCTCTCTTTTCAACAGATAGGCGAGAAAGTGCCAGGGTCTCATTTTTATTTCATTACCGTAGTTTTATTTTAGTTATTATTGTCTCTTGATCTGAAATAGTTATTGGGTGCATATCAAAACCTTCATTTAAGTTCACATGTTAATATGAAATATAAATTCTGTCTAGTCTAGCCCAGTTTTTGTATCTTGGGGAATAATATGTAAGTTCATTCTGAATTCCTAGTTCTGAATGCACATCTTCCATGTGAAACATTTTCATAAATTTCTTTAAAAATCTACCATCCTTTGTTGTATTTCCCTTTCTGGCTCTACAAGACACATCTTCACTGTTGCAAATCAACTTCCAGTCCCTACCTATAAGTAATATTCCTTGCTGAAAGCTGACTATTTCTCCCAGAATTTTCTTTAGCTCCATTATAACAGTTTCCAGTGGAATAAAAATACATGCCAATGTAATCCTCCTCCTTTGCCAGTAGACCCTTAGTACTATAAATTCTACAATATTGTCATTTTTTTCCTGTTCTATTACTATTGTAGCTCCTCTTGCAGTTAATATAAGTACCTCTCTCTTCCTTTGCTCCAGGCATTCCACTGAATGACCACCCTGAAAACCTTTCTTTAACAAATTCACATGTTCAGTTATTTCCAAGTGTGCCTCCTGTAGCATAGCTGCTTGCACTCTACTTTCTAATATACTTCACTACTCCTTTTTTTGTATTTGTCTGTGAGATGATTAATGTTTACAGACATCATAGAAAGAATCATATTCTTAAGGGATTATTCTTCCCACCTTTTATGTATAACAGCTTTTTTGTTAAATATCTAGTTCCAGCTTTTGTGTTCCATGCATACACTGTTTGATATCTTGAATACAGTTGTTTCTTGTCATCTCTAGTTGAGTCTATGTCACATCTTGCAGAACTTTTTGTTTTATTGAAAACCCTCAAATAAAAATACAAACATACACCCAATACACCCTAAAACCTACCAATTTAATAATAGCACGCAAAACTATGTACATCTTCAAATATTGAAGTTTTACCCCCCTTAATAGGAGCAAATGTTTCAAACGGACACACAGACTTGAGCTAAACAGAAAGAAAGATTATCCATGCTAAGGTGCAAGGCAGAGCCTGTGATTCTATTAAGTGCTGTCTGGTTTTGTCTTATCTTTATACCTATCCCAGCTGGGAAAAGAGTTGAAAGCTTTTAGAAAACATTTTCTCCAAGCTATTTCTCTTTATCAGATTGTCTGCTAGTGACATGAGAACCAGATGCAGGGCTTACTAGAAAAAAGTCCTTATAATAATCAATATTATTTTTCATTTACTTGCTTTCTGTTAAAACATGTTGCTGTATAAAGCAAAGGGCCTTAATCCAGTCATTCCCCTATGCAAGCACGCTAATTATTCTTTTGTCATGCTCTTTTAACCAGATCCATTTTTTGTTACATTTCAATGCCTGCAGTTCTTAAAACTGAACACCAAGAAAGAGAGAAGAAGGGAGAAAGAAAATAAAAGAATAAACAGAAGCACCCATTTACATTAGTATCTCCATTACACTTAAAAATAACCAAAAAGAACTTTACTTTATAATGTGCAGAGAAAATCATGCACCACTTAAGTAATGTTAAAAAAAATGTTTTACTTGGTTAACGTTTTCCCTCCTCTTCCCCTCTCCTGAGTATTTTTCTGAACATTACTATCATAAAGTAGGATGGATCTATATTGCATCATTGAAGTGACATTTCAACGAACGGCATTTCATCGGAAATACCTTTCATAGAATTCTGCTCATATGGGAGGCTGTGCCTCCCACACCCACTGCTAATTGTATATGCCAACTCTGATATTGAGCTACAGTGGGGAAAGGGCAAATTTCCCGATCCTCACTGTACCACAGTCTCAGTATGAACAGTTCGACGAATGGCATGCTCAGTGTAAGTGCACTGAAAATGATGTTCACTGAACTGATTTTTCGCTGAACTGACAGGGACCCAATTAGGACATATGCTTTAGAACAAGTCCAATATTTCCAGGTTTTTCTTGGTCTGTCCTGTTTCACAAATATAATTATTGGTTTGTAATCCCACATTTGTCATTTTCCAAGTTAATGATTTTAGTTTCAAAACATTATTGACATGAAGTAGGGTATATGCTTTAGAGTCCCCTACAAGTTTAACAAAGTCCAAGAAATTCCAATATTTCCAGATTTTCTTGTTCTATTCTTGTTCATCTCCATCTCCCAAACCCTGTCTCTGTTTATCTCTGGTGCACTCTCGATTCTTCTAGTCAATGTCTGTGCTTTTTTTCCCCCCTCTCAAGCATTTTATGTTGAAAACACTGAGAAAGGTTTCACTGGCACAGTTTGTCTCTGTAGTCTTTATTAACAGAAGAGTAAGAAGCAGAATCACCTTCTGTTTCACAGCTCACTTTTTGCTGGACAAACGTTTGTATTTTTTCCTTAGCATGTACGTCATTAAAAAATGTTTTTGTTTCTCCTGGGAAAAATATTTTAAAGATAGCTAGGTACAGCAGTTTGAATTTCATGCCTGCTTCTTAACATTCCCTATGTAATTGAGTAAATTTATTCCTCTTCTGCTCAGTGAACAGTGAGTAGTCATTCTCCATAAACACTGTGCCTTCTCCCACTTTTAGTACTTTGTCCTTCTGCGACAGTTTTGTCAGAATTAACTCCCTCTGCTGGTAAGATTGCATGTTTACTATTAAAGGTCTAGGATGTTTTCTCAAAGCCAGGTTTGGAGCATGCACACAATTTGCCCTCTCAATTAACAATTCCTGTTTTGGAATACCAGTCTAGTTGTTATATGTGCCTTCATGAAATTAATAGTGTGTTCCGTCCAGCTTCTCAGGTACAGCAGAAAATCCCAGGTTCAGCAGAAAATCCCAGGTTCTCTCTACGTGCACTGTCCTCTAATTCTATTATTTTTCGAAACATCTCTTATGCAGTTTCATATTCAGTCAGCCTTTTCTTCATCTCGACCTCTGAGATTTGCAGTTTTATCATCTCATCTGAGTATCTGTTTAAAGCTTCTTTCATTTTTTCCAGCCTTTTATTGTTTGAGTTGATATACGCCATCAATGTTTCATTTATTTTAGTCAGGTCTGTATGCATTTGCTTCATATTTTCCTCAAGATTACTGTAAGTCATGTCTGGAGCTTACACCTCTTTTTGCTGAACAGATACAGTACTTTACCCAGTCAGTGTTTTTTACATCACCTTTTGTAACTGATTTTCCTTCAGGTCCTCTGTATTTCATTTTTTCTTGTCATCCAGGCAATGCACTTACTAGTTAGTTACTGAAATTTACTCAGAAATCCAGGATTACTGGCTTTCTCTGCTAAGTTGCTGTTTTCACACTGGGAGAGACAGAATTAAGCTGTTACTTAATGTGCAGCCATTTGGAAGTTGCAGGAGAGTTTCTTGAGATTCAAGCACTGTCCTGTGTACATCCTTACTCAATTTTTCATAAGGACAAAGTTAACCTCTGAGCAAATCTTTCCTTTTTGCCAAGGTCACTTAAGAATCTACTTTAACCCAGCCCATTCACTTACCAGTCTTCTTTCCAAATTTCAGTAACAAAGAGAATATTTGCTTCATAGTTTGTGTGTAGATAGGCAACTCAAGTTCTAGATAGAACTAAATGATTTAGGCGATCTGACCGATTGTTTATTTCCTTTTCCAGCTCAAGACCCAGCCTATCTCCAAAGTGACCCTGTCCAAGTGGCTCTCCAGCTATATCTCCTTTGTGTACTCACTGAAAAGAATGTCCATACCTGCAAAGCCTAGAGTTTATTCTACTAAAGCAGTGGCTGCTTTGATTGCCTTTTTCTTGCAGGATTCTGTTGATACTTGGGCTGCAGCTACCTGAT